>NC_140297.1:144792539-145392539 GCF_964211825.1 Aythya ferina | reverse complement strand
AAGGAGTCTCAGAAAAGAGAAGAATTACATGCCCTGTTTTTCTGTCCAAAGAATAACTAAATTTAGCTTATTTCACAAATATAAATAAATAAATAAATAAATAAATAAATAAAAATAACTCATAACTTAGTTTTCCATGGAAGTTGTTCATTTGAGTATACTGCCTTACCTTCTGACTGTGCAAGATCACAGTCTGAGGACCACGACAGTAAAAAGTATATTAGTGTTTAGTAGATTCCACTGGGTTTTGGATGAGGAACTGGTATTTCTAATTTAATTATCTTGAGCTAGACATTTTCTCTTCTCTGTCTACACTTTATGTAACACTGTGATTTGGTATGTATGAAATTCGTTTTTGTTTCCTAAGCTACTTCTTTGGCTTATTGGTAGAAGTCTGTGCACTTGAGGCTGGAGGTCATCAATTCTATTTATAATGTTGAATGCGTAATGTTGCCTGACAATCTTGCTGTTCAGAGATGGACACAGATCATTACAATGGTAAGGGTAATGCAGTCTTATTTCAGAATATTTTACTTCAGGGTAACAGAGTACATCTAAATGGAAAGGAAAATTATTACTCAGACTGCGGCTTGAATTTCTCAGACAGGAGGCAAGGTACAGCCTGACACATGAATTCCATACATTTCCAAAAAAGTTATAAAGAACCTCTTCACCCTTTACTGATTTTCCTGCTCAGCATTTCTATCACATAAAACTTACTGTATAATTTCACTGATCTGACATATCTCCTTTGGGAAGATTGGGTATAATACCTTTTTTAGTTTTCAAAGATTATTTTTCATTTCACAATGATGAAAAGAGAAGCAGATTTTAAAAACTACTGCCATTTTAATGAAAAAAAAAAAAAAAACACACAGCAGCTGGTTCAGACTACATACAAAATATGATATGTGTGAATGTGCCATTTTATAATGTGATTGTGATTTGCTCCAACAATTAATCAATGAGAATTAAACAGTTTGGAAGATTAGTTGCACACTTTTTAACTTGGAGTTTGGATAGCATTCTATTAAAACCTAAATGCTTCAGAGCACAGTATGGTTTGAGAGTCACTGTCAGAGGCTGATAGAAGTTTTTCCTGGAATGACATCCAATTAATGGGAGCACAGATACAGCCAAGCATTTTTCTGTTTGTGTTTGTCCTTCTATCTGCTATATTTGTTTAATAACTTCACCTGTCTGGCCCCAATCGGTAAAGTATCTGAATACTTCAAATATAATTCCACAACCTAAACAGACAAAAATAATAATAATAATAAAAAAAAATGTCCTATCTTAAAAGATGTTATTATATGGAAGTAAAAAGTTATCTGTGAAGCCTGAAATAGAGAAATTCTTTTTTTTTTTTTTTTTTTTTTTTTCCCAGTTACTTCTGAAGCTTGTATCTTTTGTAAGAGTGGATTTCTTATCTAAGATCCATCTTCTCTGAATGTTTTTCTCCTTTCGTAAGTAGAAAAATAGTTATCATGATATAGCTTGATCCATGGACACAGATCAGATACAGATCTTTGAAATGAGACATTAGTATCAAAAAGTTTTCCAGATTTGATCTGCTACTAAATTTGTCTTAGTTGAATTACTGTTTGCCTCACGAAAACTAGTAAACTTCTGACTATAAGAAGGAAAATATATTTTAAGTATTTTGGTATGGCTCTGAGATGCTCTAAGTTCATGTTTATTATCCAGAAAAAGTAGAGGTCAGCAGAAGCACTGATGGTCTTTTCACTGTCACCATTTTCATAACTGCTTGAGTAAATTAAATTCTTGGATATATTTCATTTCTTATCTTGGTCTCAGGGACAACATAGGTGAAGGAAGAACGGTAAATGTACCATAACAAATTATTAGGACTTTGTGGACTTTGTTTGTCTCTGGAATTATTTGCATATTTTCTCTCAAGTTATTAGACCATTCCTTACAACATGGTTATATAAGATTCCTTACAACATGGATGTATAAGATGGATGTGAAACAATACATATGGTTTAAATTTGTATTGTTGGCTGAGATATATGTAACCTTACAATATATATTGATAGCTAGGCATATTGTATCTGCTGTTCCAATTATTTTGCCAAATGTCTTAAAGAAATTATAATATGAGTAAAGTTTTTTTTTTTTTTTTTTTTTTTTTTTTTTTTTTTTTTTTTTACCATTGAAGTGTGGTTTGTTAGCCCATAATCTAATCTTTATTATTTCACATGGGGTAGGTAGATCATAGAATCATAGAATCATAGAATATCCTGAGTTGGAAGGGACCCTTAAGGATCATCAAGTCCAACTCTTGACACCGCACAGGTCTAATCAAAAGTTCAGACCATGTGCCTAAGTGCACAGTCCAATCTCTTCTTAAATTCAGACAGGCTCGGTGCAGTGACCACTTCCCTGGGGAGCCTGTTCCAGTGTGCAACCACCCTCTCTGTGAAGAACCCCCTCCTGACGTCCAGCCTAAATTTCCCCTGCCTCAGCTTAACCCCGTTCCCGCGGGTCCTGTCACAAGTGTTAATGGAGAAAAGGTCTCCTGCCTCTCGACACCCCCTTACGAGGAAGTTGTAGACTGTGATGAGGTCTCCCCTCAGCCTCCTCTTCTCCAGGCTGAACAGGCCCAGTGACCTCAGCCGTTCCTCGTACGTCTTCCCCTCCAGGCCTTTCACCATCTTCGTAGCCCTCCTCTGGACACTTTCCAACAGTTTCATGTCCTTTTTATACTGTGGTGCCCAGAACTGCACACAGTACTCGAGGTGAGGCCGCACCAGCGCAGAGTAGAGCGGGACAATCACCTCCCTTGACCTACTAGCGATGCCGTGCTTGATGCACCCCAGGACACGATTGGCCCTCCTAGCTGCCAGGGCACACTGCTGGCTCATATTCAACTTGCTGTCTACCACGACCCCCAGATCCCTCTCTTCTAGGCTGCTCTCCAGCGTCTCATCGCCCAGTCTGTACATGCAGCCAGGGTTTCCCCGTCCCAGGTGCAGGACCTGGCACTTGCTCTTATTGAACTTCATGCGGTTGGTGATCGCCCAGCTCTCCAACCTGTCCAGATCCCTCTGTAAGGCCTTTACGCCCTCATTCGAGTCCACAACTCCTCCAAGTTTGGTGTCATCAGCAAACTTGCTCAAAATACCCTCTATTCCTACATCCAGATCGTTTATAAAAATATTGAAAAGTACCGGCCCTAAAATGGAGCCTTGAGGGACCCCACTGGTGACCGCCCGCCAGCCTGACACAGCCCCATTTACCATAACCCTTTGGGCCCTGCCCGTTAGCCAATTGCTCACCCATCGTATGATGTTTTTAGTTAGCTGTATGGTGGACATTTTGTCCAGTAGGATCCTATGGGAAACCGTGTCAAAAGCCTTGCTGAAGTCCAAAAAAATCACATCAGCTGGTTTCCCTTGGTCCACCATACGGGTGATCTTATCATAAAAGGAAATCAGGTTAGTTAGGCAGGACCTACCCTTCACAAACCCATGCTGGCTTGGACCAATGACTGCTTTGTCCCCCAGGTGCGCCTCAATAAGTCCGAGAACCAACTTCTCCATGATTTTACCAGGCACTGACGTGAGACTGACAGGCCTGTAATTGCTAGGGTCTTCTTTCTGACCCTTCTTGAAAATTGGCACAACATTTGCCAGCTTCCAGTCTACCGGGACCTCTCCAAATTCCCAGGATCATTGAAAAATGATTGAAAGAGGTTCCGCGATGACATCCGCCAGCTCTTTCAGCACCCGGGGATGAATCCCATCCGGACCCATGGACTTGTAGGGATCCAGGTGGAGTAGCAAATCCCGCACACGTTCAGGGTCGGTTGGGAGTTTGTCATCCCCACCGTCCCGGCCCTCCAGCTCAGGGCACCCTGGGTCCCGAAGCCCATCATCGGCATTGAAGACAGAGGCAAAGAAGGCGTTAAGCGTCTCTGCTTTGCCTATGTCATTGTCTGTGAGGACACCTTCCCTATCATGGAGCGGCCCTATGTATTCTTTAGTTCTCCTTTTTCCATTCACATATCTAAAAAAAACCTTTTTATTTTCTCTCACAGACACAGCCAGCTTCAACTCTAGGTGTGCTTTGGCCACACGAACTTTCTCCCTACAAACACGAACAGCATCCCTGTATTCTTTCCATGACACCTGGCCCTCCTTCCAGTAGCGAAACACTCTCTGTTTCTGCCTAATCTCCATTGGAATGTTCCTGGTCAGCCACGCCGGCCTCCTGCCCCGCCTGCCTGACTTGCGATATTTAGGAATTGCCTGATCTTGTGCTTCTAGGAGGCATCGCTTAAAGAGTGACCAGCACTGGTTGACATCGAGGCCTTCAAGAGCAGTTTCCCAGGGGACCTTGCTGACTAGTTCCCTGAGCAGCCTGAAGTCCGCTTTCCCCATATCTAGGGATGAGGTTTTGGTGGCACTTTTCCTTCTGTCACCATAAATTTTGAACTCAACCACTTCATGGTCGCTATGACCGAGGCGGCCACCAATCACCACATCTCCCACCAGACCCTCTCTGTTTTCTAGCAACAGGTCTAGGAGGGCACCTTTCCTAGTTGGCTCCGTTAGCACCTGCACCAAGAAGTTATCATCTAGGTGCTTCTTGAACCTCCTAGACTTGCTCGTGTCAGCCGTGTGGCACTCCCAGTTAACGTCCGGCAAGTTGAAGTCCCCCATAAGGACAAGGGGAGTTAATCTCGAGGCCTCTCTTAGTTCTGTAAAGAATAATTTATCGGCACTATCGTCCTGGCCAGGCGGTCTGTAATAGACTCCCACAACGACATCCCTTTTTTCGTTCGTCCCTTGATCCTTACCCAGAGGCTCTCAACTTTGCCATCGCCGACCTGAAGTTCCACACAGTCCAGCCCCTGCTTCACATACATCGCCACCCCACCACCTCGCCTACCCTGCCTGTCCCTCCTGAAGAGCCTGTAACCATCTATCACAACACCCCAGTCACAGGACTCATCCCACCAGGTTTCGCTTATGCCGATGATGTCATAGTTGCAGGACTGGGCCAGGACTTCTAGCTCATCTATTTTATTCCTCATACTGCGTGCGTTTGTGTAAAAGCATTTCAAGTGCGTCTCCTTACACTCAGCACCTTGTGGATCTGACCGAAGGACCTCACTGGCACACAGCCCCTCTGATTCTAGCGTACCATCCCTTAGGTCTTCACTGGTGTGCCTGGTTTTAGCCCCTTCCCCCTTCGACTCTAGTTTAAAGCCCCATCTATCAGCCCTGCCAACTCCTGACCAAAGATCCTTACCCCTCTCCGAGAGAGGCGCATCCCATCCGGTGCCATCAGGCCCGGTGTAGCATAGACCTTCCCGTGATCAAAGAAACCGAAATTCTGCCGGTCACACCAGTCTCAAAGCCACGAGTCTATGTGAACAGCACGCCTTTCAGCTTCGATCCCCCCTATCGGAAGGACAGAGGCAAACACCACTTGCGCCCCTGATCCTCTAAGTAGTCGCCCCAAACCCCTAAAGTCTCTTTTGATCGCCTTCGGACTTCTCGTTGCTACTTCATCGCTACCAGCCTGAAAGACCAGTAGCGGGTAGTAGTCAGTGGGCCGTACCAGGCACTTGACTTTCTTGGCAAAGTCTCTCACCTGAGCCCCAGGGAGGCAACAGACTTCTCTGCGGGTTGGGTCCGGTCGGCATATCGGTCCCTCTGTCCCTTTCAGGAGGGAGCCCCCCATAACAATAGCCCTTCTTTCTTTTTTGAAGGATGATGTGGCAATGCGACGTGTAGGTCGCATTGTCTTAGGCGCCCCCTCCAACTGGGACGGGTTTTTGTCTACTTTGTCATTTAGATTGTCTTGCTCTAGTCCTTCATAACGATTATTTAAGGGTAGATGAGAAGGTGAGGTGGGCAGAGAGAGGGCTCGCCTACCACCCCAAATAGGCACCTGCCTCCATTCCCCCCCTTGATCTAGGTCTCCTCCCGCTGCCTGGCAGGAGGAGGGAACCTCTGTCTTCTGCGTAACAGGAGACGCTTGTGCTGTGGCAGTCTCATGAGCCTGCCTCAGAGAGGGTAGAGCGCACCTCCACCAGTCAATTTCCCTCTCTGATTCCCTGATGCTCCTGAGCCTGTTCACCTCCTCCCAGAGCTCCGCTACCTGGCTGAGCAGTTCTTCAACTTGGGCACACCTCCCACAGGCATACCCACCACTGCTGTCGGAGACCGACAGAAGGCTGGGGCACACTCTGCAGCCCAGGACCTGGACGGCTGCGTGTTTCCCCGAGCCCTCCGTCTGAGTAGCCACACTTGTGACCGTGGCTGGAGATGCCGCACGAGATGCGGAGGCCACGGTTTTCTGCCTGGTCGATACCATGGTCAGGTTCTACGCAAGCAGGTTACAAGCACCGAAGGGAGAGGCAGCTGCAACAAAGCGATGATGGGCCCCCTGCTCACCCTGCCCGCGCGAACTGCCGCGCAAACTGCCACGCCCTTCAACGTGCCACGCCCTGTTTGCCTGTCCTGTTCGCCGCGCTCCTGGTCGCTCGCGCTCCCTAGCGGCAACTTTTAAACAGCCTGGGAGGGGGCGCTGCTGGCTCCGCCCTCGCCTCGTCAGCCTCCCTCGCGAGGACAGCCGGGTCCCAGCGGCTCCCCCGAGTGGCCTCGATGCCGGACAAAAAGCCCTGCCCGCCTCAGTCCCCTGCTCCGCTGCAGAACACGTCTGCCCCGGAGCCAATCGCCTCAGCAAATGGCTCTAAAACGGTGGCAACGCCTGATTTAAATAGCTCGCCACTGAGGTTGCTGGCTCTGCCCTCGCCTCGTCAGCCTCCCTCGTGAGGACAGTCGGGTCCCGGCGGCTCCCCTGAATGGCCTCGATGCCGGACAAAAAGCCCTGCCTGCCTCAGTCCCCTGCTCCGCTGCAGAACACGTCTGCCCCGGAGCCGATCGCCTCAGCAAATGATGATGATGATTTTTCATGAAAATCAAATAGCTAACAAAATAATCTACTATGCAGTAGTTGAAATCTGTCATCCTCTCTTAAAAATAGTAGGAGTCTTTTAACTAAGACCATGAAAGGCCATCATGTAAGATTTTTCAACAACTGCTTTGAAATAAAAAATATTATCATGAGGTCATCCTGGTAATTGACAAAATCTACTTCCAATAAACCAAATAAAACTGGAGCCTATAAAACTGGTGTTCTGTCATGTATCAGGCTTGCATATAGAAAGTGCTACCTCTTTAAAATAATTGAAATACACTTTAAATAGGCTAAAAATAATCATAAATTGTTCATAAAAATAACTCATCATCTGAAACTCTGGAGGAGAACAGGGAGGATTACAAACTCCATGAAATATAAAACTGAAGTATTTTGAGGGATTGTTAAGACAGCATCAAGATATGTGGTAGGTACACAGCACGAAATACTGTAGCCATGTTACTAAGAATATACAGTTTTGTGTGGCTTTACCAAATTATGTTGAAGAATACTTTTCTGTCACAAAATCAATTTGTCTATGACATACACTAGAGTGTAAAAAATTAATCTTCAGCTATGCTACTGATGTTGTATTAACAGCTATGTTAGTGAAATGGAAAAGGAATAGCTTGAATTCTACATTTGGTGGTGTGTCATTAAACTTACAAATTGGAGATTGAAAAGTGAAGAAATGTATTCAAATATTTCTTAAAGCCAATACAAAAATTGGTTAATTGTTTTGGGAAACATTTGAGCAGCTAATCAAGAAGTACAAATTTGTAATATGTTAAAGGTGAAAAAACACAAAGATAGCTGACTGATTTTTCCTGCAGTTCTTAAATACATTGTAACAAGTATAATTATTTTAGATGATCCCTTCATTATTTCAAATTAAAAAAAAAAATAAATCACATCAGGTTATCTTGTAAATATTATCACTTTGCTTACTAATATTTATTGTACTATACAACTTGAAATGTTTTCTTTAAATACTTAACCAAAGGAAGTTTGAATTTATACACAATCACAGACTGAACTGAAATGCCAAGAAAGAATTCTTCATTATCTTTAGCAACCTGCTCAGTAACAACAGATTACTGCTCAGTAACAACAGATTACAACAGATTTAATATTCCTTTCATTGTTTTCATTATTATTTTTTTCCAGGCAAACAAAACATTGATTTATGATCCATTTAAAATTTAAATATCAGCAAAAGGCATACTGGAACAACATATGAGCTAGACCACCACTAGGAACACATCAGGGTATTAGGGTATATTTCCTCTATGGTAATGGCAGTACCCTTGAACAGGTTCATTCATCTCCCATTTCCTTATGGGATTAGCAAATGCTTTGTTCAGACATTTCTACAAAGTCTAGTAGATTTATATCAGATGACTAGAAATAAATATAACACACAACACTATTCAGACTTACACTTAGGACTTTAGTTATCAGTGATTTTTACCTAAAAATCTCCACTTATTTGTAAGTAAAGATGATATTATGGCACATTGTAAGGTAAGATGATTTTATGGCACATTGACAAACACTGCCTATTGAACATGTCCACCTATTGTTTTTTTTTTTTCAAAATATAACAAAGGCTTAAAGTTACAACATGATAAAGATAGAATAATCTTTGTAAGTGTTGTGAGTGTGAGTGTGTATGTGTGTATTGCCCAGCCTATTCAAACCCTTGTACATGATGATAACAGCACTCCTTCATTTCACTGTAAGAGCATTGTCCTAGGTTTTACCCATTTGGAAACTATGTATTGAAATTAATGAGGTAGTACAACATTATTTCTTCTGGTAGCTAAGCTGAAAAAACAGTGAATTGTGTTTTCTTGACTTCCTTCATCTTAAATAAAATTTCTAGTCTTGTGAAATAGAAAAAAAAAAAGAGTAATTAAGAAAGATAAAATATCCAATGAATTTGAAACTGTACATCCAAAATACTGATTTCTTTTTATCAAAAGTTACTGATAACAGTTTAGTTTCTTCAGTATTAACCCATACTTCTCCATATAATAACTGCAATCAGACAAATACAGAAGTATACTCAATACTGGAAGGTGTTTTTTTGTTTGTTTGTTTGTTTGTTTTTAATTAATTAATTAATGTATTTATTTTATTTTACTATAGTCACAGAAACCAAAGTTTGACTTTACTGTGCCATGCATACTAGCTGTTTTCCCAAGAATCTACAGTCCAATTGAGTATCAGGATTACAATAAAGTAGAACTGGTAGGACAGCATTTCTAGAGGTTCTTGGTATTACAGACTGAAATTCATTTAATCAAGGAGTGTGAAGTAAAATTTTGAACATGAGTCAGCAATGTGCCCTTGCACAGATGTCCATTAGTATTTTTAAATGTATCAGGAACAGTAATGCCAAAAGATCAAGGGATCCTTCCCCTCTATTCAGCATTGGTGAGGCCACACCTGGAGTAGTGTGTCCAGTTCTGGGCTCCCCAGTAGAGAAGAGATATGGGCATACAGGAGAGAGTCCAACACAAGACCACCAAGTTGTTTAAGGGAGTGGAGCATCTCTCTGTGAGGAAAGGCTGAGAGAACTTACTTTTTAGCCTAGTAAAGAGAAAGTCTGCGGGAGATCTTATCAACATATATAAATACCTGGAGGTGAAGTGCTGTGAAGATAGAGCCAAGCTGTTTTCAGTGGTCCCAGTGACAGAACAAAAGGCAGTGGACACAAACTGCAACACAAGGGGTTCTTCCTAAACATCCTTAAACACTTCAATATGCAGGTGAGTGAGCACTAGTGCACTAGCACACGTTTCCCACAGATGTTGTGGAGTCTCTCTTTGGAGATCTTCAAAGGCCACTTGGACACGATCCTGGGCACCCTGCTCTGGGTGTCCCTGCTTGAGCAGGGGGGTTGGAATAGATGACCTCAGCCACTCAGTGATTCTGTAAAAATGTCACTGGAAAGCTGGATTGAGAAAAGAAGCCTGAATTGCACGTAGACTGTAAGATTAATAGCATGCCTGGAAATTCTTGCTAACACATGTTCTGATACCACATACTGAAATGGCACCAGTTAAGACAAGAACTGCACAGAAATTTTGCCCAGTGCTATTCCTCTGACACACAAATGGTTTTAGGCACTGATACTTCACTTCAGCTGCATGAGTCACCCCAAATACATTTTTTTTTATAAAGTATCAGATATACTTTTTAGTGACTGCCTAAACTGAGAGTAGGCTCCCCCCTTTTTGTGTGTGTGTTTGTGTGTGCGCACGCACACACAAAGGAATCCGCAAAGGATTTGCAAAGGAATCCGTGTCACATGAGATGAGTGTTTGGGATTTTTAAACAAATAAGGTGTGCTGGATAGTATTACTACTTTGTTGTTTGCTTCATGATGCACTGTTAGAAAGATATTCAGAGCATATCAGCAGAGATGACAGCTACCAGATTGCCTTAGTCAACATGTGGTCAGAATTCCAAAAGGACAGAAATGAGTTGTTTTTGTTTTTATTTATCTTTTTTTTTTTTTTTAATATATATATATAATTTTTATTTTATTTTATTTTTAAGGCTCAGAGGTGACTAAATGTGATTTGCTTGACCTTTAGAAACTACAGAAAGGTGTTAGACTGAAAGTGAGAAAATAATTTGACTTTGCAGGGACTCAGGGTAAGGAGATGTTTATAAAATCTTTTATTTTAATCCATCCACCAAACAGGTTTGAGTCTTCACTATTTTAGAAGTTTACCTTCTAATAATGAATAGCATTACATATTCAAAAGTGTTCTGGTATTTCCGTTAACAGCCTTCATGGAAAATATCAAAACTGTAGCTGATTCAAGGTCTCAAAATGGATAGAAAAATATCTCTTTCTTTAGCTTGTATGGAGGAAGAAAGGTTATTCCAGGAATTTCTAATACCTAAACTATGAGTGCAAAGTGGAACATTGCAAGGGAACATTGCTATCTCTGCAGCTTCCCTGTTACTTTAGACTGTTACTTAAAGGCCTCTGGCTTGGTGCAACACCTACAAATTATTTTTCATGTGTTTGTTCATTTGACAGATACACAAATTCCTGTGGTGTGTGCCTAATACCTCTATCAGTGATGGCAGCAGTAGGTAATCAATATTGAGTTTAAAAGTTTGAAGCTGTAATCCAAAGATTTTGGCTTATGATGCTTACATTGTGTTAACTAATTACAATGAGAAACCCAGACTGTGTTCAAGATCCTGTTTTATCTTGTTTTTTAGATTCTACACATTAAAAAGTGTCCCCGAGCAGCCGGTACCCTTGCTGTCCCCCAGCCAGCCACTGCACAGTACTTGTCCAGCATGACACCATATGGTACGGAATACGCCTTTGGACAGTTGGGGTCAGCTGTCCTGCTTCTGTCCCCTCCCAGCTCCTTCTGCACGCCCAGCCTCATTGCTGGCAGGGAAGTGTGAGAAGCTGACAAGTCCTTGACTCAGTGTAAGCACTGCTCTTCAACAATTTGAATCATTAGGAGACCCTTCTTCTCAGAAAGAGCAGTCAGGCATTGGAACAGGTTGCCCAGGGAAGTGGTGGCATCACCGTCCCTAGGGGTGTTCAAGGAAAGGTTAGATCTGGTGTGTAGGGACACAGTTTAGTGGGTGACATTGGTAGCAGGGTGATGGTTGGACCAGATGATCTTGGAGGTCTTTTCCAACCTTAATGTTTCCATGACTCTGTGTTACACTAACCAGAGGCTAGAGCCTGAGCTGGAAAAGGTCATGTGGAACATGTGGACCAAGGTAGATTTGCTGTGATTTGCTAGGTCCTGCAGTTTTGCCACCTAACTCAACCCGTAAATGTGGCCTACAAGAAAGCCAGAGAGGGACTCTGTCAGGGTGTCAAGGGTGTAGCCATGGAATAAGGGATAATGTCTTTGAGCAAATGGAGGGGAGATTTAGATTAGCTATGATGTGGTGAAGAAATTCTTCACTCAGAGCACAAGTACACATGGGAATTAGGGCTGAAGATGTACCTTGCTTCTCTTCTTTTCCATAAAGAATATAACAAAATTACCTAAAAAACAGTGTTAAAAATAAACCCAGGGAACAGGATGGGAGTTGCAGGGCAGTCCTGTGACCTTTCTCTCTGGCAAGCCAAATTGCCTGGCGAAGCCAGCTCAGAAAAGGTCCCTCAGCCCTCACAACCCTCCCTCTTCCTCCATGTGAGTGCATCTTCCAGGCCTCTCCCAACACAGCTGCTCATATTTGGCCATGCATGGGCCACTCCATCACAGAGGCTTGCTGCGGTCACATCAGCCACCACTGCCCCGCCTTTGCTGCGGGCCCTATAAAAAAGCCCCCCTGCCGCTGGCCAACTACTCGCTGAGCTTCTAGACCCTCTGACAGCCAGCGTCCATGGCAGAAAGAAGACCAGAAGCAGGAAAGTGAGAGGCAGCCCTCTCTGGTGTGAGAGCATAGCAATGCAGTCCCAGTAAGCACCAAGAAAGACAGCAGCTGATAAGAAGTGTCATGGGTAGAGGCAAGGCACTCAAAGAGTGCCTTGGATAATTTAATAGGATAATTTAAAGGATAATTTAATTCAAGGGAAAAATAATAGTAATAATAATAATTATTAAGGAAAGATTATTATTAACTAAACAATTTAACTAAAGGGGTAAAAAAAAGGGAAAGGGGAAAAGGGAGGGGGAAAGGGAAAAAAAGCAAACAAACAAACAAAAACAAAACAAATAAAGGCTATGTGGAAGTGCAGAGGAAAGAAATTACTCTCTGCTTCCCACAAATGAGCAATGCTTGACCATGTCCTTGAAGCAGGGCCTCAGCGCATGTAGCCAGTGTTCGGGAGGAGGACTGACATTTTCACGAGAGCCCACCCCTCCTGTCTTCTTCCTTTTTCCACCTTTTATTGCTGAGTGTGACATCATATGATATGGGATATCCCTTTGGTTAGTTTAGGTCAGCTGCCCTGGTGATGTTTCTCTTCTTAATTTTTTGCCCACCCCTTAGGAGGGTTAGAGAGAGTCCTGATGCAGTGCCAGCACTGCTCAGCAGCAGACACAACACTGGTGTGATGCCACTCCTGTTCTAGCTACAAGTGCAGAGTACAGCACTGTATGGGCTGCTGCAGGGAAAGTTAACATCCCAGCCAGACCCAGTACACCAATCTCCCAGCCCTTGTGCCAGAGGTAGCATCCCTTCTGCACAGAGCCTTGAGGAAAAGCACAAGAGAGGACCCAGCTTCCTTTGGGCTGCTGCACTGGGGTGACAGGAGGAGTCCCACCCACTGTAAGTGAAGAGCAGGTTTGAGACCACCTGATGAATCTAAACAACAGGTACAGGTCCCTGGGACCTGATGCATGAATCCCAGGGTGTGGAGGGAACCGACTGATGTAGCTGCCAAGCCTGTCTCCAACCTAGTTGAAAAGTCCTGGCAGTCAGGCAATGTTCCTGGTGAGTTGAAAAAGGGAAACATCATGCCCCTTTGTAAAAAGGGATAAGAAAATCAGGTTGTTAAGAAAGCAGAGGAACTCCTACTCAGTCTGAGAAGGAAGAAGAAGACGAGATAGGCTACTTCAAAGTGGCTGGATCATCAGAAGAACGGGAAGACAAAGGGGAAGATATCATAAGGGCATCAAGAAGTACCAGAGGCCTATACCGGCCTGAGCCTAATTGGGAATGAGTGGCAAAAGCATCCTACTGGGACTGGCCCAGATGCTCCATGCATCCTTGGCATAGGCTATCTCAGGAGAGGATTTCAAGGGCCTTTTTTCTTCAGGGAGCCAATCATGCAGGGGACAGGCAGAGATGTTTTTTCCCACTTGTTCACTCTGCCTTTCTCCTTCACCCGCCTCTTCTCCTCCAGGCTAGTTACGACAGCTCTTCAGGTCTTTGAATATCCTGGGGATGTTCAGACCAGTCTGTTCTTATTGTAATATCTCCTGAGTGTGCTTCAGGTATTGTCCAAGGTTAACCAACTGCTTAGGAATGCCATCCAGAGATCTGAGGGAGTTGGACCTGATGATCTTCTGAGGTCCCTTCCAACCCCTACAATTCTGTGATTCTGTGAAAATCATACTTCCTAAAAACTTGGAAGAAGGAACTAAAATGTTAGAAAAGATGAATAAAAATAGAAGAATTGGATTAGCTAAAAATTTATTTTTGGCTAAAAAATTTTTCCACGGGCTGCAGTTTTTATCAGGTGGCTGCTACTGCATGGGCTCTCTATGGGCTCCAGCTCTTCCAGGGAATAACCACCTGCTGGGGCACTGGGTCCTCCAGAGGCTGCAGGGGAATCTACTCCAGTGCTTGGAGCACCTGCTGTAATTCTTCCTTCTCTGACCTTGGTGTTCACATGGCTGTTTCTCATAATAATTTTCATCACTGCCTGGGCAGTGTTTTGCCCTTTGTTAAATATGTACTTCAAGAGGCACCACCTGCTTGACCCAGCAGAGCTGCTACGCTCAGCTGTGTCCTGTGGTGTGTCTATTGGAGCCAGCTGGAACAGGCTGGAGCTCACTGTGTCCAGCACAGGGCATCCCCCGGCCTCTCCTCAGAGAGGCTGCTCCTGCAACTCCCCTGCATTACCAAAACATGGACATGGACAGCTAATACAGATGGCTCAATTTTAAATTTGCAAGAGGAAGAAAGACATTATAAAGAGTTTAAGGCTTCGTTTCAGGCTGCCTCTGTCCTAACTAAGGTGGATACTATACATCTAATTCTTAAAGATTGATTTACTCTCAAGCAACATCTAATTCCTGTGAGTGTTTTAGATTTAAGGTTTTATCTATTTTGGAGAATGAGGTTTCTTTGGAAACAGATGAACACTAGCCCAATAGAGCAATTAGGGACACAAGTTCCAGAACAGTGCAGAGTGGCCCACAGAAAACTAACTCTGATAAAGGTAATTTGGTCTTTCCTCTACATCTTCCTTAGAGTACAGAATAACTTGCACATAGCTTGATCTACAGCTCTGCTAGGATTAGCTTAAAATTAGAGGTGTGATTTTTTGCAGAAAGTCTCTGGTACAGAATTTTCTCAAGTAATATCTCTATGGAGTAAATCTTCAGGCTTTGAAAGAAGAGTGTGCTTTCTCCATCATGTTGTTTATCTGCTTAGAAACCTTAAGTGGATTTCTATTCCAAGTATTTTACTATTTTTCTTCTGAAGTCATGTATTTTTTTTTTTGATCTTTAACATCCTTTGGCAAAGAGCTCCAACAATTTTCTCCTTGTTGCTCAGAGAACCACCTCCTGTTGTTTGTTTGTTTGTTTTAGAATTCATGCATAAAAGTCTCAAAAACTCTATTAAAAATTATATATATCTTTCCCTTTATTAGAACACTGTACCAGAACTTCTCTTGAAAGAAGAATAAAAACTTCCAATTTCCATTTTAAATGTGTTCATGGCAAATTTATTCCCCTTTGTTTTGTGTTAATTATCTGATAGTTAATATGTTGATTCTTTTAGAGTCATTATGTCCCTTTACAGATATCATTTTGCTAGACTAAAGTTAAATTCTTGAGCATCTTTTTTTTGTTTTATTTTTTTTAATTATTTTATTTTATTTTATTTTATTTTATTTTATTTTATTTTATTTTATTTTATTTTATTTTATTTTATTTTATTTTATTTTTTTATTTCCTTGACTATCTACCCTGCACCTTTGCTAGTATTAATTAATTTTTGTTGTGGGTTAAAAGAGGAATGGATGAAAGAAATAAATCCAGTATTTTGCCTCCTAATTCTGGAGAATCATTTTTAGATGCCATTCCTTTATATTTCTTTTAACTGTGATATTTTATCACACTCAAGGCAGCTGATGATGGTGTCAGTCTTTTAAAAGAAGATTTTCCATTAGAAATGTTAAAGAAATTAAACCCTGGATTCTTATTTACCCAGAGATCTATAATAAGTGAAAGCAAGAGAATATGTGCAATATACATGTGGTGGTTTCACATTGACAGCTAAACTTCACCTCCATGCTCTCTTACTTTTCCCCCTCAAAAGAAAAGGGGGAGAAATTATGGTGGAAAAAAACCTCATGGGTTAAGATTAGGAGTAGTTTAATTAAAGAAAAATAACAACAACCACAGAAACAAGCAAAGGCTGTGTGGAAGCAAGAGAAAATTATTCTCTACATCTCATCAGCAAGTGATATTCAGCCACATCTTGGGAAGCAGGAAGTCAATAGGTTCAGTTTACTTGGGAAGACAGACTTATAAGAAGAGTCTTGCACTTCTCTTTCCTCTTCCTCAGCTTTTATTGCTGTGCATTGTGATGTTCATATGGTGTGGAATATCTTTTCAGTCAGTTTAGGTTAGCTGTCTTGGTGATGTCCTTTCCCTACCTCTTGCCCACTGCCAGCCTAGTGGTTTTTAGGAATGGTGGCTGGAGAAATAGTCTTGATGGTGTACCAGCACTGTTCAGCAATAGGGAAAACATTGGTCAACACTGTTTTGGCTACAAGTGCAAAGCACAGCCCAGTATGGCTTCTGTGGAGAAAGTTAACTCCATCCCAGCCAGACCCAGTACACCCTCAAATCAGTTGTGGTTAGAGACAGACCTCAGCCATTCCAACTGAATCCTGGGAATCTTTGGAGAAGTTCCAGGTCTAATGCCAGTCCTGAATTTTGTGACTGAATCTTTGCCAAGATGCAGGGAGAACAATGTCATACAGGGCTCAGAGAATGATCTGGCATCTCAAGTCTGCCAGAGGTTCCAAGAAGTCTGGGTCTATCAGTGTTATTGGCACCCACAGGTGTCTATATGAATGTGTCTGTGTCTCCACTTCTATTTTAAAATGCTGTTTTCCCCCCTTGGGCAATCACCACATTGACGTCAGAACATTGCCCAGCACCTCATTTATGTCTGAGAAGAGAGGGAAACTGTTAAGAAGAGAGCTCAATGGAAAAAATAATATTCAGTGTGTGTTAAAAGCATTGAGGGAGGAGGAGTAAGTGGAAGAGAAGGGAAAGCTTAAGTCAGTATGTTTATGTTATGCTGAATACCAGAAAAATGTGGTTATTTTGGATATAAGTACTGCATTAGTATCTGAGGATGTAGTTAGGCAAAATTTTTGGAATATTTGGATTCTTGATTAAACATAGAATAGATTGAAGATGTCTCTCATTAGTTATTTTCTCCTTTTTTTTTTTTCTTTTTTCTTATTACCATTAACCAAAGGTCATGATCAACCTGTGATGTCTTTTTATTTCATCCAATTTGTTTTTCTTAGAATAATCTCAAGTATCTTTGCAGAAGATATTAGATATTTATAGAATTCTATCTTGTTAGTCATAACACCATGTACTTATTTGAAACTGTTGTCAGCTCCAGATGGAGCTAGACTGTTTCTTGTTCAGTAATCTCTGGTGTTAATGCACAAGGAAATCTATGCTCATGTGTCTTTTTGAGTCAGAAAATGACAGCATGGAGTTCTATGGTACGTATATATTTGAATTAAATGCTCAATGTCCAACCCCTTATTTTTTATTTTATCTTTTATTTTATTTTATTTTATTTGGCCATTATAGTGGACCAGAATGACCTTTCAGAGATTTTTATCATTTCTGTGGCCTAAAGCAACAGAGAATCATCTTCCACTTCTTGTAAACTGAAGTCACTTTTCTGTCTTGTTATCCTCTGCTATCCATTTACTGTTCCTTTGTTATATTCTTTGTCATTTACCTCCTCTTCTTCCTTCCCAGTCCTGCAGTCCACTGGGTATTTAAGAATCTTGGCTTTCATTCTGTAACATGGAAATTCTTTTCCTTAGGATGGTATATCAAGGAGAAATAAATTAAGCCCAAAGAAGTTTATATTATTTATTACTTTTTGAAAAATATTTTGTTTCAAAGATAGTCTTGTAATTTAAAGAAATTTGATTCATATTTCTGAAGGCTTGTAGTTGGCAGTATTTCATGGAGCTTCTCTAAGCTTCTGTAGAGGGACTAGAGGGACTGGTGACAAAAGCAGTCTTTGTGTTTCTGTAATTTTGGACACTATGGTCAATTACAGCTGGCTGATATTTTCATGGAAAAACTGAGTTTGGTTAACATTTTCCTTTTTTTTTTTTTTTTTTTTTTTCTTTTCTTTTTCATCAAAGAAGAAATGAATCCCTACCTATTCTTCTTTTCCAACTTAGCAACAAAGTGGAAGGAAATCTTGACTTCACCACTCTTTGGTTGAAACCAAAGAGTTGAAATCAAAGAGTTTGTTTGGTTGAAACCAAACAAACTGCCAGGTTTTCATTTTATCAGTAAAATGGTGCAATAATTCAACAACTTTTCCTCTTGTTTAAAATGTTGAGGGAAGTAGGTTTTCATTTTCTCACCAAACATGTAGAATAGTTTTCCAGTGTTCCTTAAATCTCTGGACATTGTTGTTAACTGTTAGCATTGAGTCCAGACTTCTCATTCTTAATACCACTAAATGAGCTGACAACCCAAAAAAAGTAGTATACAACTATTCCCAATAAACCCAAAACTCCCTTGCTGTACTTTGCTTACTTTGCTGAGGGACATTGCCCTCTACAGCCTGTGCTCTCGAACAGCAATTTGGTGTTTTCACTCTGGGGCCTGGGATACTGGGATATCATGAAAGCCGTGAAAGCTCAGTTCTCTTTTGGTTACTTTTTTTTTTTTTTTTTTTAAGAAAGCGAGAAGAATGTGTAACAACATAACAAAAGTAAATAGACAGTGAAAAAAAAAAAAAAGGTAAAATTTAAGATGTTTGCCACTTTTTTTTTTTGTTGTTGTTGTTGTTGCTTTTTTAGTTTGCTTGTTTTCTTCAGGCAAAACTACAGTTGTCTGTTAGGTGTGCAAGGAATTCAGGATCAGACTTGGTCATTAGCGGTAAACCCTGAGACACTAACTGGTTAGGTAAGCTGGCAGCCAAGTGTTGAAAACATCCAAACATGTCTCAAACACAACACAAAAGAGGTTGATTTACCGCTTTCCCTGCAGCCAAGTCTTGTTTCCATAGAAATAGCTTTGGGTTGCTTTCTGGTTTCATGAGTCCTTTATATACCTCTGGTACACTGTTTCACAGCTTAAGGGGAAAAAAAACAAAACATGGAAAACAGATTCATGCCTCACTTGTAAAAAAAAATACAGTGTTGCTAATCAAGAAATGTCATTAAATTATTCCTGATTTGTAGAACAGTTCCTCATAGTGGACTAATATTATTTATTTTCCTTTAAGAAGATGCATTGAAGTTGTACTGTTTAAAACATATTCCACAGAAATTAAACTTTAAATTTTACTATTTTAATAGTTACTTGGAGCTACGTAATTCTATCAAATTCACACTAAATATGACAGAGTGAATTTTAGAGATAAGAATAAGCAACATTTTTCACTGCATTATTTTCCTTTTCTATTTTTACATAAATATGAAAACCTTATTCCTCATCAAAACATAACATTTAAAGTTATTCATAAAAGAAAGAAAATGCTCATATATTAGCTTTGTGGTTTAGTTTTTAGATGTAAATATTTAAATCAGAAATTTCAAATCATTCTGCTTTTGGTGAGTTACACAGTACTTCATCTCAGGAAAGCAGTTAGAAATTCCAAATACAATAGTCTCTCTCAAAGAGGCCTGCCCTATTGACTTATAGCAGATGTCAGCATCCTATTTATTTTAACGAAAACTAAGACTATAAAAACAGAATAAAACAGATATCAGGCTGATAAATATGTAAAATGAAGGCTATGATTTCTTGATAGGCAGAATAATAAAGGACATACCAAAGTTATGCATTTCAGGGAGGTCAGCTCTTATAATTAATTTGGATGAACTGTGTTCTGTGCTAGTAACAGAGACTGATGACAGCATATGAGATGTTAATGGCCTGCAACATCCAATGCACCCAAGCTCAAAATTTCTGTATTTCTCCATTTGTTTGATTTTGTGGTGTTACATACTAAGCTTGCTAAGGACCCACCTGAAAACACTACTTTTTAGAGTACTAAGGCCCACCAGTTAGATCTATCATATTCAGCTTTTATTTTCCTGTTTGATTCAAACATTGACTGCATTATAGATGTGTACTGGATATATCTTTTTATACAGTGTAGCCTTCATAGCACATCCAGATTTAGCTGTTGCCTTTCTAATGATCTACTTCTCTTTTCCAAAATGAAATCACGGCCTTTCTGATTTTTCCTCATGGGTTAGTTTTTAATTTCTAATTGCACATGTGATGAAGGCTCCACTGATCAGCACATCTGGTAAGTAAGGAAGTTTGGTGTAGTTTAGACTGTAAATAAGGAAAGGTCAAACTTATAATTGGTGCAGTGCTGTACAATGAGAAACTCTCCAACTCCATTCTGTGTATTTAATTACTCAAGATGTCAAAAAAGAGCAAATCCTCAGTGGACTCCAACTGACCTGAATGTGGCTAGATGGTGCTATCATGTATCATTTTAATTTCATACAACTAGGTGATAGTAAACATATGATTAACTTCATTTTGCATTAATATTATCTTTAAAGCATAAAAATAACATATGTAGGAAAAAAACCTACAAAACAATAACAAACAGAAAAGAGTTGAATGTATAAGCACAGTTTGTTAGTTTTCAAATACAAACTGTACATAATCAAGATTACTTGGAGCTTATTGAAAACATGATGACAGCACAAATATTTTACCTTTTCAGAAATAACAAGTCAAAGGAAACAAAAATTTACTGTGTCATGAATGGAGTTTGAAGAGCAATTGCTTGGTGCTCTAGTAAAATAATAATAAAAATAAAAATTCACCCCTTTCAGATAGTTTAATTATAGGTGCTAATTTTATCACACTATAATTGTGAAGAATATCAATGTGCTGCATTGAAGGAATGTAATAATATACAGTTTGGAAATCACAGTAATGAGGACATTTTTTAATTCCTGTGTTCAATGATCCTACTACATGTGGAAGCTGGCTTTAATCATGCTATGTTACATGAAGTAAAAAAGCATGGGACATGATTCCTTATCACTGAAGTTAATAAAAACAGGAGCTGGTCTTTCTCAAACAAGACAAAATAATTCCAAAAAAGAATAATGGCAAAAATTTCCTATCCCATGTTTCTCATTTTCGATCATAGAATGACAGAATGGTTTAGTATCTACTTCCTGTGTGTGGCCAGTGGCCACATGAGAAATTACTCCCACTTTAGTTACTGTGCATTTGCTACTCTATCTTTTGCTGTTTAACATGTCTAGAATATGTCATAGCACAATGAAGTATACAAACGAGTTTGCTGATATGTCTACAGAAAGGACTAGTTTTTGAAATGGGATGTGAGACCACATGATAAAGATGAGTGAATTTAACACTGTTTAATAAACACAAATTTGTTCCTTTGTTCAATTACCAAGGTCACATGAAACTTCTGCCTATTTTTTATTGCAAAAAATTAATCTCCCAGGCAACTATTAGTTGTATCTGAGATTTATTAGGTCTACTGTTGATGTCTGATCATCCAAGCAAGTTGCTTGAGAGGCAAGCCATATTTCCAAACATCAGGTCAGTGAGACATTGCTAATGCTAGGGTATTCTTGACTCTGAGGCATTCAAGTGCATCAGTATAAAGGTAACATTAATGGTGATGGAATAATAGGTGTTGGGTTTATAATATATATATATAGGAATATAATATGGGAAATAAAATAAGGGATAAAGTGGAGATAATGGCAACCAGAATGAAAAGACAAAAATTAAACTTCTTCAGTACCTGTAATGACACAGTATCTCTCTTTTGAAGTATCTATAAATAAATATGTTCTCATGTATTTTTCTCTAAAGCATAGAATGTGTTGAACAATTGTCTATTGCATGCATGTCACTGTTTGCAATTGTTGTTCAAACAGCAGTTAAACTGTTGTTTTATGTTGTTCATTATGTTTCCTTATGCAGAAGTAAATTTTTCAGATGTCTGGTGTCCATCACATGAAACAATCTGCTTGCATTTTAGGAACTGTAGAGTTGTATGCCCTAACTAGTAAATTCTTTGTTTTAGTGAGTTCTGTTAGATGTCCATCATACTTGCTTAATCCTATTTTGAGATCAGGGTAGAGAAAGTTAGTGTGTTCTGGGGAAGAATTCTGAAATGTGCTTGCATTCCTCTTCAGGGAAAAAAAATGCTTTGATGTGTAAATGAAAGGGAATTGCACCCTTACTCCAAGACTGATTGGTGGGCTGCCCCCAGCAGAGATCACAGAAGCCCAGGTATTTCAAATTGCAGGCTGTCTGGCAGACAAGTTTGCCAAGGAAGAAGGAAAACCTGACAGTCAGGTTTTATAAGACTCCTGTCTGGATTCCTTTATGTGAATCTTATCACATTGTGTTTCCATTAAATGTTATCATTTTGATTAACTGCGAAATTCTGAGGAAATACAAGCAATTTTCAAGTGTATTTTTCCCTAATGGAAATTATAGAATTTATTTCTATTCTTTTTATTCATCATACCATCATGATTTCAGTAAATTTCAGTGTAATAAGGAGTGAAAAATTTGGTGTAGGGTTGTGGGATTTAAAGATAGGCCAAAATAGAAACAACTACTAGGAGAACATATTCAGATATCTGGAGCTCTAATTTCAGATTCTGGTTTCATTTTGTTTAAGAATATTAAGAAGCTTTTTCCTACACGTGAAATTAATATATTTGGGTACAGTTTTGATATAAAAATAACTACTGCCAATGTCTTAATATAGTTGAAATTTTTGTCTTTCAGGTTAAAAGAGGAGGACATGAAAGATCAAAATTCATGGTAGGATGAAGTTGCACTTTGTGAGATGTTCTGCAAAGGAGATTACTTACTGGGTATGGAAAACTGAAAATAAACAAATTAAAAGTAGGGAATGAAGCTATTTTAGGGTAAAGTCTGCTGCTTTCTGTAGTCTTTTGGGAATACTTAGCAAAGAAAAAAAAAACAAACACAACACAATATGAAAAGCAAGACTGAGTGCTGGGAAGGAAAAATGTCGATATGCTAACTGTACTGCAGTGAACTCCTCAGATAGGGATAAAACCATTCTTCTGCTGGTTACCACCAACAGCAGCAGCAGTAACCAAGAGAGAAACGATAGATCATTCTTTACTTCTCCCTAGAGAATGCATCCTCTTTGAGAACTTTCATTTTTGAGAACTGGTTTAATTACAGTCATTTTTAGCCTGCAGAGCTATGGCAAGTATAAGTAATGTGTAAAATGACTGGGATTCATTTATTTGCTTTGTATAATGGCAGATCCTGATGTACATATATTTTGTTTTTACAAGGAAAATAAGCCAAGTGGTTTGCAAAAGCCCAAAAGCAGGTGGTGGTTTTATTGTCACCTACTGCACACAATGGTAATAATCTATATTGATAGTCTAATATGGAAATATTGTTATGCCCTGTTAAAATGCAATAAATATCATGTTTTACAGAGAAGTTAAAGAATTGCTTGTGAATATAATCTTTATGTGCACATGCCAAAGAAAAGTAGGGGAAATGAAAGAGAGAGAAAAATTAGTTTTCAGGCAGTTCAGATTACAAGTTAGAATACTTAGTTCACATACAAATGTGTGCACATCCAAAGGCCTTGGAGATGAAGAGGACACCTCATAAACCTCTTCACTCATCCTGTTTGGAGTGCAGAGTTTCCAAGTTCTGGAGGAGACTTCCTTTTGTGCTGGAGGGAAGATCACTATAGTGTTTTGGAAGAAGACACTTTGTTGTTAAAGCTGACTGTTTCACAGTCTCTCTGGAAGAGTAGGACTAACAGCAAGCAAGCCACATAGGAAAATAAGCACAAATAAAGTGAAAAGCCCAGCTTGCTTTGCAAAGATAAGTACTTTTAGAAATATTATTAGATAGAAATCCCTCATGACTGACTAGCAGCATTTTCAGTGAAATTAGCCACGTAGAGGCCAGTTTAAAAGGCAGGAACTATTTCAGGTATAAGCTTACTGGAAACTGCTTCTGACATTTCATAAAAGGTAAATAGGTGCATGTATTTCAGGGTTGAGGAATTTTTAAATTCAATTTTATTTTTCTTCGTCTGCATGTTTCTAGTTAGGGTAACATTTGACTGGACCATTAAGTACTGAAGTCAGGGCAGAACCATGATATGACCAGTTGAAGATGATGCTCCCTGCACCCCAAAGTACTCTAACATTAATTAGAGCCATCAAACTGCATTATTAACTTGTGTGATTATGATTTACCTGTCTTTCATATTAACTTCAGAGCTGTTCTGGTTCTGAACACATGCATGTGTGTCACAACTGGATCCATACCTGATCAAATTCTGGATGGATGTTAGAGCTGGTACCTGGTGTGCACACTTTAAAAGAGTTCATATGAAATACATGTATCATCCCACAACCTTTTTTTTTTTTTAAAAAAAAAAAAAAGGTAATTTATTTCAGTCTCCTTTAAGTTACTAAGAATCATTGCTCACACTGAGAGAGGCAGAATTTAATCATGATATATTTTACAGTCCTCACACTTTTTAATTTGAGAATTGTCGCTTGTCTTTGTTTCCATTGCTAATGCACAACTGTAGTAAGGTTAAAGAAATAGTGAGAGCACAAACACAGCAATGCAGAATAAACTCTTCCTGTCCTTTTTGGAGTTAAGCCTTAAAAGTGCAGATTTGAGACTTCTATCTTTATTTAACGCACAAAGTTACTGCAGCAAACAATCTATGAGAACAGTTCATTGTTCCCAGGGTCAATATTGTTTTGTTCTTCTTCTTCTTTTTTTTTTTTTTTTTCTTTTTCTTTAATTTTGTGTGTATTTGTGTGTATACATATAAATATATATACATATATTAATTTCTTAACTTTTGGATATCACTTCTGCAGTTCAGAAGAGAGGTTCAGAAGTTTTTAGTTTTCTTCTGGTGTATAGGGCACCTAGTTCTTTTTGGAAATGCTTTTCACCTGGTCTTTTGCATATGCTCAGTTGAGTTTTCACTAGAAAATCAATATCTTTGAGGAATAAATTGGTCTGATCAGTGGTTTTTCATCAGGGCTTCCTTGAGAAACCTCTCTTTATTTTTAGTTTTATTTTTTCCCCCACGTTTTGTCTTTCCCATAAATAACTACTAGGGAAGACATTTAATTTCCACTGAATGAAGGCAAGTAAACAAGTTACTATTGTTTCTTGCAATCTAGTTGTGAAGTTATACTTGAAGAAGTATAACTGCAGATATTTTGGGGATTTGATGGTTAGGTTTTAATTAAGCTGTGAGTCTTTGGGAAAATGGAGATGCAGGAAGCTGATTTTTCAGGAGCAATGGAGAGTTTCATATTGAAGTTCTAAGCCTAGTAAACCTGATAAATAAATATTTTCATTAAATTCGTAATGTTGATTGTGAGTGCAAAGGTAGAAAGATTAATGGAAATGAAGATTTAGAAACTTACACATACAAAATAGAAGTAAAATCTATAAGAGATCAGTATTCTCAAACAGTGAAACATTCTCAAACAAGGTAGTATCTATTCTACTTCTAAAAGAAATGACTCATGAAAACATCAATGGTACCAAGCCCATTCAACAAAAATATCTGGTCTGTAGTAGTAGCCTTGCATGCTCCATCAGTAATTATAACAGAGACTGAAGAAATTTATCTCAGCAATTACACAGCTAGTAGTGTGATTTCAGTACAATTTTAAAGCAAAGAAAAATTAAGGCTATAGATATGTATGCAAAATAGTATTATATACAATTCAGGATTGTTAAAGGTAGATCAAACCTAACCAATCTGATTTTTTTCTTTGATAGAAATCTACTTTTATATACAGAAAAATACAATGTATCTCACAAATTCCTAACAGAATGTCACAGGAAAAATAATAGTTAATTGAAAAAGTTTGTGATTAAAAGACTGTGATTGTGATACAAGAATTGCAAAGAAGACAAATAAGTGAGTAAAAGAAAGATGATGCTTTGTGCTGAAAGAACAATTTCATGCTGGGGAAGACTACTACTAGCATCAGTGTTGTAAGTGATCTCTTTTACTGTAGTTGTTATGACTGACAAAAAAAGAAAAAAAATGAAAGAAACATGTTACCTCCCCCTTCCCTCCCCCCCCCCCCCCATTTTTTTTCTTTGTCATGGTTTTGGCTTGGACAGAGTTAATTTTCTTTGTAGAGGCTCACACAATGCCATGTTTTGGATTTTTGATTAAAATAATGGTGATAGCATACTGTCGTTTTAATTGTTGCAGAGCAGCCCTCACCCAGACAGACTTTCCAGCTCCTTGTGCTGCCCTGCCCTGCCAGCAAGGGGCTCAGGGTGCACCAGGAGCTGGAGGGGACACAGCCAGGACAGCTGGCCCAGATTGACCAGAGGGACATCCCACACCACATGGCATTGTGCTTAGCAATGACAGCTGGAGGAAAGGAGGAAGGGGGGATGTTGGGAATGGTGGTATTTTTCTTACCAAGTAACCATGAAGCCCCAAGAAGCCCTGCTTTCCAGGAACTAGCTGAAAACCTGCCTGTGGATGGGAAGTAATGAATGAATTCCTTGTTTTGCTTTGTTTGTGCATGTGGCTTTTGCTTTACCTAGTGAACTCTTTGTCTCAGCCCATGAATTCTCACACTTTACCTTTCTGATTTTCACAACCATCCCACCTGAGGAAGTGTCTCTGTGGTGCACAGCTGCCTGCCAGGGCTAAACCACCACATCCTCTAAGTATCAAAGACAGTTAATCTGTTAATTTCCACCTTATAAATTAATGATTTATCAATTCATACCTGTTGCTTGCATTATGCTAGACTCTGCACAATAAATTAATTTTATTTTATTTTTTCTACTGTTAATTTTTATGTGGACCATCCTCTTTAAAAATGAGTACTCTTGCGACTCTAATATATATATAATTTTTTATTTTGCATATATTTAATTTTTTTTTAAATAAATCCTTACAGTGCAGGAAATTTGCAAAAGTCGCTATATTTAAATGCTAATATAAATTGCTATATTTAAATTGCAATATTTAAATGCTAACACACAGAGTAATTACCTTTATGCTTTTCTTATTCTGAGTCTTAAAACATAGCATGAGTTAACAGTCATGTTTCATCCCTGTATTTCTCAGTTGTTATCATTTCTAATCAGATCTATGAAGTTACTTAAACTATTTTTTCTTATTTAAAAAACTGTACTGTTCCCTTAGAAGACATTTTATTTCCCTTAAGTGTGAAAAGGACGAAAAAAAGAACAACAACAACAAAAAAATAAATTACCTTGGTGCAAGTTAAATATGATAAATAATGAGTAAGCAAGAAAACAAACAACCTCATCAATCCCATCACCCCAAGCTGCAGCAACATGTAATATATTATCAATGTAATAAATACGATAAAGTTTGCAGATATACAAGCTGTTTCATGGGAGATGCAACCCATTTGAAAATCTGGATTTTTTTCCAAGGCAAATGTCATTGAAATTACAGATAGCTTGCTGTTTCCAAAGACCTTTTTACCTCCATGTACCTGGATGTGACATCCAGGAATATTTGTTCCACAGCTTTCCCAGGAAGCTAGGTGAAGCTGACTGGCTTGTAGCTCCCAAGATGTTCTCTTGTCTTTCTTTTTTTGTTGTTTTTTTTTTCTTTCCACAGTCATTGGGAACATACCCCAGTTGCCATGACTGGTCAGAGAAGCAGAGCAGGCCCAAAAGCATCAGGCAGCTCTCTCAGCCCCCTTGAGGGCATTCTGTATGGTCCTATGGACTTTTATATGTATGTCTAATTTCCTTAAGTGCTTGCTAAGTTTCTCTTCCTTGAGAATTACTCTCCTGTAATTACTCTACTGTAATTTCTCTCCTATTTCTCTCCTAGTAGGCTCAGGGATGTGGAAAGCCTGACAGCCTCATATCCTCATATCTGTGATAACAGGGAAAAAACAACAACAACAACAACAACAAACAACAACAACAAAAACAACAACAACAACAAAAACAACAAAAAAACAAAAACAAAACAAAACAAAAACAAAAAAAAAACAAACAAACAAACAAAAAACAAAAACAAAACAAAAACAAAACAGAAAACAAAAACCAAAACAAACAAACAAACAAACAAAAACAAAAAACAAAAACAAAAAACAAACAAACAAACAAAAAATCAGTCAATGCAATTCTAGAAACATATCTTGTCTTCCACATCTTGTTCTAGTTCCAGAAGCACAAGAAACATCTTTGGACTCTTCCTGGATAGATTGTCCTTACCTCTAGCCTCTGTGCACCACACTTCTGCAGCTGAGCTCAGCCAGAAGCTTCCCATTTGTTCATGCTGTCCTTTTGTCCCACTTACCTTACTTTGTGCACTTACTTTTCTTGAAGGTCAGTGAACAATTTAGGGTGTATGTTTGTTCCTCACAACAGTATCCCCCATTCAGAGCAGTATCAATATCTTATGTGTTCCCACCAAGCAGATCTCTGAATAATCTGAAATCTATTATTCTAAAGTGCAGGGCTGTGGTTTCACTATTTGTCTCAATCACCTAGTCACCAAGTTATCAGTTATCTGGATGCAGGAGTAGACTGTATCCTCAGCAAGTTTGCTGATCATAATAAACTGGGAGGTGCTGTTGACTCTAGGCAACTGAGAAGCCTTGCAAAGGGATCTAGGTACATTGGAGCATTGGGAAATCATCAGTCAGTTCAGCAAAGGTAAATTACAGGTTCTTCACCTAGGATGGAGTAATGCTAGACACAGGGACAGACTGAGAGATGAGTGGCTAGAGAGCAACTCAGAAGAAAGTGATCTGGGGGTGCTGATTGACAGTAGGCACAATATGGGTGCTGATTGACAGGGCACTACAAGCAGTGTGCCCTGGTAGCCAAGAGGGCAAACTTTTGGGGTGCATTAAACACAGCATAGCCAGCCAAGCAAAATAAGTGTTTATCCCACTGTTCCTGGGGGTGTTTAAGGAAAGGCAGAACTTGATGCTTAGGGATATGGTTTAGTGGATGACATTGGTGGTAGGGGGATGGTTGGACCAGATGATCTTGGAGATCTTTTACAACCTTTATGATTGTAGGATTCTATGATTTTTAGCATTGGTGTGGCCTCACCTTGAACATTATGTGCAATTCTGGTCTCCACAATATAAAAAGGTTGTTAAGATATGTGAATGTATCCACAAGAAGGTAACAAAGCTAACAGACAGTCTGGAAGGTATATCCTATGGGGAGAGGCTGGAGACACTTGCATTATCTTGGAGAAAAGGAGGCTAAGAGGTGACCTCATGGCTCTCTACAACTTCCTGTGGAGAGGAAGTGGAGTGCTGGTCTCTTACTAGCAGCATGTAACCAACAGTAGAATGTGAGGGAATGGTGCAAAGATGCTCCAGGAGAGGTTCAGGCTGGACGTTAAGAAACATTTGTTTAAACAATGAAGCTGGTCAAACATTGCAACAGGCTTCCTAGGTTGATGACCCATGCCAGTCACCGTTCAAATAGCATTTTGACAATGCCATCATTAATATGCTTTTACTTCTGATAAACCCTGAAGTGGTCAGGTAGCAGGACTAGATGATCTGCGAAGGAAGGTCCCTTCCAACTCAACTATTCTATTTTAAGTCTGCTCTGCACCTTTACATCGTCCACCAGCTCCTCCCTGTATATGCATAGCAAGTAAATCCCCTCGTTATCTCAACTGTTATCTGCAACAAAGAATTGCCTTCAGAACATTTGATTAATCTTGTGGATTGTTCAAACTGAGTGCCTTTGTCTCTCCAGCAGATATTGGGAAGGTGGAAGCCCATCAGAATTCTAGGTTGTGATTATGAATATTATCCCAGCTGCAAAATAAAGTCCTTACTTGTTTCTTTTTTTCAGTAGTCTATAGCATATATTTCCAGCAATTTATTTTCAAAAAGTCTGCCAAGAAGTTAACTTCAAAATGCAAACTGACTCAAAAATTATTTGATGTCAACTGATAACTACGATGCTGCAGTTCTCTATTTTGATACGCCCATTAACAGTTATCAAAACAATTTATCTTCTTTTTTTAGAAGCCTTGTGTGTGTGTGCATGTGCGTGTTTTTAAATTATTATTATTTTATATATATATACATTTTAGATTCTATTATGTAATGGAGTCTATATGGAAAATATCTGGGCCTCATTCTGCCTTAAAATGTAGTGCTATATTCTTTATATGTAAGTATGTAGGGGCATAAATAAGATGTTTTCAGATGTTTTGAAGAGTTTTGAATAATCTAAAATTTTTCTTTACCTCATTTCTGACAAATATTCAGACAAAATACAGGTTTTCTAAGTCTCCAATTTTTCATTAAAGCAGAACTTTCACCCTTCCATATCCCTACAAGCCCATTTTTTTCTGAACACATTGTGTGACATGATCTACCTCAGTTGTATGAAATACCTTATATGAGGTATTGGATGACAGATTTTATTTCTGATGATCTAAAAATACTTTTGATGTTCTTACACTTTGGCACCTAAACACATTTCCAAATTTTTAATCTTATCTATATTCATACAGCACAACAGGTAAAGAATCAAGATAGATTGAAATAAGTTAGTTTGGGCAACAAGAAGAAAACAATATTTTAGAGCAGGCTCTATAAGTGAAAATTTTGCATGATAAGTTTAATGAAAATAAAGACAGTAACTGCATAGTCCAAATATTATCAACTTTTTATACCCCTGCCAAACTGTCACTGTATAAAGTTTTATATAAGGCTAGGTAATGCCCAACCCACAGGAAAACACACACACAGAAAAACAAAACAAAACAAAAAGAAAACAAACCAACTTTCTTCCTCTTTAAAGAATCTAAATCTCACATAGGACAATGGTGACATCATTTTTGTTAAATGTGGTTTAATAGCAAGTACCATTGCAATAGGCATGACCTATATGAGTACCCATTTTTAAACTGCACCTGTCCACATTTTTTGAGATTAGGACAAATGCATAATTGGCTGCTTTTCTGGCCATTCAAAACATTGTTTAATAGTGTTTCTGGTAATTTTTGTTATTATTATTATTTTTTAGCCAAGGGTTCAATTTCTGTCTATTAAATTAATGTAATACTGGCATGAACACAAATTATACAGTATTGGCCTATGTATATACACATATGAAAAAACTTCCAAATATCTCCTTGTTAAACAAGAAGGATTTTCAGTGTTTGTTTGTTTGTTTTGTCCACAAATGCCTGCTATAAATTTTTAAGGAAATTAGGTGCATACGTATTCACATTCTGCATTTTGAACCTTATGTTTAATGAAATGTAGGGAATTTGGATTAAACTGTCAAAACAGGTGCCATATTTACACCAATGATTTTGTCCTTCCTTATGTAAGAAATAATTTACCTATTTAAATTAAGTATTTATTGACTTCACCCAATTACATGGTAAAAGTGCAGAAATGTCTTCTTGTACAGCCAAATGTTTTGGGTTTGAGATTATCTATAATTCAGTTTATATCTCTAACTTCAGTAATTAAAATGGAATGGGCTTTTTCTTTTTGTACAGTTAATAGGATTTGTAAACTATCTATACTTTTCAAAGCCAAAGTAGGATGGATTCCACTTTCATGTTTGACCACTTAGGTTTACAAATTCATGACATTACGAACAAGTTATCCAGTATGATTTTCATATGTACATACATTTCACAAAGCTAAAAATAAATAACAAAGTTACTAAATTATTGCTTATAACACATGAATGTAAATAACTATTTAACATATGACATTATGAGTATTTTTCAAAAGGAAACTAACATTATTGAATGTCAAACTTCAACTACATGTGATTCATTTCTCAGATTTCCACAAAATTTTAAAAGGTCATTAAAGCTTATTTTTTAAAGACACTGCTAACTTCATACAAAAGCAATTTCAAGCAGGAGAGTACTCTGGCTTGAAATTACAACAATATGTTCTACATAATTATGCCCACATAGTGATGTCTGGGAGATTCAGTAAAATGAGTTCCTACTGTCTTCACTAAGTCTTGCAACCATCTAGCCATACTATATATATAGTGTGTATATATATATATATATACACATATATACTATATACATATATATATACACTATATATATGTGTATATATATATGTATATAGTATATCTATATATGTATATGTATATAGTATATATATATATGTATAGTATATATATAGAGTATATATACATGTATATATATAGTGTATATATATATATAGTGTATATATATATATATATATATATAAACTAAGTGGTTTTGTTAATCTAAGTGACCTTGGAAAGTAATGAAATGAAACGGTCAATGGTTCTTTAAGTACTGGTATTTGCAGAAAATTTTAATGTTTTGACATTGTATTGGACTTTCGGAGGGCTGACTTTGAGCTGCTCAGGACACTGGTTGGTGGAGTCCCTTGGGAGGCGGTTCTGAAGGGCAGAGGGGTCCAGGAAGGCTGGGCGCTCTTCAAGAGGGAAGTCTTAATGGCGCAGGAACGGTCTGTTCCCATGTGCCCAAAGACGAGCTGGCGGGGAAGAAGACCGGCCTGGCTCAACAGAGAATTGTGGCTTGATCTTAGGAGGAAAAAGAGGGTTTATAATCTTTGGAAAAGTGGGCAGGCCACTAAGGAGGACTTTAAAGAAGTAGCGAGGCTGTGCAGGGACAAAATTAGGAAGGCCAAAGCTCATCTGGAGCTCAATCTGGCTACTGCCATTAAAGATAACAAAAAACGTTTCTATAAATACATCAACACAAAAAGGAGGACTAAGGAGAATCTCCATCCTTTACTGGATGCGGGGGGAAATTTAGTTACAAGAGATGAGGAAAAGGCGGAGGTGCTCAATGCCTTCTTTGCCTCAGTCTTTAGCGGCAATACCGGATGTTCTCTGGATACCCAGTACCCTGAGCTGGTGGAAGGGGATGGGGAGCAGGATGTGGCCCTCATTATCCATGAAGAACTGGTTGGTGACCTACTACGGCACTTAGATGTGCACAAGTCGATGGGGCCAGATGGGATCCACCCAAGGGTACTGAGGGAACTGGCAGAGGAGCTGGCCAAGCCACTGTCCATCATTTATCAACAGTCCTGGCTATCGGGGGAGGTCCCAATCGACTGGCGGCTAGCAAACGTGACGCCCATCTACAAGAAGGGCCGGAGGGCAGACCCAGGAAACTACAGGCCTGTCAGTTTGACCTCAGTGCCAGGAAAGCTCATGGAGCAGATCCTCCTGAGAGTCATCATGCAGCACTTGAAGGGGAAGCAGGCGATCAGGCCCAGTCAGCATGGCTTTATGAAAGGCAGGTCATGCCTGACGAACCTGATCTCCTTCTATGACAGAGTGACGCGCTGGGTGGATGAGGGAAAGGCTGTGGATGTGGTCTACCTTGACTTCAGCAAGGCTTTTGACACCGTCTCCCACAGCATTCTCCTCAAGAAACTGGCTGCTCTTGGCTTGGACTGGCGCACGCTTCGTTGGGTTAGAAACTGGCTGGATAGCCGGGCCCAAAGAGTCATGGTGAATGGAGCCAAGTCCAGTTGGAGGCCAGTCACTAGTGGCGTCCCCCAGGGCTCGGTGCTGGGGCCGGTCCTCTTTAATATCTTCATCGATGATCTGGACGAGGGCATCGAGTGCACCCTCAGTAAGTTCGCAGATGACACCAAGTTAGGTGCGTGTGTCAATCTGCTTGAGGGTAGGAAAGCTCTGCAGGAGGATCTGGATAGGCTGGAGCGATGGGCTGAGGTCAACTGCATGAAGTTTAACAAGGCCAAGTGCCGGGTCCTGCACCTGGGGCGCAATAACCCCAAGCAGAGCTACAGGCTGGGAGAGGAATGGTTGGAAAGCTGCCAGGCAGAGAAGGACCTGGGAGTGATGGTGGACAGTCGGCTGAATATGAGCCAGCAGTGTGCTCAGGTGGCCAAGAAGGCCAACGGCATCCTGGCTTGTATTAGGAACAGCGTGACCAGCAGGACTAGGGAGGTGATCGTCCCCCTGTACTCAGCTCTGGTGAGGCCGCACCTCGAGTACTGTGTTCAGTTTTGGGCCCCTCGCTACAAGAAGGACATCGAGGTGCTTGAGCGGGTGCAGAGAAGGGTGACGAAGCTGGTGAGGGGCCTGGAGAACAAGTCCTACGAGGAGCGGCTGAGGGAGCTGGGCTTGTTCAGCCTGGAGAAGAGGAGGCTCAGGGGTGACCTTATTGCTCTTTACAGATACCTTAAAGGAGGCTGTAGAGAGGTGGGGGTTGGCCTGTTCTCCCACGTGCCTGGTGACAGGACGAGGGGGAATGGGTTTAAGTTGAGCCAGGGGAGTTTTAGGTTAGATGTTAGGAAGAACTTCTTTACAGAAAGGGTTGTGAGGCATTGGAACAGGCTGCCCAGGGAAGTGGTGGAGTCACCATCCCTGGAAGTCTTCAAAAGACGCTTAGATGTAGAGCTTAGGGATATGGTTTAGTGGAGGGCTGTTAGCGTTAGGTTGGAGGTTGGACTCGATGACCTTGAGGTCTCTTCCAACCTAGAAAATTCTGTGATTCTGTGATTCTGTGATTAGGAACAGCGTGACCAGCAGGGCTAGGGAGGTGATCGTCCCCCTGTACTCAGCTCTGGTGAGGCCGCACCTCGAGTACTGTGTTCAGTTTTGGGCCCCTCGCTACAAGAAGGACATCGAGGTGCTTGAGCGGGTGCAGAGAAGGGCGACGAAGCTGGTGAGGGGCCTGGAGAACAAGTCCTACGAGGAGCGGCTGAGGGAGCTGGGCTTGTTCAGCCTGGAGAAGAGGAGGCTCAGGGGCGACCTTATCGCTCTTTTTAGGTACCTCAAGGGAGGCTGTAGCGAGGTGGGGGTTGGCCTGTTCTCCCACGTGCCTGGTGACAGGACGAGGGGGAATGGGTTTAAGTTGAGCCAGGGGAGTTTTAGGCTAGATGTTAGGAAGAACTTCTTCACTGAAAGGGTTGTGAGGCACTGGAACAGGCTGCCCAGGGAAGTGGTGGAGTCACCATCCTTGGAAGTCTTCAAAAGACGTTTAGATGTAGAGCTTAGGGATATGGTTTAGTGGAGGGCTGTTAGCGTTAGGTTGGAGGTTGGACTCGATGACCTTGAGGTCTCTTCCAACCTAGAAAATTCTGTGATTCTGTGATTCTGTGATGTCCTCATCTGTAGGCAGTGAGACAAAGGCTCAGCTACTGTAACAGTGATTCCACACTTCTAGGCTTTGTAGAGCATGTCCCAGTACTGTACAGCAGAAGTTTTCTAGAGATGCTGAAGGCAAGCATGAGAAAACAACATCAAAAAAAACAAACAAAAAACAGTGTGTGTGGGGGGAGGAGATAAACAAATAAACTCTTCTTCAGGCCTGTGGTTGAGCTGCCTTCCTCTCCTCTCTTCTCTTCTCTTCTCTTCTCTTCTCTTCTCTTCTCTTCTCTTCTCTTCTCTTCTCTTCTCTTCTCTTCTCTTCTCTTCTCTTCTCTTCTCTCTCTTCTCTTCTCTTCTCTTCTCTTCTCTTCTCTTCTCTTCTCTTCTCTTCTCTTCTCTTCTCTTCTCTTCTCTTCTCTTCTCTTCTCTTCTCTTCTCTTCTCTTCTCTTCTCTTCTCTTCTCTTCTCCTCTCTTCTCCTCTCTTCTCCTCTCTTCTCCTCTCTTCTCCTCTCTTCTCCTCTCTTCTCCTCTCTTCTCCTCTCTTCTCCTCTCTTCTCCTCTCTTCTCCTCTCTTCTCCTCTCTTCTCCTCTCTTCTCCTCTCTTCTCCTCTCTTCTCCTCTCTTCTCCTCTCTTCTCCTCTCTTCTCCTCTCTTCTCCTCTCTTCTCCTCTCTTCTCCTCTCTTCTCCTCTCTTCTCCTCTCTTCTCCTCTCTTCTCCTCTCTTCTCCTCTCTTCTCCTCTCTTCTCCTCTCTTCTCCTCTCTTCTCCTCTCTTCTCCTCTCTTCTCCTCTCTTCTCCTCTCTTCTCCTCTCTTCTCCTCTCTTCTCTCTCTCTTCTCTTCTCTTCTCTTCTCTTCTCTTCTCTTCTCTTCTCTTCTCTTCTCTTCTCTTCTCTTCTCTTCTCTTCTCTTCTCTTCTCTTCTCTTCTCTTCTCTTCTCTTCTCTTCTCTTCTCTTCTCTTCTCTTCTCTTCTCTTCTCTTCTCTTCTCTTCTCTTCTCTTCTCTTCTCTTCTCTTCTCTTCTCTTCTCTTCTCGGCTACTAATAACTTATACTCTAAACACCAAAAAAATATTAGCATTTGAGCCTATAAGAATACTTTTGATTCCCACATAGTTCTGTCCTGGCCTTGACTGTATTGATTTATTTTTAATGTTTTAATTAATTAATTGGTTAATTATTTTATTTATTTTTTGTGCTTTCTCTCCTGGGATTTAAATCTTAGTAACAGTGATTTGCTGTACCAGATACATCTTTTTATTTGAAACTCTGTTCTGGAAATGGCAGTGTATTTGCAGTGGTGACTTTCAGCTGGGAGAATGAGCTGGTGAAATGATCAAGGAAAAAAAAATTTTTTTTGAGAAGTTTTTTACAAGCAAAATGCTCTTCTGGACATTCGGGAAACAGCTGAAAACAATGTTACCCAAAGAATATACCATTTCGGTGAAGAAAAAAACTCCCCTTTTTATTTTTGCCTTATTGCAAAAAGTGATATACATGCAACTTAAATGGAAGGTTGAAAACATCATTCACTGTAGCTGTAGAAACAGACTCTCATGTCTCTTTGAAGATGTACAAGGGGATGGTAAGAGAATCTCCTGCCTTGACTCAGATTCTTTTGTTTTACTCTAGTTTTCTGTTCCATTTTCATTCATTAAAAGACATTCAGTGCAAAATGTGTTCACATTCGTTTAATGTGAAGGCCCAGTCCATACTGAAAGGATGACAAGAAATGGCAGAAATACGGCATTCTACTACATTTCTGTAACATGGTCCAATAAAATCCCTGCTTAAACATGTTGTTTTGTTTATATTGATTTTAATTTGGAAGTAATTTCAGGCACTAATTGCAGTGCCTAACACAAATGGATGATTGAATTACACTGTCTTAAACCGGAAAAATTTAAATGAAATGAAACAAGGAATCTAATTCAAACTTCATCAGTGTCAGTTAAGACTACCTGGTAATTAAGATGCTTCTTTAGATGTAGGACAGTCACGTAGAAGAGTTAGTTTATTTGGATCTGAGAACTGAAGACAAAGCATATGCACCAAGCATAATATAAGCATACCTCATTGAAGGTGTATCCACTTATTTTTTAATAAGACAATTTGTAAAGTTATTTTTATTCCATGCAAACTAAGTTTACAGCAATTACTAAACACAATATATCTTGAAATTTCAACTGCTTTGTATGAAGCAACATTGTCTTTATACTGAGACCTACTAGCATTTGCTGAAATTTAGTTAAATTTAGCCCCATTCACAAAACTATGAAAAAGAACTGCATCTTTATGCATTCAATATTTTATTTTATTTTTTCATTCTCTTCCCATGTCAAGCAGACACACAGCTGACATAGTGGGAGGTCTCAGTGCATCCTTAACAATAAAATCTCATTTCTCTTTTTTACCAAGTAGCAATATGAAATTTCAGAAAATTAATATCAGTTCTTAGCACCTCTGCAATTCCTTCATTACTATCTTAGGCAATGGTTGGAAAATGTTATTAGGCTTCACGTCTTTAATGGAGTATTTTCTTGAATATGAGACAACTATCCTTAGATAACACAGACAACATCAAGCCAGACTCAAAGACATTTGTGGGTATAGATGTTTGTGTTTATATTTTAATCAAGTATTAGAAAAATCTGTTTACTGTGTTTTGGTTGTCACTGTGTTATTTTTACTAAAGCTGGCCCATTTCAGGTGCAAACCAAGATGGTTTAAAATATGAATGTTATAATTTATTTATTTTTTTCTGATTCAGTGTAAGATTTGATTAAATACAGATACTTTCAGTTATGTCAGATTTTTTTTCTGTTTCGGATTCTACATGGAGATATTAAGTTCAATTAGACATTATGGAGCAGAGTGCAAGTACTTGAAAGCTGATTTATTGTTATGAAACTATTTTGTTCACATCCTTTTATCTATCTATCTATCAATCTATCTATCTATCTATCTTATCTATACATCTATCCATCTATCCATCTATCTATCCATTTATGTCACTGCAATTTTGATCTAGTTACATTTCTGCAAAAGGTATGTTAAACAGTTCTTTAAAGGGTGGTGGTGGTGGTGGTGAAAGAATAATCACTGAAGTTATATTGGAAGCAATTTTCAGTGAACCTGCCCTTTTACCCTAAGGAATTTTAAAGACAATCGTCTTCCTAGGGTTATATCCAACATTATTAATTTAGTATAAGGTGGAAAAAAGAATATCTTCATTCATTTGACTGGTAACTGTTATTTCCTTCATTTTGGTGTTGCACAAAAAATTGTAATCAATTGGCACCATCAATTTGCCGAAAATGTTAAGTTATTGATAAGTTATTCAGCACTTATCAGCACTCTTCTCATCCTAAGGCAAAACACAGCATTCCACCACATATTAAAATGTTAAGTTATTGATAACAAATAACTATATATATACACACACACATATATAATATATATATAATATAATATATATATATTATATTATAACTATATAACTATTGATAACAAATGTTAAGACCATTGCCTTTCTACTAATACATCATTCAGATAGCTGTGACAAAATACTTTCCTTACTTTCCTTTTTTTTTTTTTTTTCATGTAGGATAAGTAAACTCACTTCAGTTTCCAGAGTTATACCTGGACATACCTCCAACCTCCAGTTTATGGCACTGATTCAGAAAAACAAACAGAGTTTAATGTCCATGGAATCAATAAAGTATTACTATGTGCTTTCAGTTATGCCTGCGCTTCAAGGTTCATGGGCATCTGCTTTCTCTGCAAAATATGAATGACAGTTGTCTGCCAAATGCAACAGATATGTAAACAACTAACAACACTTGAACATATAAGCTATTTTATTTTTACCTTTTGCAGTGTCTTTGGGCATCCCCAACTTCTTTTCTCTCTCAATAGCCACTACAATATCTATGGTAAGTTCTGGTAAACTCGTTGGAGATTAGACAACAGACATTTTAATGCTCTGGGGGATAAGGGAGGAAGCAGTAGATTATTATTATTATTATTATTATTATTATTATTATTATTATTATTATTAATTTTCTTTGAGGGTACTTGAGGCTAGCAATGTACAGGATTGTCGTGGTTTAACCTGGCTGGCAGCTAAACACCACACAGCCGTTCGCTTACCCTCCCCCCTCCCTCTCTGGGACGGGGGAGAGAAATGGAAAGTGAAGCCCGTGAGTTGAGATAAAGACAGTTTAATAAGACAAAATAATAATAATAATAATAATAATAATAATAATAATAATAATAATAATAATAATACAATGATGATAATAGTACTACTACTAATAATATGTACAAACAAGTGATGCACAATGCAATTGCTCACCACCTGCTGACCGATGCCCAGCTTAACCCCGAGCAGTCCGGCCCCCTCCCCCGGCTAGCCACCCCTATATATTGTTTAGCATGACGTCAGATGGTATGGAATACCCCTTTGGCTAGTTCGGGTCACCTGTCCTGGGTCTGTCCCCTCCCAGCTCTTACTGCACCCCCAGCCTGCCTGTTGGCAGGACAGAGCGAAAGGCTGAGATGTCCTTGGCTTGGTATAAGCACTGCTCTGCAACAATTAAAACATCGGGGTGTTATCAGCACTCTTCTCATCCTAAGCCAAAACACAGCATTCCACCAGCTACTAGGAAGAAAATTAATTCTGTTCTAACTGAAACCAGGACAAGGATAGATACTATCCATACTGAGCAGGAAAGCTTTGTTGCAGAGCAAGTAGTGGGAAAACATATGGGCAGTACCAGCCTCTAGACCCCAACTTAACTGATCTTTAGATGCATTAGAAACCACTACAACCTCACACCAAACAACGGTCCTGAGAGCTTTGTTGTCCCACAGGTATGCTTCACCTTAAGCCTGGGAAAGGAAAAGTAAAGCTTGGTTAACTCTGAGCTGTCAGGTCCTGTATGTATGCTATGACATGGACAAGGAATATGAGTGAGTGCGCCCCTGTTTCTTAGATTCCTTTCTGCTGCGTAGTGTGATCATCAAGTTGGATGAACTGTCACATGCAGTGACAGCTATTGGGCAGAATAAGAAACCTTTTCAAAGACCAGCAGTAAGTGCAAAGAAATTAGAACCTGGCTCAGGAAAAAGCAGGGAAGTCTACATCTTATATTAATGTCCTCAAATACCTGCTAACATATGAGGAAAGGGGCTTATTAATGGGAAATTATGAGTTTGGTAGGGATTTATGTGTTGGATGACTTATAATAGGATCCTGCTAGGCCTTAGACTTCCCCTGATTTATTTACAGAGCTAATATAAGCCAGATAATACTTCACACTGAAAAGGCAAGAGGTTGCTCCTTAATGGTATTTACCTTTCAGGTTCCAGTAGCAATTCTGACCAATTGAGTCTTCCAGAATTTTTCAAAGCACTCCCAGAAGCTGCTGTATAATGTGTCCTTCCAAACTCTAGCCTAAAATGCATCAACACTGAAGCAAACACTGTCTATATGGTAGAGTTCCTTCAAACACCAAAACTTGAGAAATATCATCTACTTGTTTTCCATCGACGCCCCAAGGGAAAAAAATATAATAATATTTGTGATTTTAAAAATTTATTTTTAATAAATAAATTAACAATCTTATTAACAATCTTGCATATGCAATATAAATTAATATAAATAAATAAATTAACAATCTTGCATATGCATCCCCAGCACTTCAGTTGCAGCTTGTAAGATATTTGTGATTGCCAAAAATATCAGATAGAATTTCTGCTTTCTATCCAATGGAAATACAGTTCCTACTAAACAGCAACAACAACAAAACAAAAAAAGGAACAAGACACTAGGATCTAAAATAAGGTAAAATTTTGATAATCTAGATTGTAAATGGTAAAAAAAAAAAAAAAAAAAAAGAGGAAAGGAGGGATAGAGAGGAGAGGGGAGGGGAGGGAAGGTAAAAGTATCATTTAGTATCAAAAGCTGTAATACTTACTAGAGAAATTAAACCCACAGATTCACCAAAACAGGAAATTAGTTTCTTAGTTTAATTAAATATGTCTGTTGAGGAAAAATCTATGTTTACTTGAGTTCATTCACTGTGGTGAGACCTTTATCCCAGATGGAACCATTGAGAAATTCTATAATGAAATGTTAGAATGGGTTATCAAAAATATAAATTTAACATTTTTTGTTTGAATTTATGTTTTAGATATTTATTTGTAAATTGTTTATGTATTTAGGTAATTTAATTTTAATAGCAAATTTATTCTTAATCTGTTTTGGATATATCATAACAGAAATTTTATCTTGGGAAGAAAACATTTTAGTTTTTTATGTCAAAAGAACTTTTCTTTTTTGAATATAAACTTGTAGGCTTTCCATTTTCTTTTTTTTTGTCTTTTTTTTTTTTTTTTAATTATTCCAAGAAGCATGTCTAGAAAATATATACCAAATGTTTTTGAAAAAGTAATTATACAAAAAAAAAAAAAAAATTAAGCCTTTTACTTTCAAATGTGATTTAAAATGGGAAAAGTTTCTGGTGGTCTGAACCATTTAACATTTTGCATAAAAGGCTATAATATAGCCTTTATATATATATATATATATATAATATATATATATTATATTATATATTATATTATATATTATATTATATATATATATTATATATTATATATATAATATAATTAGAAACTGAACAGATAGCTGCTGGCATGTGGTATTGATAGCCTGTTCAATCTTTAAATATATAATTTCCTATGACATTGGCTGTATACTACTCACATTTGCTGCTGGCAGCTTCTTCATCATTATGGCACTACATTTTCTTCAGAAGCTATATTTATTTATCAATCTATGTATCTATTTATTTACTATTGTGTCTACCACTAACTGATTGCTTGGTTTTAGATCATTTGATATATAAAATTGTTATATTGGAACCTTCAATTTTATTGGTATTTAGAATAATTACGAGGTTTCTGAAGTGATTTCTGGTGAGATTTCTGAAAAAAAAAAAAAAAAAAAGTATCTGATAGTGACAGTTTGTTTTCAAGGTTCTGCTATGTTTACACAGAGTAAACAGCATCATATAGGAGATTCTTGATCCTTATATATTCCACTCAGGAATCAAGAAAAGTTTTACTACTGAATTCAGTGGGGACTCAAACTCCCTCTCTTTGCTGAAGGGCAAGTTGTATTTTTAATTATTTATGGAAGCAGTCTTTGAAAAATCTTTCATTAGGCATTTCCTCTGCCCTACAATTTGCTTAGGAACCTGGAACCTGGTTTATAACATACTCTGTAATACTTTAAAGCACTGAAAAATCAATAAAGGTGATTTAGTAGTTAGCTGGTATAAGTTAAGTGTAATTTTGTTTGATAAATCCTTGTCATGCATGTATATATAAAATAAATCCTTTTCCAGATGCTAAATTATAACAAAGAGAACAGCTGGGACTGATTTCTGATTTTGCAAGAGCTGAAGAAAAGAGATTTGCATGAGAAAGGAGACTTCAAGAGACAGCAGAGTGAACCAGAATAGCTTCCTAAAGTAAAAACTTAATTACAGTTTTTGTTCAGGGATGAGAATGTATAGGGTTATAGTGGCTGACATCAGTTCCCTTGTGAAACAAAAGGTACACAGATAACCTGTGTTTCTCTTACTGAAGCCAAAGCAGGTATACTGAAATTCCCACAGGTCTCCAGCTATGCAAAATGTAAGACTGCTGAAACAAAATAGACTTCTTTGAGTCCTTGAAAGTCTCATGGGTATAAGTCAATGGCTTTAAACAGTGGTGTGCAAGGAAGTGGTAATGGAAATGCTTAACCTCTAAATATCCTAGCTAAGGAAGTTAGAACATTCTTTGTAACACAATGGAGAGTAGTGTCCCACTTCAATCAGTTGAAACAATTGCATATTATAGGGCAATAAATTCATTTTAAATAGTACTTTTTTTCATCCCAGCACACTTTGTGTAGCTGTTTCACTACCATGTTCCTGTTTGCCTTTCATTTTGCTAGTTTAAACAAGTCAAGGTCTCTAATTTTCACTCAAATGATAGGCTCTCCAATTCCTTCTTAACCTTTTCTGTACCTGTCCTCATTCAAAATATTCTTTTTTTTTCAGCACACGATTAGAATTGTTAACTGTTCTCCAGGCAGAAACTCATCACTATATGTCTGCTCCTAATACCTTGATGATATAATCCAGGTATACCTTAGGCATATCTCGCAACTCTGAAGAGAATGTGGGTACCCAATAGCAAATGAAAGTGTCATACACTCTGCTTCTGATGGCAACAGAACTGTCAAATTATTCATCAGGATGTGAGTATAAATATGTTTTGTTGTTGAAAAGAATATCACGACAGACATCGTGCTTGCAGTGAATTATACATCATTTAACTATTCAACTCAACAGCATGCACATGTTTAGTTTGAACCGTATGAGACTCAGTTTTGTGATACTCAGTTGCTAGGTATTTCCATTTAATTTACTTGTCTGATTCAGTCATTCTTAACCAGAAGGCAAAGTGTTACTGTTTTTGATATTCCTCATCACCACAGCATTACAGGACTCAGGACAAAGTCAGGAGGTATCCACATTTCCTGCATAAATACATTTATAATCAGGTCTCTGAGAATTTGTATCAGTCACTGAGCTGTAGGATATTATTAAAGGATGAGACTATAAAGCCCATGGATGATCATAACAGGAAACAACATGAAAGAGCTTCTTTTCTTTTCTTTTCTTTTCTTTTCTTTTCTTTTCTTTTCTTTTCTTTTCTTTTCTTTTCTTTTCTTTTCTTTTCTTTTCTTTTCTTTTCTTTTCTTTTCTTTTCTTTTCTTTTCTTCTCTTCTCTTCTCTTCTCTTCTCTTCTCTTCTCTTCTCTTCTCTTCTCTTCTCTTCTCTTCTCTTCTCTTCTCTTCTCTTCTCTTCTCTTCTCTTCTCTTCTCTTCTCTTCTCTTCTCTTCTCTTCTCTTCTCTTCTCTTCTCTTCTCTTCTCTTCTCTTCTCTTCTCTTCTCTTCTCTTCTCTTCTCTTCTCTTCTCTTCTCTTCTCTTTTCCTTCCTTTTCTTTTAGTTTTAAACCACTACTCCTTGGTTTATCACTGCATTCCCTGACAAAGACTTCCACCCCACTTTTATTGTGGCTTCCCTTTAGGTATTGGAAATTTGTTATAAGGCCTCCCTTGAGCCTTCTCTTCTCCAGACGGAAAAATTCCGACCCTCTCAGCCTGTTGTCATAGGAAAGGTGTTCCAGCATTTTGATCATCTTTGTGGCACTCCTCTGGACTCATTCTAATACTTCCATGTCTTTCTTGCATTTGGGGCCCCAGAGCTCAACACAGTACTCCAGGTAGGGTCTCAGGAGAGCAAAGTAGAGGGGGAGAATCACCTTCCTTGACCTGCTGTCCATGCTTCTTTTGATGCAGCCCAGGATACAGTTGACTTTCTGGGTTGCAAACTCACATTGCTGTTTCTCATTGTTGAGCTTATTGTTGAGGTTCTCATCAACTAACACCCCCAGGTCCTTCCCCTCAGGGCTGCTTTCAGTCCTCCTTCCAACTTGTATTTGTGGTTGGGTTTCCCCAGACCAGTTGCAGGATCAGTACCAGTTTATAGCTAATTTGGAGTAAAGAAAAGTCTGACGCTAGATGAGTTCTAATGTAATTAGTTACTTAGATAGGCAAAATAAAAGCTACTCATCTCTGTAGAACTGGAAAGACCAAAGATGACTCAGTAATCAATCCAAAAAAATGTTTTTATGTCAAAGAAGAAAGGAACATTGTTGTTGAATTTCTAATCAGGTTACATGATAACTCAGCCTCTACTTTCTATGTTGGTAATCTAAAATGATCTTTCTTAGCATAATCTCAGTTGCTTGAATGGTTTATTCTTTTCCACTTTGTATATTAATCACACACATTTCTTATGACAGATCTGTCTCTTAGCACAGATAAATGATCAGGGACCTTCCACTCTGGCTATTGTGCTTTTCACTGGCAAATAATTATTTCAATTCACTAGTACAAAAGAAATAGTTCTTTAAAACGATGATGCATTATATGCTCACAGCATGAACATTAGAACTAGAACATCCGGCATGTACTGTGCCATGTGTTATAAACAGAGCTGCATTAAAATGAAAATTTCCCCCCTTTCTCATTAATTTGAATTGCTATTGAAAATGTCTGTTCTGCTGAAAAGCTGTCTGTATTTTCAACTTCCTGTTTGTAAGCTGTGGGACTTTTTTCAGTTCCACCTAATTTCAGGCATTGCTTAAATTAAGAACACTGACACAAGAACACAAGACTGCCTTTTCTGTCAGAGGAAGATAGAGGAGCCTCCAAAAGGTAGCTCAACTGAATTAAGAACTGAATTAGCTTCTGGAGGTACAAACAGTCCAGGACAAAAATGATTCTAACTTAGAATCTTAGAATGCTCATTTAGATGGCTCAAGACATCTAAAGGAAAAAAAAAAAAAAAAAAAAAAAAAAAAAAAAAAAAAGGAAGCGTGCATATAGAGTTATGTGTAGGGGGAGAAATCAAGCAAATAAAAAAGAGAATTACACAAGTGTAAAGACATTCAGACTTGAACATGAACAATAGCACCTGGAAAAGGGTCTGTGTGTTTTTGTGTTTGCAAGAAGAAGACCTGCTGTACCCAGTAATGTATGTGTCATTACACCTGTACAGTTTCTTAAACAATAAACGTTCAAGCCAAGACAAAGATTGTCTTAGTGGAGAAAAATATGACATGTATGTCTCAAAAAGTGTTTGGAGGAAAGAGACCAAAGTCAGAAGGGAAATGAAACAAGCTAACAGGAGGACTGTCTGCTTGGCCAACACCACAGTGTACATCTAAAGATGTGCAAGATGAAAATTCTAAAACAAAAATTGCTTTAAGGGAAAAAAAATCACAGAATCACAAAATCACAGAATCACCTCCAAGAACACCGAGTCCAACCTCTGACCTAACACTAACAAAACCATATCACTAAGTGATATATCTAAACGTCTCCAGTTGCCCTCCAGGGATGGCAACTCGACCACTTCCCTGGGCAGCCCATTCCAACCCTTTCAGTAAAGAAGTTCTTCCTGATAGTGCCAACGTATGGCTGTGAATGAGGATAAAGACTTAGTACTACAGTAGGATAATGAGGATAAAGACTTAGTACTACATTTGACATTATGTGGGTTCACATCTCACAAGCTTCAAGAAATTAGAATGCAATTAGAAAACTATGACCTAATTGCTCTCTCAGAAATGTAGTAGAATAAATCACATAACTGGAACACTGTAATTAAGGACTACAATATTTTCAGAACAGATAGGGCAGGAGGAGCGGGGGTGTTGCCCTTTATGTTAAGAAATGAATAAATTGTGAAGAGCTGCCTCTGAGAAACAGCCATGGACATGGTGACAGGTTGTGGGTAAAAGTTAGGAACTGGACCAATAAAGGACACCATGTGTTTGGGATCTACAACAGGCCTCTTGATAGGGCCTTCTTACTTCAACTACAAGAAACATCGTGCTCACAGGCACTCATCATGATTGGGGGACTTGAACCAATCAGATGTCTACTGGGAAAGCTACACAGCAGGCTGTAAGCAATCTAGGAGACTCCTGGCATGTGTCAAGGAAAACTTCCTGGTCCTAGACAGAAACAGTTGGTGTTGTTCAGCCTAGAGAAGAGAAGACCCTGGGTACACCTCATTGCAGCCTTTCGTTACTTAAAGGTGGCTTATAAAAAAAGATGGAGGATAACTTTTTACATTGGCCAATAGAGAAGAAAGTGATAGGAAAAGGGGGAGTTCTTTCATATTAAAGAGGGGATATTTAGATTAGATATCAGGATGAAATTCTTCACTAAGAGTGTAGCAAGGTACTGGAACAGATTACCTAGAGAAGTTGTAGATGCCCCATTCCTGGAAGTGTTCAAGGCCAAGTTGTTTGGGCCCCTGGGCAACCTGATCTAGTGGGTTGCATCACTACCCATGGCAGGAGGGGTGGAATTAGATGATTTTTATGGTCCCTTCCAACCCAAACCATTCTGTGATTCTATAAAGAAATCCGAATAGTTACCTGTGTATGTCAGTTATGTCAACTTTCATTTACATTAGAAAAATTTAAAAAATAACCCCAAATACAAGTACTAGCTAAGTCCTCACTAACAGGGATTTTGTAGAAGGATTCTGTAAAAGGCTTCTCTGGGGACTGTTTTTTTTTCTCCCCACATCTTTACTCTTTCAGACCTTCTGTGAAACAACTTTGTCCTGCTCTGGAGAAGATACTTGTCTAACAAGGCCTGTGCTTCAATACAGCATTACAGTTTGTATGTGACTATGATTCACCGGACTGCCTCTTTACATCTATATCCTTTCAAGAAAGAGTCTAGTGTTATTGCATAATGATTGCATTGATAGCCAAATGCCTTAATTTAAAAGCCTCTGTACGTTTAGTAGTCTTCTCTATTTCTTTCATTCTTACTTTCACTTCATGCTCTTTCCCCACTGACAGCACATTTTGGCAAAGAATCTTTTTGTTTTTTGTTTTTTTTCTTTATTTTTTTCCCCCAAAGTCTCCTCTTTTTCTCCCTCATTTGCTACTTTAAAACAATTTATCAACACTTTTATCAGTCCTCTGTGAACTACTTTTCTATTTTCATGCATTCCCACAGTAGCAACAACAACAAAATGTAAATAATGATTTGTAAAACTCAGAATGCTGTCAGATGAACAGTAAAATTCAAGACAAATAGGTAACTTTGACCTATTTTTTTTTTTTTTTTTGATAAATGAATCACAAATTTTTCTTCTGGCATGCACAGGCACACAGTTTCAACTATCTTGCAAAAGCTAACAATTATAATGAATTTAAAAAAGCTATAGGGAATAATTCATTGAGGACCAAATAAAGATTAGCAAAGTTGCAGTTAAACTTCACTTCTACATGCACATCACAGTGTTGAGAAGTTAAACATTGGTGAAAGCTGGCCAGAGTAAATGAAATTAATTACACAGAGAATTAGTCCTCCTACAGACATGGAAAACCAAAATATCAGTGAAACTTGCCATTAATTTTAAAGGACTTGTAGATTTTTACTGAGATTTTATATAAAATACTTCAGAAAGCATTTATGTACTCCACTTGAGTTTTGTTTAAGCATGTATACTATGTACAATTTGGAATATCTGAAGCTTAGGCTACAATTTTTCCTTTATATTTCCTACAAATTTCCTTCATAGTTGGACGGAGTAGAAGGCATTAAAAGGTAATTTAGAGGGTCTCAGTTTTACATTTTACTATCACGTGGTCTCAATAATCTCATCGTCAGTGTCTGTTTCAAAATTTCTCTATTCTCATGCCTATACTCTCAAGCAGTTCAGGTTTGAGGAAAGAAGAGCCTGGAGGGCTACCATTGGGGATTGCATCAAAATGGTTGCATTCTGATATACTTGCCCTGGGCAGTATTCCTGTAAAAATCTGAAACATACTTTGACTATCTTAACCAGGTTTTTACTGCACAAACACCATCTTTGAAACTGCTGGCATGTCCCAGTCTCATTGCATGATATGCACTATATGGGCTTGAAAAACCCATAGCAACTTGATGAGTAACTTGATCTCGTGGAATTTGCCCCTACCCCTCACAGGATATTAGAATTAGATGAACTTTAAAGGTCCCTTCCAACACAAACCAACCTATGGTTCTAAGATTCTAGGATTTAGTAGTCATTATTTTTGAAGCACTTATAAATTCGAATTTTCTTAAAAAATATAGATAACATATTTACATATGTTTTGAATATTTGTGTCTTTTCTTTGAGCAATCAAATACAATTTGAATAAACACTTGAAAATAATAATTTGAATAATTAACAATGGATAATGAGAAGTGATAAAAACATGGGCACAAATATTATAATATAACCACTGAGAAATTTGACATCATGTTTCCACTGGGAATATATTTTATGATTTCTATTTAATATAAAATCTCCTGTTAATCTGTCATAAATGTTCTCATGATAAATATATTTAGTGCAACTAAACTCTTGTGCATTTAAAAACAACTTATTGACATGAATGAGCTATAATGAAATAGAAGACACATTAGGGGAGTAACACCATACTTGAAAAAACTTTGGGTAGCTCAGTTTGCCTTCAGTAAAGCAGACACCTATTCAGGATGTCTGGTAAATTCATTAGTTAGGATATTACTGATTTTATGCTAAATTAGTTACAACAGAAAGCTGTAGTCAGAAAAACTACCTAAACGTCAACTAATTGTGATAAGAACATTGGTTTATTTTTCGTTTCTAGTATCTGACCTTCTGTCAAGGATGAAATACTCTAAATTAGAATAGACAGAAAAAATGTTACAGCAAAGATGATATCAAATATTTTATAATCCTCTCAAACTGACATTTTATCATATACATGTCATATATCAGAACTGTCACCAGGACTATCTATTAAGCAGACATATTTTGCTGCACTTTTCATTGAATTCTTAAATCACAAACAACCAGAAGATACCAGACCTTAAATCTTTTATAGTTTAAAACTAAATAAATCTAATTGTTAGACCATTACTAAACAAGTGTAACGTGTATAAAGGAAAGAGAACTTTCCACTGCCACTGTGTTTTGTAATCTTCTAGTAACTCAGAATATTAGAGTTAACTTGGCATGATAGTTATGTTCTACACTATAGTTCCATGATCCAGAACATTTTTTATCATACAAAAGTAAAATATAAATATTTTAATAAAAACATTTTCAAACCTGAGTGTACAATTTTAAACAAAATTACTTTAATTTAAAAATAGCAAAGAGACAGCACCTCCTATTGATTTATATAGAGTGATAGAATGGTTTGGGTTAGAAGGGACCTTAAAGATAATTTAATTCTAACCCCCTGCCAAGCTCAGGAATGCCCCCCATCAGATTATGTTGGCTGAGACCCCGTCTCAGACCCCTGAGACTTCCAGGGATAGGGTATCCACAAGTTTTCTTGGCAACCTGTTCCAGTACCTCATCACCCTCAAAGTAAAGAATTTCCTCCAAATGTCTAATCTAATCTCATTTTTTCTTAGTTTTAAATCATTACTCCTTGGTTTATCACTACATTCCCTGACAAAGACTTTCTCCCCACTTTTATTGTGGCCTCTTTTTAGGTATTGGAAGTTTGTTATAAGGCCTCCCCTGAGCCTTCTCTTCTCCAGATGGAAAAACTCCAACCCTCTCAGCTTGTTGTTACAGGAAAGGTGTTCCAGCATTTTGATCATACTTGCTGCTCTCCTCTGGACTCATTCCAAATGGTCCATGTCCTTCTTATATTGGGTGTCCCAGAGGTGAATGAAGTATTTCAGATGGGGTGAATAGACAAGAATAATACATACAATAAATCTGGTAAATATGTTTGCTATGATCTAGTCTGTGTTCTCTGACAATGTGTTTTTGATATGTGTATGATGACTGAAGACTCATTGTCACCATAATGGAAAATGGTGGCTCAAAGAGCCCCCAAAAGCTGTAACAGAGAATATTTGTACATTAATTGTAGTCCATTGTAGTCCTGTGAGGAGGTACCGGCTGAGTAGAGAAATGCTTCTCTGCTAACTGTCAAGGCACCTGCCTGTTTCTGTTCCCAAAGGATGCTTGGTTGCTCAGAAATGTTCTGTGGACAGTATTGAGCATTGCAGACATGTCCTAATAGTCAACAGAACATATGCTAATTGCATAGGGTCTTGAATGTCCTTTCTATGTCCTTAGAAACTCAAAGGCCCAGCTTTGCACTTCACTGAATGTCCTGCTAACACTTACGTAGTCCGTGTTATTCTGTAATCATCTGGAAACAACAAAGTACTTCATTGAAATATTGCAAATGTTGTGTAATCCTCTGTGGTACATATATGCCTATTTTGGAACTTGTTTTTTTCTTCTGTGGTTTTTTTTTTTTTTTCTTTCTTTTTATTTTTTCCCTACTCTAAACATACAAAAGTTTATAAAATGGTAAGAAGAGCTGCCTGGGGAGACAGAATCCCAAGTTCATTTAACTACAGTGTCTATGACAATGCATGCAGATACCTATGGAAGAGTATAAGATCACACTGGGCACCCACAATAATTCACCACATACACTTACAAAGTCTTCTGCATAGCCGCCCCCTGTGGATTTCCTTTCTGTAATCATTTAGTCTCACCATAAAGCTGTGTTCCACAACATTGCATTTTCCCCAAGAGAATGGGTGGTTCTTGTTTGCTGAACACACATTTTCTTGATTTTTTTTTTCTTCACTGCAGTCTGTTCTCAGATTTACATCTGTAATTCCATTAACTTAAGTGTAAGCTCCACTGGATCAACTTATTGTGACAGAACCTAAAATATAATTTTATGGCCTAAACCATAATATTTCACAGAGTTCTATGATGGAATTATCCTTATATGGATCAAAACTTATTTGAAAGCTGAAGATAACTGTTAATGTGAGTTTGAAAAACAGTATTCAAAATGTTTTTCAGAAGCATCACAGAGCAAGATGAATGTTCTGGCTTGGCTTTATGTACTCTCCCTTATAAGGATTTATTCGTGTTTTACAGAAAGAATTATTTCATTTTTTCTCTTTTAAACTGTAGTCTGTCTATAGCTTCACTAGAGTTCATAATGGAAAAAACAACTAAGAGAAAAGGGGAATTTCATAAAAAAGATCACGGAGTGAATGGAAAAAATATACTGGAATCCCTTTCTGGCATTATAGCTTCTTTTGGGATACCAGAAAAGTCACATAGAAACAGAGCAACAAAACCACGTAGGTAACACTGACACGTTTTAAGTGTCCAAAACCAATAATTAGAATAAAACCTCCCTCATGCTCAGCTAACCTCATAACAGCTTATGGAACATACAAAAATATTCTGAAATACTTTTATATTCATTCAGCTTGTCTCAGTTTCTCACATTTCTGTTTAACTATTTATAATGGGAGACAATGAGTTAGATCCTTACTTGGGCTGAAAAGCAAGGGGATTAGGGGATATGAACACATATGCATCTAACCTAGACTTGGTTTTCAGTTTTGAAATGTGCCATTTATATAAAAATAAATTTCAGTGAAATAAGTTGGATAAAGCACTGGTGACATCAGACATTTGTAGCAACTAACTTTCCTTGGGAAAGGCATGAAAGAAAGGATTAGAATTAACACCATTTGAAAAGTAAGCAGGAGAGAGAAATGTTTGGAGTAAGAGGCACAAAGGGAAAGGCTTCTTGGATTTTGGGAGGGAGGAAAGTCAGCTTCTCTGTTATCTGATGGAGATTTGCTAAGCTGACAACCTGAATTGAGAACTTTATATGTAGGTGAGCAACAGACTCAGGTTCATTTTATAAAAGCTGTAACTGTTCTTTGCTGCCTATTTCCTATAAAGAGTTTAAATGCCCATTTCTGAACTGATTCAGGTCTTTATAGAAAGGTCATGGGTGTTGGCATTTTCAGGCCCAGGCTGAAAGCTGGGGAATCCAAGAACTCATCTGTGTGCCAGGATCATGCAAGACATTTATTGTAAGGGTCACACAGGTGATAGATGAGACCTAAAAAAAATGATTTTGCATAGATGTCAGTAGACTATTTGTAGATGTAAACCAAATTTTGTAAGGACTTTAGCAGTCAGCTGTTACATATAAGACACATCATTGTGTTTCATGATGAGTACATCACTGTTTATTAGTACACATTCCTGGCACAGGTAGAAAAGGTCAGCACTAAAATCATTATTTTTCTAATATCTATTTGGTACACACATTGCTGTTTGACAGTGGTATGCATTGTGGGTAATTAACTGCATAGCCAACTGTTACTGTGAAATTTGTTTATAAGTAAAAAAAAAAAAAAAAAACAAAAAAAAACTAGTATTGCAAGGAATCTCTGGAAGGTATTCAAATAGTACTCAGGGGTATATAATAAAATTCTTCCTAAGTTTCTTTTCAGGTCAATTTAAAGCTTGTGGAAGAAACTATACCTCAGTTTATTTACTCTTGTGTGTGTAAGTGTTACAAAATCTACAAAATTAAGAGGGTTTCCCTGATGTAAATTTTGAGTCCAGGTACCCGTTACTGAAACACAAAGATGTGTCTCCATTTTGTGTGGACTATCACAAGATGTCCCCAAGCTGCCATGGACAGAAACTGGTAAATTCATATAGTGCAGCACAGAACCAAAGAGACAAGTTATCTTGGGTTTGTAAGTCAGATAACTACATCAGTGTAATGCTGTTATTTAGAAAATAATGCACGGTCCTCTTTACATTACTTTTGGCTTATAAATTTATTGGCATTGCTGTCCTTACACCACTGTAGCAGACTTTTTTTACAGGGAGCTGGTTAAAATGTATCTGCATGCCTCATACAGCTTCTGCCCTGTATCATTTCATAGACCCAATAAGATCTTATGACCATTTAAATACATGATTTATTTTGGATCCCTTTTAACAGCTCCACATTACTTACTAGAGAGACCTATATTCCCAGTTCTTTTAAAACTATGGAAAAAAGCCACAATGCAAGCTACAATTCTTTGGAATTGAAAATGTTAGTAAAACCAAGCAAACAAACAAAGCAAACAAAAATTAACAACAAAAATATCAGTGAAAACATTACATTACTATCAACCTTCTGTCTTCTGGCTGACACCCACACAAAATATGTGCAGTAATGTAGTTAGCAACAAGGAACAATTTCTAAGTGTAACTTACAGGCATAGAAAGTGCTATACTTCAGTGCAAACTGGAAAGACAGAACTGCAGAAGACTTTGCAGACTTACAGCTACAGGTTGAAGTTTTGCCTCTTAATTTCAGACCACATGCCATTATACAAGTCTGCGTTAAAATATCTATTACATTATTGGCATATTAACATAGTTACATATTAGCATAGTTAAATGAAAAATAAAAATAATAATAATAAAAAAGACTGTACTAGCCAAAAGCATCTGAGAGTGCAGTGTATAGACTGTTTTGGATCATAACTATAGAATATTGAAATGATTCTACCAGTCACCTTTGTATCAACTAAAGGTAGCCACAGAGTTCCAATCCAGAGTTTGGTCTGAATCCAAAAATTTTCAGAGTGAAAGTATACTCAGATTTGATTTTCCTGTTTGGTGCCTTTCCTAAAAACAACTGTTTTAACACCAATAGCATCATAGCACCAATTAGGATACTCCAGTAGTGTTCATGTGTGTTTTACCAAAATAACAGAATGGTGTTATCCGTGTTTCAGACCAAAACAAGGTAGAGTGGTCTGAAGAGAGCTTTTGTTACATCTTGTAATGCAGAGTAAGCCATTGAGTTTTGCAAGATTATTACGTGACATACTTTTAAATAAAGAAAAAAAAAATATTTCAGAATGTCTTTCAGAACATTGCATTTGCTTTTTCCTTGTTAAGAGGAAAGTACAGAAATAATTTTAAAACATAAGTGTTTCTAAAATTTCATGTTAACAATTAATTTTTCTTTTTAATTGACAGAATAGTTTGAGAAGACACTTCGGGAATTTGCAAATTCTGCAGAGGGCTTTGGAATGGAATCCAGCTGATTTCTAATGTAGGACATATCTTGTCTTGATCTCACTAATAGCAAAAAAAAAAAAAAAAATCTAGCATCAAAATAGTACTCAGACCTTCTAAAAAAAAATCTTATGGTTTTAATCAATGTTTCTAAATTAATATATATGTCCTAGGTCAAACCTAAATTTTAAAGTAAGACTGATACATGAGTGAGTGAAAGTGAAAGAGAATTTCTAGTTTTCCTTTTCACTCTTCAATTTGTAGAATATATATGTATTTTTCTAAAAATTAGATGTTTGAAAAGGTGAAAATTACAACTTTTATTCAATTTGTGTGCCTTTATGTCTATATCTATCTAAACTTCCTCATAAAATTCTGTTTGGCAGGTAGCCTAGAAAAAGAAGATTTTCAAGTTTAGCCATTTAAAATTTTATTATACTTTTTTTTTTTTTTTTTTTTCATTTAAATGTTTGTCATAGTGTATCTTTGTTAATAAATTGAAAAACCCACTTTTCATTATTAGTATCTTGTCTGTCAGTAGAAAGTATTTACATATTATTGTCCTAGAATTCACTTACAGCTGTTAGAAGAAACAAAATGATGTGTAGATAACAGATTAAACATATAATGTAGAAGCCCTAAGGCTTTTAGTCTTGGGAGATGTTATATTTCCATGGCAGTACAAGGATAAATAAATAAATGAAGAGTTACAGTCTGCTAGTCAGGCATGCTGGATTGGATTTAAGGCATGTTAAACACGTTTGCAGTAAGCAAGTGAATATTGCCGATGAGATACAGGAGGTATTCTGGGGTCTGATACCATTTAAGCTACTTACTCAAACATCCAGTAATAAGATTGTGTTTAGAAGAAGGCTTAAGGTTATTTGAACCTTTGCATGACTTTTAGCAATAAATAAGGTTCTAATGGAATTTGCAGTCAGAGAAACCCATTTGGGACAAAAATAAAATGATATTTAAAAACTGAGTTCATGGAGGAAAGGTGGAAAAGGACTTGAAATGCTTGTGACTTCTATATATACATGTTGCTTTTGGGGAGGCAGACCCATTTTTGTTTTTGTTTTGTGTTTTTGTTTTGGAAGTGGTAAGTCAGTGCAACAGAAAGCAGGGAAGAAAACTCAGAAAGCAAGATATAAAACCTTTTGTTGTTAAGAACAGGTAAAAACAATGACCAATTAGCCGAGATAGCGGCAGAATTTGAGTGGATCATAGTCTTTATGGGATCACTATGGAGACAAGGAACACAGAACATTTCCTGCAAAACACTGAAATTTGCAAAATGTAAGATAGGCCTGTCCCAAACCCTATACCTTTCAAGAGTTGTTCATCCTCAGTATATAGTAGTCAGTGTATTAAACAAAGGTTATGATAAATTAGAAAATTCTTATAGTAAAACACTTATCTGTATGGTTTGATAGATAAAGCTGTATTGAATTGCTTTATTTCATGCTCTTTTGAAATTGCTAGGCATTGGATGACTTCTTTACATTTAAATTGTGCTGATTAGGCCAGTTTTACCTTAATAACTCCATGATAGTGACCGCCTTATCTTGCCCTTTAATTTTAAAATTAATGAGGTAATCATTTATCCTGGTCTCTTTCTGTGTTCTGCCCAATTACTTTAGTGCTGAATGGTACTTTGCATTTTTGCTGGTCCATTAGTCCTCTATCATGCTCTTTCTAGACTTCTTTGTTCAACTGAAGGATAATTAAATAGTGTCTTTTAGAATCTTTATAACCTTGGCACATAAATTTCCTTTGCAAACAGTTTAACCTGATAGATAAATGTCACTTTTCAGTACTTATTTTTGTTTGCTTCTAATTGCTTAAGGTATCTAACTCCAAACCATTGGAGTCAAATTACCATGTACCTTGCATTAATATTTTGATTTTACATATTGATCCACCTCTTGACTGTTAGATTTCAGAAAACACATCCCTACATTGAAGATGCATGGAAAAGAGCTGTTACATTTTGACTTACAAAATGTGGCAGACTTCGGACTGCCTAGAGAGAACTAATAGGAATTTCGCAGCATTGGACTGAAAGTGAATGAAGCAAATTTAACACTGGCTAGTTCATCATTCAAGGCTTGAAACTCATAAATGCAGAGCAGTCCTCTGCGGAGTTTATGAAATAGGGCTGCAGCAACCTGTTTACAAAAGATTTGCACTATTAGGAGCCAACCATTTTCTGCTTGCTTGGTCAGTCTCACAAGTTCATTGCTTGCCCTTTATGGTCTCAGTGAAAAGCAAATTTTAAAGCTTGATGGCATTTATTCAGACTATGTTCTATACTGTGAAATGTGGTTGTTTTATCTAGGTGACGTTTGTGAAGAAGAGCCATATGGCACAAAAAATAAAAAGATAAGATAAGATAAATAAAATAAAATAAAATAACATAAAATAAAATAAAATTTGCTTTTTATATATATTTTTTTCTTATCTTGTAGATTATTTTCTGTTGCAATTTGATTGAATTCTTCCTAAGTTCATATATATGCAGACCTGTTAGAGAGAGAGAATATTTAATACAGTCTATAATACATTCAGATGAACTACATCCACGTTTTAAGAAGAACACATGATGTGACTGACATTTTCTGAGTTTTCATGTTTATGTGATCAAACAAAACTGCATTGCCAGTATCTAGGCTGAAGATTGGACCTCCATTTACACACTCTACTGTCATCTTATTCAATATAAAGTTTTGTAGTGAATTTCTTTGTTCCTATTTTTGACCAAAAAGTAGCATCTGAGTGCTCGTGCATTGAAATAAGTAGATGTGGAGTGTTTTTTGAGAAAATATGATGTAAAAATTTTGGAGAATATTTTGCAGAAGAAATTCAGCCTACCATTATGTTGAGTATATTGGTCCAACATATCGTTTTGCATGTGAATACAGAAACTAATTAACAAGTACACATTTCTTCTGAAGTCATATAATTTTTCTATCTTCAATAAAAATGTATTTATTAGCTGAAATCCTGGTTCTCTAAAGACAAAGGCAAAAACTGTTAATGATCTCAACAACAATCTCAACAATGTCAGGCATTCACCATTACCACTATCTTTTCAAATAGTGATGTGCTCTGAACTACGAAAGAAAAACAAAACATTCTCCTTTACCATTTCTCTCTGGCATTTTTCTGGATGACAAGGCTCAAAATACTTTTGATTAAAAAGAAGCACTGACTACAACATTGAGACATGCTGGTCTAATATAGTCTGACCTGTCACAGAACACAGGCCACAAGTTTATTACGTAGCAACTGCATAAAGCCTTTACCTTCTGCTGCTTTATTACATATCTTTGGCTATCTATCTTATCTTGATTTAAAGACTGCTTATGGTGGAGAACATATAAATGCTCAACTACATCAGTTTCTATATGTTCTGCTAACAGCTTCACTTTTGTAATTCTATTTATTCAGTGTAATATGTGCCCTATACAAGCAATTTGAAAAAGCACAAAACTCACCATCACCACCACCACTTCAACAACAAAACAAAAAAATAGCCGAGTGCTGTTCTTAAATAACTATATGAATATATATATATATATATTTTCTGTATTTGTTTCTTTAACTATTATATATATTGACTATATAACCCAGATTTTATTCATTATACCAGGTGATATTCAAAGGGGATATCTGACAAACCAATTAATTCCTCTCAATTATTCTGGATGAGGAATGCTAACTCACAACTGGCAGCCATCCCAAATCCACTTTGGCAATTTAAACCAATCTATGTTATTCCTTTGTCATTCATGATTTTTTAAACTGAAAATATTCTATTGTGAAAATTAGTTGGTGAGCATATTTAGCTTTAATTCAAAAGAAAAGCTAAAAAAAAGTCAGATACATAATTTTCAGATTCTTTTGTCAAAATTACATTAAAAAAATATTCAAAATAACATAAAGATGGATGATAATCTGTATTACTGTCACATTATTTATTGTAAGGTAAATAAAAAATATTTTTAATTTACCCCAGCTCCCCTCAACTTTCTTTCAGGTAGTTGTAGAGAGCAATAAAGTCTCTCTCCCCCAAGCCTCTTCTCCAGACTAAACAACCCCAGTTCCCTCAGCTGCTCCTCAAAGGACTGGTGCTCCAGATTCGCAGCTTTGCAGCTTCGCAGCCCTTCTCTGGATGTGCTCCAGGGCCTCAATTTCCTTCTTGTACTGAGGGGCCCAAAGCTGAACATAGTACGGCCTCACCAGAGCAAAGTATGGAGGGGTGATTGCTGGCCCTGTTGGTTACATTATTCTTGATACAAGCCAGGATACTGTTGGCCTTCTTGGCCATCTGGGCACACTGCTGGCTCATGTTCAGGAGAGCATCAACCAACACCCCTAGATCTTTTTCCTCTGCACAGCTTTCCAGATACTCTGCCCCAAGTCTGTAGCACTGCATGGGCTTGTTGTGACCAAAGTACATGACCCAGCACTTTGTCATATTCAACTTCATCCCATTCGCCTCTTCCCAATGATCCAACCTGTCCAGGTCCCTCTGTAGGGGCTTCCTACCCTCTGGCAGATCAACACTTCCCCTTCAGCTTGTTGTCCTCTGTAAATTTACTGAGGGTGCAATCAACTCCCTCATCCAAATAATTAATAAAGATATTAATTCTCTTCCCCTTCCCCTTCCCCTTCCCCTTCCCCTTCCCCTTCCCCTTCCCCTTCCCCTTCCCCTTCCCCTTCCCCTTCCCCTTCCCCTTCCCCTTCCCCTTCCCCTTCCCCTTCCCCTTCCCCTTCCCCTTCCCCTTCCCCTTCCCCTTCCCCTTCCCCTTCCCCTTCCCCTTCCCCTTCCCTTTAGTAAACCTATCAGTCCCAAACTCATGTTTTTCTTTTTTTAACATCTCTTCATGCCTCAGATAATATTTAGTAGACCATGTCCCTGGTCTGCCCTTGGAAACCCAATCCAGCACCCAGAGTCTAGTTCCTTTTTGCCTTAATAAATGGCAACAACGATCTGAACAAATACAGGTGTTAGATAGTCTCCATATAGACTCAAGTTACATTCATCTATTTTGGGCTTATATAGTTTCCCACTGTTCTCCACAGAATGCCATCCTCTTGCCTGAGTTTAAAGAGGCCTGCTACTTTTCTGTTCTTTCCTTTTTGGTCTCTGAAAGTATTTGGCTTGATAGTTTGATGTGCTTAACATATTTTCATTGTGGAAATCTAAGGTGAGGATAGAACTCTTATAGTCTAGATAGTCTTTAAGGTAGGAATGTGTTTTGATCAAACAAAATAAGAAACAGTTTCAAGGATAACCCTTTGGTTATGTCCAATAATAAGGATCTAGTAAGAATATTGTCATTACGAAAGTAATGAATGAATCTAAGAGTCATTCTACTGTTCACTAACAGAGTTCTGAGGATAAAATAAGGCCTCATGGCCGCTTACCCTTAGACATTGATTTTTCTTTTCTTTTCACAAACCATTGATAGTTTCTCCCTGCTGCCAGCAAGAATGAACTATCACCCACTTTGTTCATGACAGCAGAAATCAAAATTAAGTGGAAAGTGACTGTGTATGGGATAAGAGATTCCTTTCAAGGTTTCTATACCTTATTTCCAGGCTGCTGCTGGGGGACAATAAATTGCCTCTTTGCAACAGTTGGCACTAATTGACATCCTTGTTGGCAGTGTAGAGGCTGAGTACAGAAGAGAGGTTTGAATAAGGATGGAGTCTGAACTGACTTGCCATTAGAACTAGTTTCTGCATCAAGAACTAAAATATATTCATGGAGGATGTGAGAAAAATCACTTCGTGATTACTTCTGCTACACCTGTTCTCTGAGCAAAAAGAAGTTATTTCTACAGCCTTAGTAGCCCTCAGTTTACCAAAAAAATGTTAATTAATGCCCTTATCTGCTATTCATAAAAACAGAGAAAGAGTCCATCCATCTCACCACCCCCACCCCGCAAAGATTTCTTAGCTTGTCTTCACATCTTTTTGTTCAGTCATAGAATCATAGAATGGATTCAGTTGGAAGGTACCTTAAAGATCCTCTATTTCCAACCCCTCTCACCTTGCCATGGCCAGGGATGCCACCCCCTAGATAAGGTTGCCCAGGGCCTCATACAACCTGATCTTGAACACCTCCACGGATGGGGCATCCACAGCTTCTCTGGGCAACTTGTTCCAGTGCTTCACCACTCTCATAGTAAAGAATTTCTTCCTTATGCCTCAGCTAAATCTCCCCTATTTTAGTTTAAAACCATAACCCTTTCTTCTGTCACTGAATTCCTATGTAAAAAGAAACTATGCATTTTTTCATAAGTACTGAAAGATTACAATGAGGCCTCTCTGGAGCCTTCTCTTCTCTAGGCTGAATATCCCCAGTTTTTCTTCATAAGAGGGATGCTCCAGCCCTCTTTCAATGCCTTTGGTCCTCAGGTTAGTACCATCCCAATAGTAGAATGCACATTTATTTATTTATTTTCTCCCACAAACTGTTAATAATAACCTTAGAAATCACAAGAGACTTTTTTAGACTGAATTATTTTCTTGGAGATTTCTATCTCATTTTGAAAAATTAATTGATTTTTTTTTCAGAAGTTTTCACCAGCACAAAATGATCAGTCATAGTTCTCCTTAATCCAATCACTCAAAATCTCGACTTTAATGACAATATTGAGCTTGTCTGCCACTGATCTCCAGATACTACCTCTGTTAAGGTTTTCATTTTTATTACAACACCAGAAAACTTCAGTTAAAGCTGAACCAGTTCTCCTGAATATTGCTTAGATTCACAGTGAAAGAATGTCCCCATTCTAAAACTATAAAAAAACACAAGTTGTACTAGAAGTGTTCAAATGATTTCTTTAAGGTCACATAGTTCACCTACATCAAAGCAAAGAATAGAAAAGGGTTTTCTGAATTTGCCACAATGGACTGGGAGATATTTCAAAACCACAATTGCTTAAAAAGTTCCATGGGGAAAGCTAACAGGAAGTAAAGAAGGCCACAGTCATGCCAAAATGCTGACCATTTCAGAATCTTTGATCAATATGAATAACAGAAAGTTTTGCATGTAATTGTTTTTGATATTACACTTCCACATGTTTCAGACAGGTTTTGCTACTACTTGTTGCTGTTATTCTTTTTTCTATATACCTTTTTGTCACAAAAAATACTATTCCATAATATTTCTAAGCACCATTTCCTCCACTAATGAAGTCTAAGTGACAGTTCCCTGTGTGTTCTAGCAACAACAACAACAACAAAAATAAACCTAAAACTGAAAGAAAGCACATTGTGAGTACATTTTGCATATAATTGCTTTGGAATAATTATTATGCTGCCAGCTTCTTAGATTAATTAACTCTTTCTGATGACATTAAAAGAGAATAATTAAACTTATCCACTTTTATTCACTTATTCGCTTCTTAGTCACTCTGTAAAACCAATTCTGCATTATATCAAACCTTTAAAAAGTAGATGTTTCATGCCTTTCAGAGTAAATAGGGTCCATGTACTTCTGCACACCGAGGATTGAATTTGCTGTGGAAATTAGTTATCTTGGAAAACACTTGTATTTTAGGCAAAGATGATATTACATTTCTTATTATCATTCACAATCTGTTTTTTAAATGCTATTTAAGGCTTTAGTGCACAAGTATAAATCTCATATGTAGTCCCATAGATATCAGTGAATAAAGGTTCATAGACTTTATGCCTGATCCAAAATTGATCAATAGACTTTGGATCAGACAAATAATAGTTTTATAAACTAGGAATGTGTTCTTGGCTTGAGAGAAGTCATCAAGTCTCAAAATTTAGGGATCAAATCTAATTACTGTGGTTACTTTATTACTTAAAACGTTCTATATTTTAGTCATAAATTTGGCTGCATTTACATATGGAAAATTTTTGTGCTGTGTGTATATGTTGCTTTGGTATTTTGGAAGGATGAAGAAGAAAAGAGTGTGATTTCCAGAAGAAATATGCACCATATACTGGTTTGACTACCAATCACCCTCAAAATACAAGTTTTTTTTTTAACTGAATTTGGACCTACATCTCCATGATGCATGATAAGAGCCAAAGCATTTTTAAACATGCATTTGCTTTGTGTGCATCTCTTGTGTGGACTAACTTAATTTTGCTCATCTTTCTGCATTGGTAATTTATGCTGCAGTCTTCTTAACATCATGTGACACTGACAGATGCTAAAAAGACAGTCTGGAGTAATCATAGTTGTTCACTGCCATCTGCTATGCATCATTAATGGTATGTCACAGCCTGTCCCTATATTCCAACATTTAACAATACCCTTCCTCCTGTGGAGGTGCTGTTGGCATATTTGAAGACAAGACTGTGAACATGGCTTAGTTTTGGGATTATAGTATATATATAAAGAGGGAACTCTTCTTTATTATTCCTCACATTTACAAGGGAAAACTGGAAAAAAAAACACTGTAGTATCTAACTTTTACCTTTTGGAGTAACTTGAGCATATAGTAATAAGACTTCATGGGCAGTATATTAAAATAATTGAAACACCGAGTACATAAGTCTCTGTTTCAAGATAGATATGCAAGGTTTGAAGTTACTGTTATTCAATTATATTCCTATTTATTTCTAATCCTTTGGAATTCTTTTAGATGAGTTTAACCTTTTACTGATAACAAGCAATATTGTCACTCTTTTCAGCCTACAGACTTTACCTTGCAATTAACTATAGAATCTATTAAATCTATTGTCTACTCAAAGTTAGTTGTAGAGTCATTATGCATGGTTTATTGGGAACTAGAGAATGAGAAATGGGTGCCTTGGATAATTCTAAAGAGCTGTCTAGTCTAAAATCTGTTTATGAAAGTAACCATTAGCAGATTTTCTAATCTGCTAATAACCATTAGCAGATTTTCTAATCTGCTAATGTAGGAGGAGGACATGTAAAGTATGTAAAGTAATACTTTACATTAAAGTATTTAATGTAAATATAAAACTTTATTTAATGTTAATGTAAAACTTTACATTAAAGTATTTAATGTAAAGTAGGAGGACAAATGACACTTCTCTGATATACTTTCCTTTAAAAAACTTTATCTTGTTTAATTGAGAGTGATGGTGGAAGGAGGGAGCATAAGCCCTTCTGTGTGTTTCTTTCATGGCTTTGTCATCCTCTGGAGCTGGGAACACTCCTGGTGCTCCATGACTATACCTCCCACAGCTTTACTGAGCCCTGACTGCCTCCTCTGCTGTTTGTTTCTCACCATTAAAACTGAAAAAAATCCACTGTTCTTCACCTGGGAGAGGCAGTAATTACTTTTAACCTTCTCTGTTTTGATCTTGATTTCTTCATTTAATGTCTCCTTGGTCTTCACTATTCAAAGCTGGGGAATCCTAACATATTATTATTTCAGAAGTAATTCCATACACTTCAACATCTTTCCTGAATTTCTTCACTTTTCCAATTCTACCACATCTTTTCTGATATAGAGGTTCAGCTTTGCACATTGTAATTAAGGTGTGGGCATAGTATAGGTTTTCAAAGTATATAATGGTCTTTTCTGTTTTGTTCAAATTTGTAAGCATTCTGCATATTTGATTTCCTTTTTTGGCAGTTACTGAGCACTGAGCTAATATTTTCACAGAATTATTTATTATATTTGATTTTAAAACAACTAACTTGTATACAGTCCATCCAGGTTTAAATATGAAATACTTCACTTTTCTTCTTCTGTCCTCAATCTATTAGCTCAGCAATATGTTGCCCTAGTACAGCTTGGAAAATGAATAGGAAATTGTGGAACTTCTTGAACAACCTTTGGCAGAATAGCTCCTACTGGACTACATAAGGAGTAAAGTAGTAGTTTATGTGAATAAAGATATTAGAAATAAGACTTTGCTACAAAGAGAAAAAAAATGTCACACACATGACATTCTAAATCATTCCTTGGACAGAATATTCATATGCAAATTAATTACTTATTCTCTAAGTAAAAAAAAGAGAAAAAAAGGAAAATAAAAGAGAATCCGAGAAATCAATAGCTAGCCAGGAGAATAATTTAAAAAGCATAAAATCATGCTGCAAGCACATACAGTGAACAATAGAGGAACACAGTGGCTGAAAGACCTCAAGATCAATTAATCAGGACAATTACTGTTCCTTTGAGCATGAAATGGAATTTTATTTTAACACAACAACTTCAGTTCAAATGGACACAGGAAATAAACAACCCTGTGTTGTTGTAGTACCATCTATTGCTACCTCCTTCTCAAACCTCTCACCTTCTTGACTAACACCAAAACAAATTAGACTGGCTTCCTGTCTAGTACCAAAAAAATTGAGACAGGAAGTCTCAATGGATACTGAGTATGGAATATTTAATTTGATGATGTTTTATTAGTTTTTACTACTTCACCTGTGGCTCCAACTGTCTGACTTACAAATGTGACTTAAACATAATGTAAGATTTTAGTCCTCAAAGGACAATAGGATCCTTTTTTTTTTTTTTTTTTCTTCCTTTTTTTTTTTTTTCTTTAGCAGTTGTAAAAGCCTTACCTATTTTGTTGGCATCCTTTACTTCCTTTCTGTCTTTGTTCCCTTTTCTTTTATCTGACCTACACTGTTCTAGCTACCATCAATATAAACCTGTCAATATAATTCAATTTGGGGAGATTTATTTTTAAGACTGTTAATTGTCTGGTGCTTTCTGTCTATACCTTTGATACTGTAACAGTGGTTCTTAGAGCATGAGAACATTAATTACATAGAAAATGAAGGAGTTTTCTATGTAGGCTCATAGCTTGTGTTGCAATGGCAGGCCTACAGCTACTTTCTGCTGTCAGCAGTGTATGAGTTCTTCACAGAGCACTGTATTTTTAGCAGAGTAACCAACAACCTTAGCCTGCAGCAAAGTAGACAGAAAAGGAGATTTAATTTTATCTTTTCCTGTATTGACACAAGTGACAATTACTGAACATAGTGCCTAGTGCCAGAAAGGAAGAGCAAGAGGGAGGCGGTAAAATTGTTTCTTCGTTTCACACAGCTACCTTAACCACAAAATAAACCAAACCAAACCAACCAACTAACTAACCAAACTAAAATTTATTTGATTATTTTAACTCTGTGTATTTCCTAAGTCAGAATGTCACCCTTCAAGAGCTGTATTATCTTCTTAATTAGGAGGAGATAAACAAGTTTGGGAAAAAACAACAACAACAAAACAAACAAACAAACAAAAACATAACTGTCTCCCCAAAACCCTTTAAAAGTTCTTAGAATAATAAATGTTAGAGGTAGGAAAACAAACAAACAAACAAAACCCAATACCATAAAATTCTTTATCAGGTACCAATATTCTGTAGGCTATGGTAACATGGCATGACATTCAATTATTATTATTATTTTTTTTTTTCCTTTTTATCTGGATTTGAAGCACTTCAGACAACAGCCCTTTAACTCTGAGCCTGAAATGTACACAGTTTTTATGTACCGTACAGAATCCAAATTAAACCTACTAAGTCACCATCCCTGGAGGTCTTTAAAAGATGTTTAGATTTAGAACTCAGTGTTTAAATATAGGTTTAAATATAAAGCTCAGGTTTAAATATATTATATTTAGTGATATTGTTAGCGTTAGGTCAGAGGTTAGACTTGGTGATCTTGAAGGTCTCTTCCAACCTAGATGATTCTGTGATTCTGTGAAATTCAATTACCCACATCCCTACAGATGTATCTAAAGAAAATACTTTTCCAAGTTATCGTTGTGTATGATTACTTCTAGCAAAGATGTACTACTGAGGAAAAAAAGATTGTATATTAAGTTGTATTACTTCATAATAATAACTGTATTACTGGTAATAATGAACACATATATGTAATTATTATTTCATGTATTGAATTTATTAAATTATATATGTAATTTAAATGTATTTAATATGAAATATAGTATTATTATTACCAACCTACTATATATTATTACTATCAAAATATTATATAAACTTTTGTATATTATATATAAATAAAATATTTAAAATATTAAAATATTATATAAACATTTAAAAAAAATACAGTCACACACTGTTGTAAATCCAAGTAATAAAAAAGCTCTGGAACTAGTAAAGAATAAAAGTACCAACAGTTCTGAAACCCTTTATTTGTACGAATGGTAGCAATGATCCTTGTTTTGAAACACTATTTAATTCAAGAATGGTCTCAGTAACTTTAGTGGATGATGCTAACTATTCCCGACTTTCTGATGTCCTAAATATGTCATTTATTATTACCTACAAAAATACTTCATGACATTCTCAAAAACTTAAAATTTGAAGTTAGAAGCAAAGTACAAGCCAGAGGGATAAAGTTTTGAAACATTTCTAAATAGCTAGCAATAGGGACCAATCTGTGGTCACTATAATTTAAAATTGCTCCAGTATGTTAAATTGGAAACTGGACTTTAAGTTCTCCTTTTTCTTAATCCTACATTGATTCTCATTTCTATATTTTTCTTTCCCTGGTTTTATTATTCTCATCACCTATTTCTGCCTGCTTTCATCCCCCTTGAAAATATAACATATGCTTGTAGGTTTAACAGGAAAAGAGACACTCAGGATTTTTTTTTCCTAATTTTTCCTAATTTAGATGAGATATATTTCATATTAACAGAAATTCCCAGAAAATCCATAAAACTTATTCAACTTATTCAATGTTTCTACTGTGTGTTATAAGTGATCCTAGCAATGTAAATAAATATTTTCTAATGTCCGTTTAAGTTTTAATAATGGTGTTACTGAGTAGCAGTCAACCTCTTGCTCTTTCTTTCAGTGGGCAATATGTCTGTTTCCTCTTGGGACTAGAGAAAAATCTGTTTGTTGCAGTAACTCATTATTTATTTATTTATTTATTTATTTATTTATTTATTTATTTAGGAACTTAAACATAACCAAAAAATCATAATTTAGCTCCCTAACAATTTCTTAGTGAAAGAACTAATAGTACAAATAACTTGTTTCCTGTTTCCCTGTTTTCTTTTCTCAGTAATAATAAAAAATGTTAATAAAGAATGAAACAAGCATTTAGATCAAATAGAATTACCTAAAATGTTACAAATGTACACTTCAACATAATCTTCCAAGTTTTAAATAGTTCAGTTAATTCCTCTTTCTTTAAGAAATTAAGACAATGCATGAACATCCCTCTATTTTTCATTGCATACAGTTTGCAATTGGTCTAAAACAAGCAAAATGATTTTTTTTTTTAATCACTCATGGTGTAAATCAGGTGAAATCAGTGAATTGTCCCGTCCATGGCTGCCCAGGACTTTGGGTAACCTGATCTAGTGAAAGGTGTCCCCCCAAGGTGGCAGAGGGGGGTTAACTAGATATCTTTTAGGTCCCTTCCAACTCAAACCATTTTGTTCTATGATTCATTAATTTTAATATAATTTTCTAAATATGAATCAAATGTATTCATTCTAATGTATTTAAGCTGGACAATGTCATTTCAAAAAGAACAAAATCTCCATGTGAACTAGGTTCCTGGAATAATGCAATTCTTGAGAAAACCAATTTTTAAGAAAGTTTTTCTTGACACCTCATTTCAAAGAATGATGACGAAGAAACAATGAGGTTCTCATCATGCCTTCTTTGCCTCAGTCTTCAGTGGCAAAACCAGTTGTTCTCTGGATACCCAGTACCCTGAGCTGGTGGAAGTTGATGGGGAGCAGAATGTGGCTCTCACTATCCGCAAAGAAATGGTTGGCAACCTGCTACGGCACTTGGATGTACGCAAGTCAATGGGGCTAGATGGCATCCACTCAAGGATATTGAGAGAACTGGCAGAGGATCTGGCCAAGCTGCTTTCCATCATTTATCAACAGTCCTGGCTATCGGGGGAGGTCCCAGTTGACTGGTGGCTAGCAAACATGACTCCCATCTACAAGAAGGGCTGAAGGGTAGACCTGAGGAACTATAGGCCTGTCAGTTTGACCTCAGTGCCAGGGAAGCTCATGGAGCAGATTATCTTGAGAGTCATCACGCGGCACTTGGAGGGCAAGCAGGTGATCAGGCCCAGTCAGCATGGGTTTATGAAAGGCAGGTCCTGCTTGACGAACCTGATCTCCTCCTATGACAAAGTGACGTGCTGGGTGGACGAGGGAAAGGCTGTGGATGTGGTCTACCTTGACTTCAGCAAGGCTTTTGACACTGTTTCCCACAGCATTCTCCTCAAGAAACTGGCTGCTCATGGCTTGAACTGGTATACGCTTCATTGGGTTAAAAACTGGCTGGATAGTTGGGCCCAAAGAGTTGTGGTGAAAGGAGTCAAACCCAGTTGGAAGCCAGTCACTAGTGGAGTTCCCCAGGGCTCGGTACTGGGGTCAGTCCACTGTAATATCTTTATCGATGATCTGGATGAGAGGATTGCATGCACCCGCAGTAATTTTGCAGATGACACCAAGATGACAACAAGGCCATGTGCCGGGTCCTGCACCTGGGGCGCAACAACCCCATACAGGCTGGGAGATGAGTGGTTAGAAAGCTGCCTGGCGGAGAAGGACCTGGGAGTATTGGTTGATAGTTGGCTGAATATGAGCCAGCAGTGTGCTCAGGTGGCCAAGAAGGCCAGCAGCATCCTGGCTTGTATCAGAAGCAGTGTGGCCAGCAGGTCTAGGGAAGTTATTGTTCCCCTGTACTTGGCTCTGGTGAGGCTGCACCTCAAGTACCATGTTCAGTTTTGGGACCCTTGCTACAAGGACATCGAGGTGCTCGAGTGAGTCCAGAGGAGGGTGATGAAGCTGGTGAGGGGTCTGGAGAACAAGTCCTAGGAGGAGAGGCTGAGGGAGCTGGGGTTGTTCAGGCTGGAGAAAAGGAGGCTCAGGGATGACCTTATTGCTCTCTATAGGTACTAAGGAGGCTGTAGCAAGGTGGGGCTTGGTCTCTTCTCCCACGTGCCTGGTGACAGGATGAGGGGGAATGGGCTAAAGTTGCACCATGGGTGTTTTAGGTTGGATATTAGGAAGAACTTTACTGAAAGGGTTGTTAGGCTTCGGAATGGGCTGCCCAGGGAAGTGGTCGAGTCACCATCCCTGGAGGTCTTTATAAGACGTTTAGATGTTGAACTTAGTGATATGGTTTAGTGGAGAACTTGTTAGTGTTAGGTCAGAGGTTGGACTCGATGATCTTGAGGTCTCTTCCAACCTAGACGATTCTGTGATTCTGTGATTTTCTGTTTCACAGAGTATTATGTGTCTGACTTACCTCTCACTTATCCACAGTATATATTTCAACAGAAATAACTGCATGGACAAGTTGTGTAGTTTCTTGAGAAAATCAAGCTCTGTAACTTCAGCAGATGAAGTCAGGCTGACACTAGCTGTGACTGGAGGCAACCATTACACTCCATTATTTCAAGTGAACAAATATAATATGCAGGTATTTGCTCTGGAAAGCAGTAATATCAACCTTAGCTATTAAATTAATCTTGCAGCTTTGGAAGACTGTAACACTACTTTCCATATTCTACTGGACCCATTCCATTTACCTGATTTATAAATGAAAGTGACACTATGCTCTCGGAGCAATACTCAGTATAGAATTTTTCTCCAATATATACAATCATGTTCCTCAACATCTCAGTTGGTTGTAACTAGACTGAATGTTTCCTACAGGACTGAGCTTTGTTCTATTATTTTCTCTTTAAAAAGTTTATGTTATGGGCACATTCTTGAGTCATTACAGTCCAAGGTGTCTCTTTCTGTAAGTTTTGTAAGAAGTCTGGAGCCTCTGAAATAATAGGATTGAATGTCTTGTGTTTGGCTAACTGACAAATATGAAAGGACTGTAATAATCCATGAGTACCTGGAGGGTATAAATATCAAGGATATGAAAAAGATTATTCAGTATAGTGTAATTTTAAGAGACTATCATTAGGAGTAATAGAATGAAATTAAGACAGATAAAATGCTACATAAAAAAGAAAATCCTTCCGAGAAAGATAAATAGTCTATAGAATTGTTTCCTAAGGGAACTGATGGAATATGCTTTGCCTACATCCCTTTAAATTAGACCTGAGAAAATATGCTCAACTGAACCATAAGGAACAATCACACTCTGACAAGAAGAAGAATCAGATGACCTTTTTCATCTTCTTTTTCGGTGACTTTCATTCTTTTTTCTTTAGCTGATAAAACTGAACAGAAAGGAGAACCTTGTGGAAGGAGTTGTTCTATGTAACTTAATGGAATGAAATAATTTTATCATCCTGAACTGCAATCACAATGAGGACTTGGTGTGAAAATCTGGAACACATTTCCATTTGTGTCAGTCTTGTTGAATAATGTACTTATCTGGAGTGATGGCAGACAGACATTCTTGGAAAGTAAAGTCAGCCTGTGGTATATCGTAAAGTAAGACATGATATCTTGGTTCCAGGATCTGTACAAACAGCCTGTAGGTTTCTGGTACAATATAAATGCATGATTATGATATATAGAGAGCACTACATTTATAACCTGATTACAGAGAATATCCCCTACCCAGCTAAAGCACTAGCATAGCTATTACTGTAGCACTGCCTTGGCAGCCTCCAAAACATACCAAAAATGCTGTCTTTCATAGTAATGATCAACTGTTTTTAAGGACCTGAAAACAATGCATAATGGTTCTGCTACTTGCCAGTAGAACAGAATGTTAGCAAGTTTGGATAATACTGTGGTATTTTCCTTTCCTTTCCTTTCCTTTCCTTTCCTTTCCTTTCCTTTCCTTTCCTTTCCTTTCCTTTCCTTTCCTTTCCTTTCCTTTCCTTTCCTTTCCTTTCCTTTCCTTTCCTTTCCTTTCCTTTCCTTTCCTTTCCTTTCCTTTCCTTTCCTTCCCTTTCCTTTCCTTCCCTTCCCTTCCCTTCCCTTCCCTTCCCTTCCCTTCCCTTCCCTTCCCTTCCCTTCCCTTCCCTTCCCTTCCCTTCCCTTCCCTTCCCTTCCCTTCCCTTCCCTTCCCTTCCCTTCCCTTCCCTTCCCTTCCCTTCCCTTCCCTTCCCTTCCCTTCCCTTCCCTTCCCTTCCCTTCCCTTCCCTTCCCTTCCCTTCCCTTCCCTTCCCTTCCCTTCCCTTCCCTTCCCTTCCCTTCCCTTCCCTTCCCTTCCCTTCCCTTCCCTTCCCTTCCCTTCCCTTCCCTTCCCTTCCCTTCCCTTCCCTTCCCTTCCCTTCCCTTCCCTTCCCTTCCCTTCCCTTCCCTTCCCTTCCCTTCCCTTCCCTTCCCTTCCCTTCCCTTCCCTTCCCTTCCCTTCCCTTCCCTTCCCTTCCCTTCCCTTCCCTTCCCTTCCCTTCCCTTCCCTTCCCTTCCCTTCCCTTCCCTTCCCTTCCCTTCCCTTCCCTTCCCTTCCCTTCCCTTCCCTTCCCTTCCCTTCCCTTCCCTTCCCTTCCCTTCCCTTCCCTTCCCTTCCTTTCCCTTCCCCTCCATTTTTAATGAACCACAAGCACTAAACACTAAAAATAATAATTTTGTTGGCTAATACTTGCCCTCTTCTATAGATTAAATTTCAGTGGTTGATGTCTCACATTTCTGTCATGGTGTTGAACAATTACTTCAGTTGGACATGAGAAGTAGAGGAAATAAATGGGCAGTATGCATTAGACTACTCAACCAATCTATGTTTATTTACAAAAATATAATTCCTGATAATATGCTTGTATTTGAGATTCCTTAGGCAATAACAGTAATATAACTGAAGTTTATGAGCTATATATCAGAGGGGTTTGCTCTTACATGCTGCTAGAACTGACTGTGCCCTAGTTTTCAATAAATCCTAAATTTTCCCTTGAGAATTATAGCTATTGTTTCCCTTATTTTCTTTTAGAATATTTTATAGATCTTACAGCCTTCTGCAGCACCTTAAATTGTAGAACCCTCAATGTCTTAGACGCTGTGCTATCATTTACTCCGCTTCTAAGTGATTTCAAAAGGAAAATATGGCCTCAGTAACTAAGTAGTATCTTTAGATTTGTTAATATTATACATTTCTCTAGTTTGCTCTTTGCATAATTATCAATGATCAAGCAAAGTACAGAGTGGTTGAAGGCAAGCTACACTTTGTTTAGGGGCTTGTACTGATATAAGTACTGATCTAAGAAAGTCAAAGTTGGAACTGAGATCAGCAAGGTGATAAAGCATGTAGTGATATCACAGACATGTCTTTCTAAACAAATAAATAATTTTTAAGGTAATAATTGTAATAATGTAATGAAGTCAATCTATTTGCATGCAACTACAAATGCTGGTTATAATTATAATATCTATGAAGAACATCCTTTTCACAATTTTAGTCTTCTCAGGTGTACATGAAACCCGAGGACAGGGAGTACTTTCAAGAAATCTGTAAAAAGAAATTATTCAGCAGCTAAAATAAGCCACTTTGAAGTGGAGGGAAGAGGCATAATGAAAGTCCTATGACCACAGGGTATATTATAGTAACATTAAAAGAAACCTGTACAGGCACAGAATACACGACATCAAGAACTGAGTGAGGGTAGGGAGAAAAATTTTAAAAAAAAGCTTTATTTACTGATGCACTAAATAAGAAAGATAACAAGAACTGAATGAAATAACCCTTCATGGGGATAAAATCAAATCTATTTGATGAAAATGCTTGTGTACTGATGAAAATGTTTGTGTACAAAAACATTTTATTTTTATTTTCTTATTCCCCTCCCATCTTCCTGTCTTCCTTTCCTTCTCAAAATAAATAAATAAATAAACTGGAAGAAGAGGGAGGAAATATTAAAGATGAGGATGCAAATCTATTCATGCAATCAAGGATTTATTTACAAATCTTCAATTGGAAACTGTACCAGAAGATGAAGTAATGCTTGTGGTATCTCTATGATAGAATGATTGAAGGATCCTTCCATCTGTCCTTCAATTTATTGAACCTGGGATCTGAGTCAAGGGAGAAGATGGAGTCTGAAAAGACTGTGTACTGGAGGAAACTGAGGAAAATAGATGGAGCTTCTAACAGTTTGTACAATGGCATTGTATACTTTTACTTCAGCATATGTGAGCAGACAAAAGGAAATTCATCTCAAATCAGTTATCTGTACAGAAGTCCATTGGAATATGGCGACATCCATCCTGCCGTGTGGTAGGGAGCCATCGGAAATGGAAAGCTGCTGTGTGGAGTCCCACACGATGAGTTGTGGAGGCCATGGAAGGGGAAGGTGAGTCGAGTCAGTACGCAGAAGTAAAAGCCATACAACTAGCCCTAGAGATTGCCGAAAGAGAAAAATGGCCAGCATTGTATCTTTATACTGACTCATGGATGGTGGCAAATGCTCTGTGGGGGTGGCTGCAGCAATGGAAAAAGAGCAATTGGCAATGCAGAGGTAAACCTATCTGGGCTGCTACCATGTGGCAAGATATTGCTGGCCGGGTAGAAAACCTGGATGTTAAAGTACGTCATGTAGATGCCCACATGCCCAAGAGTCACGCTACTGAAGAACATCAGAACAACAAAGAATTGGATCGAGCTTCAAAAATTGAAGTGGCTAAGGTGGACCTAGACTGGGAACGTAAGGGTGAGCTGTTTGTAGCTTGATGGGCCCATGAAACATCAGCACATCTGGGGAGTGATGCCACTTACAGATGGGCTCGTGATCGAGGGGTGGACTTGACCATTGAGGCCATCACACAGGTTACCCATGAGTGTGAGACCTGTGCTGCAATCAAGAAAGCCATGAAGGTAAAATCTCCCTGGAACAGGGGGAGATGGCTAGGGTTTCAATATGGTGAGGCCTGGCAAATTGACTACATCAGACCACTCCCACAAATCCGCCAACGCAAACGGTACATACTCACCATGGTAGAAGCAACTACTGGGTGGCTGGAAACATACCTTGTAAAACATGCCACGGCCCGAAACACTATCTTGGGCCTGGAAAGACAAGTATTATGGCGTCATGGTACACCAGAGAGAATTGAGTCTGACAATGGGAGTCATTTCCGAAACAATCTTGTTACCTCCTGGGCCAAGAGGCATGGTATTGAGTGGGTGTACCACATCCCTTATCACCCACAAGCCTCTGGGAAGGTTGAGAGGTACAATGGACTGTTAAAGACTATGTTACGAGCATTAGGTGCTGGGACGTGGAAACAATGGGACACAAATCTACCAGAAGCCACTTGGCTAGTTAACAATAGGGGGTCTGACAGCCGTGCTGGTCCTGCTGAAACAAAACCCCTACACACTGTGAAAGGAGCTAAAGTTCCCTTAGTGCATGTAGGAAGGTGGATGGGGAAGGCAGTGTGGGTTGCTCCTGCCTCGGGAAAAGGCAAACCCACTCGTGGGATTGTCTTCGCCCAAGGACCAGGGTATACCTGGTGGGTCATGCAAAAGAATGGGGATATCAAGTGTGTGCCTCAAGGAGATTTGACATCGAGAGAAAACTAATCTGTAATCTAAGTTATATGTTGTAGGAAGACGCTGTAGGATCAACGACAGGTCAACTTTGCAAGGAGCCGGGCAGTGCAACAAAGACTTGAGCTAAGCTGGTGCTGGTGTCCAGACATCCAACTCCACCTGCCTTGAGTGGCCACTTTGGCAGATGAAGACCTAATCATCAACAGTTCTTATGAACATTTTCCAAGAAAGACCTATGAAATGAAAGGATACACCTGCCTATTAATCCCGTCCTGTTAAATCCTTGTCCTATTAAAGGACAAGGAATAATGATGAGAATGCTTGTATGCTAAAGTATGGGGATCTGAGTGTGACACAAATGTTATGGAATAAGGGGTGGAGGTTGTACTGGGTCTGGCTGGAATGTTAACTTTCCCTGCAGCAGCCCATATAGTGCTGTGCTCTGCACTTGTAGCTGGAACAGCAGTGTTATCACACCAGTGTTGTGTCTACTGCTGAGCAGCAGCGGCACAGCATCGGGCCTTTCTCTAACCCTCCAAGGGGGTGGGCAAAAAGTGAGAAGAGAAACATCACTAGGGCAGCTGACCTAAACCAATCAAAGGGATATTCCATACCATGTGATGTCACACTCAGCAATAAAAGGTGGAAACAGGAAGAAGAGGGGAGGGGTGGGCTCTTGTTGGGAAAATGTCGGTCTTCCTCTCGAACACCGGCTACATGCGTTGAGGCCCTGCTTCAAGAACATCATCGCTCATTTGTGGGAAGTAGAGAGTAATTTCTTTCCTCTGCACTTCCATATAGCCTTCATTTATTTTATTTGTTTGTTTTCCTCCCTTCTTTTTATTTTTCCCTTTCCTCCTCCCTTTTCCCCTTTCCCTTTTTATTTCCCTTTAGTAAATTGTTTAGTTCATAATAATCTTTATTTAATTATTATTATTATTTCCCTTTAATTAAATTATCCTTATCTCAACCCGTGAGTTGTTCTTTGCTTTACTTCTCCCCCTCCTCATCTAAAAGAGGGGGAGTGAGAGAGCGGTTGTGGGGTTTAGCTGCCCAGCACGGTAAAACCACCACAAGAAGGAAAACAAACAAGAACAAAAGTCAACATGAAAAGATATCTATCTCCATCCATTTGCTAATCAATGATAAAACAACATGTAGAGTAAAGATAATCAGGAATACTCACAACAAAAGCAAGACCAAGAAGAAGGATTTTTTCCCCCACAGTGAAATCACTGAGTGACCAGGACCTGTACCCAAAGTTGCAAACTCAGTGGGACAGAAAAACACAAATATAATTCGTAATAAAAGTAGTCTGCTGCTATCCATTAGAAGAACATAGGGAAGATAATTTAATAGAATGACAGCGCATTCAGATAAGGAAGCCCAAGACTAGGCAACATATATACAAGTAAAAAGGTCTGAGTCTGATATTCACCACACACACACACACAAAAAAAAAAAAAGCTAAGAGTTAGGATTGCACTGGGACCTAAGCCTTATGAGCTACTAACAGACTCAAGACAGCAGAAACAAAACCAAAGACCCTGTAGACTAGCAGCTACGAGATAAAGCAAATGGTAACCTCCAGTATATTTGGATAATAGGGTTTATTTAAAAAACAAGTCATTTAGGGCTTTTACCCTGCCTGATTAGTTCTCACACTTGAACTCTCCAGCATTGCTCCCCTACCTAGCAGGGAAGTTTCTGCTGTCTTGGGAAGGCTGGGGACAAAGTTATGTTGTGTCTTTACTTGCAGTTATCAGCCTGTGTTGTTGATGGCCAAGATTCCTGGCATTCCCTTGGCATTTGTCCACATTTGTCCCAGTTTCAGTATCTTTCTTCCAATCAAGACTGCTTCTTCTTTCCAGTACCATTTTTTTCCAGGAACCCTTCTTTTAGGCCCCAAACCTTTAGTTTTCACAACCTAAATATTCTATAAAGAATGTGGTTCTGTCTCATTCCTTTATTAATTGGAGGATTCAGAATGTGCCACTTTTTTATATTCCAAACTTTATCAAAATTTGCAACAGATGTATTGTGGTTGCAGATAACAAATAGTGGGCTTCTTAGGTTCCACCATTTTCAGTCATTTATCCACATATATACACAACATTTTCTGTACCCTTTTAGTATGTACAATTTAAGTTCTAATTACTTTTTTTTCAACTATAATATACATCCAATAAGATTTAAGCCAATTAAAATCAGTAATAAGCTGATGTCATGCAGGAGAAAAAGTAAATTTAAAAAGATATACAGGATAAATGAAGTACTACTCAAAAGAAAGAACGCAGCAGTATTAAGTTCTCTACTGTCAGGTAAAGTATATTGAAATGCCTTTGGGAGCCAACACACACATTTGTAAATACAAAGCACATATATAAATACAAAAAACAAACATGGTCTGCTTCAAAGACCATTTCTCTAGTGGTGGCTACATACTGACAATGTCAGAGCAAACGAACTGCCAAATATGCACAAAAGTGACCCCAAAAATACATTAAAAAAAAAAAAAAAAAAAAAGATTTTGCTAACTGAACATGGGCCATGGAAGAACAGAAATATTTGAAGGAGTCATGGTGTCTAGTATGCTAGCCTTCTCTAAATACTTATATATTTATTTACTTCTAAGATAGTATGCTTTATTTGGCGTGCTCTTGTGTTAATGCTTAGCATGATGTGAAGCAGAGAGTTTGAGGTTGCTCTTGGTGATATTTTAGTTGTTCCTAATTACCTGATAAGAATTGTATGAAATACATGTATTGTTTATGATGCACTTAAGTTTTCTTAAAGGTACACTGGTCATATGCTGCATGTCACGGCTGCACTTCCCTTCATTTGAACAAAAGTAAATTAATAAAGATAGGCTTTTCTGATTATAAACTTCTGAAAATGTGAAAAATCTCTTAAATTCAGTCTTATACCTGAAAAGGGTAAAACATATTATGGTACTAGTATATTCATTTATATACATGCATAATTTCATGTCAATCAGAAAATATTTTCCTACATTTTTATATTTCTTTATATTTTGCATTTTTACGTTTGTTTCAACAGTGTAATAACTATTTTATGTTAGGAAAATTTGCCCTTGCAGGCAGAAAATATGCTTGTGTGAGACAGGGAGAGAAAGAGAAGACAGAGAAAGAAAACTGTCTTCAATAAATTTTGTTAAAAAATGTCAATGGCAAGATGTCATGGCTACTAGTGGTCTTCATGTGAGCTTTTATCTGTGCTCACCATGCCTCAAAGAGTGATATCAATGTAACAGCCCTTATTAGTTTTGAAAATTGGTTTTGTTTTATCCTCTCAGTAACCTCACTGAGTGCATGACCCTGGCTTATTTCAGGTTATATATATAATATAACAATATATATAATACAATACAATACAATACAATACAATATAATATATATACTTATATATACATGTATATAGGTCATCTCTATATATGGAGAAAGAGAGAGAGCCTTATATATATATAGGCTCTTCCTCTCCCCTCCCTTTCCCTCCCCTCCAATATTCTAATTTTTGTAGTTTCAGGTTGATTGAGGGGAGGATGACAAGAGCTGGTTTCTTGGCAGTTGAGCCCGGCAACAAGACAAGAGGCAACAAGCACAAACTGAAGCACAGAAAGTTCTGGCTGAATATGAGAGAGCACTTTACTGTGAGGGTGTCAGAGTCTCCTTTTCTGGAGATATTCAGCACCTGCCTGGATGCCATCATGTGTAATGTGCTCTAGGTGATCCTGCTGAGCAGAGGGTTAGGACTGGATGATCTTCAGAAGTCTTTTCCAACCTTGGCCACTCTGTGACTGAAATCATTACCAAATGTCTTCCACATTTACTAGCTCAATCTCTTTTGATGCAGTTGATACCAAAGAAAGAAAAGATGTCACTCCAAGGGACCTGGACAGGCTGGACAAGTGGGCCCATATGAACCTAATGAAGTTCAACAAGCCCTTGTGAGGCCACACTTGGAGTACTGCTTCCAGATCTGGGGCCCCCAGTATAAGGATGTGGAGCTGTTAGAGTGAGTCCAGAGGAGGACCACAGAGGTGATCGGAGGGCTGGAGCACCTCTCCTATGAAAACAGACTGAGAGAGCTGGGTCTGTTCAGCCTGGAGAAGAGAAGGCTCCAGTGTGACCTCACTGTAGCCTTTCAGTATTTAAGAGGTCTTATAAAAAGGATGGAAAAGAGCTCTTCACTTGAGTAGGTAATGACAGGACAAGGTGGGGTGGGCAAAGTAAAGGAGTAAGTAAAAGTAAAGTAATGTCTAGTAAAGACTAGACATTAGGAAGAAATTCTTCAATGTAAGTAGTGAGGCACTGGAAAAGGTTGCCAGAGAACTAGTGGATGCCCCATGCCAGGAAGTGTTCAAGACCAGGTTGGATGCGGCATTGGCCAATCTGATCTAGTGGGTAGCATTCCTGCCTATAGCATGGGGGTTGGAACTAGCTGATCCTTGAGGTCCCTTCCAACCCAAGCTATTCTATGATTCTATGATTCAATGATTCTATGATTCAGTGAGTCCCTCTGCTCAATCAGGGACACCTTCAGTTGTCCAGGACCATGTCCAGGTGTTTTTTGAAGATTTCCAAGTAATGGGACTCCACAACCTCTCTGGACAGCCTTTGCCAGTGCTCCATCACGCACATAGTAAAGTGCTACTTGATGTTTGGAACTTATGTTCCAATTTGTGCCCATTGCCTTTTGTCCTACCTCTGCCCAACACTGAAAAGACCCTGTCTCTGTCCTCTGCATCCTCCCTTTGGGTATTTAAACATATTAATAAAACCATACTCTCCCTGCCTCCTCTTGGCTTGGCTCAGCTCGGCTCTCCTTGTCTTGCCTCTCCTCTCCTCTTATGAGAGGGAAGCAGAAAAATCCTTGACTATGTATAAGCACTGTTCAGCAACCAATAAAATACCAATGTGCCATCAACACCATTTTTCATCATAAATCCAAAACACATAGCACCATAAAAGCTACTGTGAACTAATTTTTTTTTTTTTTTATTTTACTGCTAAGCTGAGTATCAGAGCTATAAGACTCCATACAAAATCAATGGACACAGAATATATTGCTGACAACAGTTATCATTTACAATAAGTCACTGTTTCAAAAGCGAGCTTAAAAATTTCCATCAATATTTTAATTAAAATATGGCACTTTTACTCACAAAAATATAAAAGGCACAACAACAACAACAACAATAAAAATAAAGGCGAGAATGGAGGTGGAAAAAAAAACAGTCAGCAGAAACTCAAACCCACATTTTACTTTGCTGGCTTAATTAAAAAATATTTTCTGTGAAAATGATCATGTCAATATATTGATGAGATGAAAGTTTGCCAAAAGATTTTTCCAGAGTTGTAAACAACAATGCCAAGTTTGACAATGTTATGTTGCATGCAAACATGGAGTTAAAAATCAACCTTTAAGAAATAATGATAACAAATATATTATACAAGAGAAGAAGAAATCTTCTTCAAATGAGAGAATAGGAATTTTGGAACTGAAAGCCACAGCTTTGAATCAAATAACATCTAGATTATGTAATGTCAACAGTGGAAATGGACAAATTTATAGAAGGAACAGAGACATCTTCTGAAATTAGTGGAACACTTGAACTACATCCAAAATAGGACATAATTGTGCTGTACTTAACTTTTTGTTTTGTTTTGTTTTAAGAAACTTGATTATAATGGCATTTATACTAGCATATAAGGTGTCAGCAGAAGTTTTGACAAATACAAAGAAATGTAAATTAAAAGAAAAATACTATATTAAATGTATATTTCTGCATACACTTTGGCAAAATTATAGGAGCCAAATAATTTGTTCCATGGTTGTTCATAACAGGATTTCTTGGGATTTGTTTGAAAATGTCAACCACTGCCTACTATAAAAGAAAGTACATTAGTAACTTCTGATTGATTTCATGCATCTCTTTGGTGTATCAGTAGGTTCCAGTACTTTTATTTGTATGGTTTTCCCTTTTTTTCATTTGAAAAAAATTAATTGTCTGGTAGTTTGATTTTTATGTAATTACAGTCTGTCTGATACAGTGAATCCTTACACCACTGAGCAGACCACAATATATGTTACATATGCTGTGAGGTTATAATGACTATTGATATGAGTTTCAGAAGCAGAGGTGTGTGTATATATATATGTATATATGCATATAAATATCTATATAAATAACTATACACATATTTATTTATATTTATATTTATATTTATATTTATATTTATATTTATATTTATATTTATATTTATATTTATATTTATATATGCATACATAATTAATTGTATATATATTTATTTATGAATCCCCATGAAGGGGATTCACTGCTCATTGTTTCAAGTCAGTTACTTCCACTGGCAATACGGCATGGTAATAATGCATAGTACAGTCTTCAGTGAATGTGGAGATATTAAAATAATTTTAAATGGATGAAACTGCTGTGTGGTCATCAACAGTCATCAATACAGAGAAATCTGTGAATTTCAGATGAGGCTTTTTTTTTTTTTTCATTGAATTTAAACAAATGTATGCATGGAAATGCACCCTGTTTCTTAACAAATCTTTAATTTTATGCATGTAAAATGTGAGGAATGTTTTAACAATTTGTGTCCATAAAGAACAATTCTGTTTGAATCCTGTCTGCCTCTGGGCCCTGCACTGGCAATTTAATTCTTGAACCACAGATGCAGTGTGTCCCAGTCTCCCCCTCATTCTAGTCAATTTATCAAGTCTTCAGAAAATACTCCTTAAATTTATGAACCTGTTTGCTTTTGTTATTCCGGACTTCTATTTCTAACAGTTACAGCCTTTTTTTTTCCTGTCTTCTTCGAGATTAACTTAACACTGCTATAGATGTGACTGTCCCTGTGAATGGCTGTGAATACAATCCACTTTTTGTCTTTTCCTCAGAGAATAACCATTATTATTTTTTTCTTCCAACAGATAGAAAGTGCAACCCATGTGAAAATAATTTGGCTGAAATTCAGTCGAGATTATAAACATACATTCATAAACCTATTACTTTGCTTGGAATACACATGTTTCCAAGATCACTCCTGAGAACAGATTTGGCTAGCTCATCCTCTTAATCCATAGGATCATAGATTAATTCAGACTAAAACGTTTCTCAAAATGTCATCTAGATCAATATCCTACCCACAGAAGGACTAGGAGGGTGGAGTAGGATTTTCAGTGTTTTTTCCAGTCGAGCCATGAAAATAGAGAGTGGATAAAACCTACTTCTTTGAAATGTCTTTTATTCTCTCCTTTTATCCTTTGTTCTATTTTAAGGAATTTAAGCCACTGTATCTTCCAACATCTATGTAATCTTGATTCATGAGGAATTCACACTGTGATGATTTCTGCTTAGGTAAAACACAGCTGAGATGTTGAGATGTTTATCAGTTTCTGATTTTTTAATTTTTATTTTATTTTTTCCCACTAGGACCTAGGAAAAGTCTTATCTTTTACATCACATTGTAAAATTGAAATTGGTCCCAGAGGGGTCTGGGGCTTCTGGAGTTCGTTCTTCTCTTTTTGCCAGAATATTTTAAACTTTAAAATACTTTTAAAACTTTAACTCCTTCTTTACATCCTGACTGTCTATTTTTTATCATATCTTACATAAATAATTTGTGTTCACATTTGAGATCTTTCTATTCCAACCCTACACTGCCTATCATCTCTTTCATACTGTTGACAGTCTGGCCACTAACTCTCCTGCTGTGACATTTCTCCACTGGGCAAATATTAAGTTTTTCAAAGAGAAGTCTTTGTACTTTGTTTCGTGTTACTTCTTGATGCGTAGGAAGTGTTCCCACAATACCAGTTCATTATATACCTCTGAAATCTTGCTTAAAATTCTCTTTTTCCATGTTGCCTGCAAAAAATGTGACTGTGGTTAGACCACTGTTGTGCTTAGATGCCAAGCTGAATGCAGTCTCATTTTCTTGAAACTTTGCGCTGCCTGAAGTATTGCAAAATGCCAATAAAAATATTTAACATCATCAAGCATTTATAACAAGATGTTGTTTGCACAGTCTAGGTAAAAAGAGGTTTAAGTTGTTAATCTACACTTAATAGCAGTTCCCTCTTTAGCTGTACTGGCCTTACCAAACAAGGTTGAATTCTTTCTCCAATTTGGCATTGCTATTTATATAATGATGAGAAAAAAACATAGACGTAATAGATATAGATACATCTATATAGATAATAGCTATAACTGATAGATATATTGTAGGGCTTTACAGCACACTGGAAGATCTAGACTTGTTGTTGATGGTATCAAAAAATATGATTTTTTAAAATTTATTTTGAAATACATAAACAAGGGTTCCTGCAATCCTATATTCAGGTATTGCATAGCAACTTGGAAAGGAAAGAGGTGAATCAATCCATAATGAGGAAAGTCAAAATGAAGTAACTTAAAAAATTAGTTTGATGTCAGTTTCACAGACCAATTTCAGAAGGATTCCAGCTTAAAGAACAAAGCGTAAATCTTCGTATCCTGACTTTTCTCTTTTAACCCATGGCTGTGACTATTAAAAACATGATGGGTATCTATCCAGATATCATACAGAGTTCCAGCTCTTCATAAAAATGTTTCCAGAAAAAAAAAAAAAAAAAAAAAAAAAAAAAGAGAGAGAGAAAAAAAGAGAAAAAAAGAAAGGTAATTCAGATGAACGTGTTGTGACATCATTCACGGAAGTGTGTTTAGAAGACTGGTCAATCTTTGGCTTTTGACAAGAAACAATTATTTCAGGAAGTTTCAAATACTGCTAAGATAATTCTGAAGCTCGTGTATATAAAAAAAATAAAGATTTTGGTGGTAAGAATAACTGTTATATTGGGAACACAGATTAAAAAGTCAGAGAGCCATTGTAATAGCCTTTTAGATCTAAAACATCAGTGAACTGAAATATGGGATAAATGTCATGTTAATTTTGAACTGAAAAAGAAAGCAGACTTGCCATCTTTTAAATTCTTGGCAGTATGCTATTATTCGAGCCACTTTGAGTGACCACTGAGCCTCTTAAGATATGGGATTTCCTTTCATTTTCCGTATTTCTAAACACAATCCACCAACACACATTAATTGGTAGCATTTAGAAATGCTTAGCTACCATTTCCAAAAGGTTTATGCTCTACTGAATATTGAAGACAGGCTTTTAGTACCCTCTGAGAATTAGGCTTTGCCTCTCACACACTGCATGACCCCAGGGTACAGTAGTAGCAGAGGCAGACACAGAAAAAAAAAGTACAAGAAATGCAGGCACAAATTTTGTCACTACAGAAACATCACATTCAAAAGAAAAAATGTACCCTTAGAAGTAGCAGTAAGCCTGAAGTTTTATTGAGGAATTAGTCTGTTGTTGTTGTTGCTGTTGTTTTCTTTTTAACTTTTTGAAGCATTTGTGCATTGCATATATGAACAAGATTTGTTATATATGCAGGATGTGAGTAGAGCTACTAAATTAGATCTTCAATGGCCAATTGTAGGTTTAATCTTGGAATTTTGCTCAAACCACCATAAACCTGTTATATGAATCTCTTGTCTGATCTCTCTCCATGCTTTAGAAACAAATACATAGTTATTTTATCCTTCCGTCCTTCCTTAAAGTGCATATTAAAGATGATTAATTATTTTTTCCCCAGAGGTGAGATGGTGAGATCCAGCAAAAGGCTAAAATCAATATTTTTGTTCTCTTTATTTTCCCCTTTTTAACTTGTTATAGAGAGTTTAAAAATGATAAAGATAACATGACTTTTTTTTTTTTTTTTTTTGTTCAATATATGTCTAGTTAAAAGTCTACTATTTAAGTTTGGAGTTAGTAAACAGAAATTCTGTTTGCACTTTTTGCTTGCCTTCATAAAAACTCTTTCATTGATCTTCTTCCACTATAATTTCCTTTGTTAGTACTGCAGGAACTTTCAGGCACTCTTATAAAATTTCACTTTGCTAACCACTGAAGGAACTGTGTCTAACTCTGTCTTACAAATGTACAAAACCAATGTAAGAGATGAGACAAAAAAGGATGACAAAAAAAAACAACCAACCAAACAAAAAACTAATAGGAATTTTGTGAGCAGGCAGAATTTCCCTCCCTGCTCTCTCATCCATGAACATTTACACTGAAACAACTATCACATTGATAACAGATTTCATGATAAGTTGAATCTCAGGATAATACATATATGTATTCTTGCTCGTCATTATAGTTTTCACTTTTTCTTTGTATTCCTCTATGCAAATTTATGTACATGAAGTTCTTAGCCTGCAACATAAAGCAAAGTAGATGTTACTGACTCAGTTAAATTGGTTTATTTTTCAAATACATATCCTTATTAATATAATAATATAGATCTTAAGTACAAAGGTCTGCCAGTAAAAAAATCTTTGCAACTTCACAAGCAATGATGCTAGAAGATGAGTAAAGCTGCATATAAATCAGAGGATCAGAAGACGTATTAGTATGTGAGGTGACTTCTAACTCAGATAAATGATGATCGTCTCTTACTGAATATAAACCAAAGAAGCTTGAAACATACTCAATTAAGCTGATCATTGCAGATGGGAGATGAGGTTTGTTTTTGAGAGTGTGTGTTTTAATCTTGCTTGAACCGCATAGTTCAGTCTAACAAAACTTTATGCATGAACTCTGTGACTTAGATATGCTACAGGCAAGGTACTTCCTCAGAGACAGGGAACTGAAATCATTTATGATTCTAAGAACAGGCATATGCAGTCATGCTCTTTTTGCCAAAATATCTTCAGGCTATTTGAAATAATAAATAGTGTGGGAAAAGTGATAATGAAGAGGAATATTACCTAAGATGACTGTGAATGAACAGTCTAGGAGAATTCAGAAGAAAAGGGCAGATATATAGCAGTTGCTTGCAGTAGCAAGGCTGGATTGCTGACACTAGGATTGCCCTGTAAATCCCATGTTTTTATGCTTTAGATTATCTTCAGATGTATACTGAATCAATTGGCTGGTCACTATTCAGGCATAACACCTTGCAAAATGAATTAGACAAACAAGTTAGTAAAACAGTAAAGTTTCAACAATACAAAAATATATATATATATTCTGAGTATTGTCACCAGATTTTCACCCTGCAATTACAGTGACTATTATTACCAAGATGTGAAAAATGAACAAAATCACATGATTCCTTCCATACACTCTGTAACAATGAGACCAATGATACTGGAATAGCATAATGGCAAAAGATGACTGTAACTAGAAATTCATCAGTGTTCGGCCAGCACTAAATGCAACATAAATACACATGGTAAAGCTAGATAAATACTGTCCTAGAGGCATTAAAGCCAGGAAAGCTATCAGTACACAACCATTTCAGGTACTTTTTGAGTTATTCACATTTTCACAAATGTCTCTGAAAGAGAAGATAAATATTAACCATCTTCGGTAGAATCAACCCCCCTGATTAACTCCAAATGCCCTATATATTCAGTTAATCAATAACCTATTTTGCGCCTATTTATCCTTGTATCATATGTACAATATTTCTTAACATCAAATAGTCTTAATATCATGAAACTAGTGTTTGGATTACAACAGTTGACAATTTGAACAGTAGATAGAAAAAAAGTTAATATATCATTACCTTTTTACATTTAAATTTTAATTTCTATGTGACAAGAGAGACTGTGGCAGTTAGAGAATAGCAAGCAGTTTTTTCCCACTCTGCTGATGTAGATTAGGGAATCTGCCTACTCAAGTACTGTGTGGTCCAAGCAGATGATCTTTTACTAGCAAGAACTGGTTCAGTTGTCACTGACATCAGTTAGAGTTATTTTTGTTAGGATGCAGTCCTATATGGAAATTGAAGCCTCTGTACCCAGCTTCTTTCTTCAGACCTTTCACCTCAAGGAATAGAAACTCCTTTCATTCAAGACCATCATTTGAGCACTTCATCCAGTACCTCTTACCAATTCTGTTCCTTCTTCTCTTTCCATTTCTGCTCAGTAAGAGTAGACCCTACTACTCCCCATTTCTACATCTAGCATCCATAGTAATCTATAGTCAGTCCAGTAAGAGAAGGTATGGTGCACAAAGGCTACATAAAGAGATGGGGTAGGTCCTAGAATCATAATTTAGTGATATGAATTAGCTTAGTGATATGGTTTAGTGGAGGACTTGTTAGTGTTAGGTCAGAGGTTGGACTAGGTGATCTTGGAGGTCTCTTCCAACCTAGATGATTCTGTGATTCTGTGATAAAATGGTTTGGGTTGGAAAGGACCTTAAAGATCACCTAATTCCAACCCTGTCATAGCCAGGGACACCTCCCACCAGATCAGGTTTCTCAAAGCCCCATCCAACCTGGCCTTGAACAATTCCAGGGGTGGGGCATCCACAGCTTCTTTTGGCAATCTGTTTCAGTGCCTCACCACAATGATAGCAGATAATTTCTTCCTTATTTATATTATAGTAGATAATTTCTTCTTTATATTTAATCTAAATCTTGCCTCTTTATGTTTAAAACAATTACTTCTTGTCCTATCAGTACACTCCCTCTCTTGCTTTCTTGTAGGCCTCAATTACATACTAGAAGACTGCTATAAGGTCTTCCAGTACCTAACCTTCTGTAGCCTTCTCTTCTCCAGGCTGAACAACCCTGACTTTCTCAGCCTGTCTTCACAGGAGAGGTATTTCAGCCCTTTGATCATCCTTGTAAAGAAGGTGAAAGAAAGAGAAAAGAAAATTTATGTAAGGTAAAATCCCAACCCCAAATTAAACTGAAGATTTAGAGGGAGTAACAGTAGAGCAGAATGAGGAAGACTGACAAACAGTTCCCTATAATCCAAATATATTTGAATTTATTTGCAGTTCCTTAAAATGCTACCAAATTTTATGAATATCATAGTTTCTGTTCCCTAAAACTACTTCTGCTTTTCTCCTAGTTTTTCCTCACCTTCCCCAGCAACCCCAATGACCCTTCTCAGCTCTCTTTCAGGGGTGTTCATTTACATATTATTCCTTCCAGCCACACTGTCGTCCTTCTTTTTCAGTCCTTGGTCTGTTAGTTCCACAAAACTCAATTTTGTCTACATTTATGAGAAGCTGAGAACTCTGATACGGGCTCAGCTTCCTTAATCTTGGAAGATTCAGGGAGATTTATAAGAACATATATGTACCTTAGGGTTGTTAACTAGTTTATTTTCCTGCAGGGATTGGCCTCTAACATCCATCACTATACACCCCAAAGAGTATATATCTAAGATTAAAAAGTGTAGTTTGTACATGACATGGATGAGATTCATGAGTGCATTTTAAGACTGATTACAATAACAGTTATTTTCGTGACTTTGCCAGTCAGAGCTGCTTGGGATAAGATTGTGTTATGCCTTAAGTAAGTTAGGTTGTATCTGAGGTCTTTGCCAGATACCTTAAGGCCACAAGAATCAGATGAACAGGGTCAGAATGGAATTTCCAAATGGAAGTGTAAGGGTATAGTGGACTGTCAAAATAAACAAGTCAGATATACTCTATATACTAAGTATATGGAACTCTCTATACTTCTTTAAAAGAAAAACATGGATAACATTACAAGCAGTGACTCGTGAAGTCTGTTGAAAATCAGCGGAGTATTGCTTAATGAGATAACAAAACAAAACAATCAAAGCAACAACAACAACAGAAAAAAAGTCCCAAACCACACACAGAGAAAAAGTTTTTAAAAAAGAAATTATTAAAATCTGGGGACAGTTGCTTTACAGCAATTGCAGGGACTGCTATCTACCCTATGCACAGGGAGATCCTATCTATTGGTCTATCTGGACATAATTCTACTGTGGCAACTGGATACAACTGAGCAATCTGCACCCAAATTGTCAGAAATGAGTTAAGCATGAGTTAAAAGAAGATATTTGACAACATAACAAACTCATTCAAAATTCAACAAACTCATGTCCTTGATACTGTTTCAACATGGCTTTATTATACCATGCATGCACCATCTCTTGTGTAAATCATCATTTGCACCAGTTTTATGAATTCAGACATTCCCTTCCATAGAAAAGTTACAAATGAGAGCAGAAACTAATTATGTTTCTGAGGAGCAGGAGGAATCCTTCTGAGGAATCCTTCTAGGGAGAAGGATTTAAAAGTTCTCTAAACCAAAACTAATCAGGGAAAAGACAGAATTCAAAAAGAAAAATATTCAAAAATACCTTGTCAAGTTCTCTCATTATTATATGCAAAATGGTAGCTTAAAAAAAAAAAAAAAAAAAAAAAGGTGAGGTAGATCTTATTAACAGAGGTATCATGTCAACACAGAAGAGAGAGAAAAATTCCATTCTGTATTACCAAAGAATTACCGTATCTGGACTAGTACTAGATTTTGGGTTTCTTTTTACCAACAAAATTTAAAGTAAAATAAGACAAAACAAAACAAAACAAAATTTTGAAAACAAAACAAAACAAAACAAAAAACATTTAAAGAGTCAAGAAAATAACAACTAAAGGACACAGATCTGCAGGAACTAAACTCTGTGGAAAGATTTAAAGTGATTGCTTTAGGAGAGCCAGATACTCATCTGGTTTAAATCAACATGGCTTCAGTGAATATATAGTCTAAGAAACTCCCAGAAATTTGCCAGATATATACAAAAATAGAAGGTAGAGTGTGGAGGAATGTACAGAATAGCAATAAGATCAAACTAGTTATACTATATATATATATATATAAAACTTGGATAATATTACAGAAATATTAACAGTGTAATATAGTAACAGTTTCAGAACATTCCTAAAGGAAATGAGTGAATTATATTTCAGGAGATATCTCATATGAGACAGACATAAAAAATAAATAAATAAATGAATGTCATAGAAAACACGCCAAAATTAGTTAAAATGAACTAGCTATATTCTTTCTATTATCTACTTACTATGATTCTATGATTTTCTGGAGCATTTGCAATCCATGAGCTTGTAGGATTGCTTGTACACTAGGAAGACACCTAGACGTTTCTCTTTTTTTTTTTTTTTAATATATATATATAAAATGGTACATATCTTTCTATTCCAGCTCAGCTCAGCTGTATTACAGCTTTCTATTGCAGCTGAGCTGCAATAGAAAGATATAAAAGGAAAAATAGGAGACTGTAACTAATGAGTAAGACTGCCTATAGACAATCAGAGCTGGGAAAGATCTAGAAAACGTTTCCTTTAAACATGCTGCCCCTTGTTTTATTTATTTGCCAAGTACTTCAGGTATATAAGGGGTCAGTTAGAGAGAGGAGACAATTTGGAGTCTTCAAGAGAGACTTCATCATGTTACAAAAGTTGAACACACAGTTGATGCAAACTATAAGCTATATATAAAAGACAGTGGAATGAGAGGAATGACCTCCAGCAATAAAGAACTTCTACAGAAGCCATCCATACCCACACTGGAAACTATCACACCGTGTCTTGCAACTGAAAGAGCTTTCTGGTTACCAAAAAATATTACTTTTCTTCATCTGGCTTGTCAGTTTTCTAACTTTGGGCTTGAAAGGTAAAAAAAAAAAAAAAAAAAAAAAAAAAAAAACCACCAAAACACTCATGCTGTAATGAGAGGAAACTTGGAACTTCTTAAATGTAGACATAAGCTGTAGGAGTGCCCTTTTACAGATCAGATTGAATGCACAGCACAGAACAGATCCTCACCAGGTGTTAAATGGTTTCAGTACACTGAAGTCAGTGACCCTCCCATATAAAGAAGCAGAGATTTTTTGGCCCGGTGACTTGTAATTTTTTGCTGTTATAACTCCTGACTTCCCTATGTACTCTGGATCACACTGTAAGAGGAGACTCAGTTTTTAGAAATACTTGTACATTCATGGATATATTCTTTCTGTCTATAACACTCATAAGCAAACTGGAATTATATTAGCTGCAAATAAAAACAAGTCTCCAAATCCTTCCCCTTTACATGGCATTATATTGACAAGAAGCCTTTAGTACTCTCAGACCTCCTTCCCTTTGCCAGCTCCATTGAACAAGCTTTAAATGGAACTTGAAGGGTAGGCAAATGATGATGTGGATGAACTTCCATCCAGGTTACAGGAGTCACCTAGCCAAACACAACAACCTCCATCAAGAACAATTAGGAAAGGTTATTGTCACAGGGGGCTCTCAGGGGAGCAGAGGGCCAGATATGCCATCTGGACCCAACCCATAGGGAAGTCTTCTTCCTCTCTGGGGTCTGAGTAAGAGACATCACTAAAAAAGTAACTTGCTCTGATTATTACTCATTATTATTTTTTCATTTTTGCAGTGATGAAGTAGCAAACAGAAGTCCAAGGACAATCAAAAGGGACTTTAGGGCTTTGGAATGATCAGTTAAAGGATCAGGCTGCTCAGGGAACTTGTTAGTAAGATCCCCTGCAAAACTACTTTTGAAGATATTGCTGTCTATCAGTGCTAGTCAGTTTTTAAATACCACCTCTTAAGAGCATAGGAACAGGCCATTCCAAAATACAGAAAGACAAGCAGGTGGGGCAGGCAGCTGGCTTGTCTGAGCAGTGATCTTCTAGAGATTATGTGGAAAAATGAAGTGCATAGCCTCTGGAAGTGAGGCTGGGTGATATGGGAGCACTACAGAGATTCTGTTTGTATGGAGAAAATTCATGTGGCCAAGGCTCAATTAGAGCTGAATCTGCCCAGTACTCTGTGGGAAAATTATGATGATTATTATTTTAAATATGTTAACAGCAAAAGGAGGACCAGAGAAAACAATGGTCCATTACTTGCTGAGGATGGTCACACAAACAGGGACACAGACAAAGCAGAGACTTTTAATGCCTTTGCCTGTGTTCAACACCGATGATGGGATCTGGGACCCCAGCTGTCCTGAGCTGGAGGACTGTGATTGTGGGAAAAACAAACAAACAAACAAACAAACAAACAAACAAAAAAACACTCAGTTTTGTGGGATTTGTTGTGCCACCTAGGTGTATATGTCTATGGGGCCTGATGGGGTTCATCACAGGGTATTCAGAGAGCTGGCTGATGTTATGTTATTAACATAACATCATGTTATGTTATGTTATGTTATTAATTGAAAGACCTCTTTCAATTATTTTTCAATGGTCTTAAGAATCTGAAGAAGCTCCAGATGACTGGAATCTGGCAAATGTCATTCCAGTTTTCAAGAAGGGCAAGAAAGAAGACCCTGATATTTACAGGCCTGTCAGTTTCACTTCGGCGCCTAGTAAAATTATGAAGAAACGTTCTGTGAGTTACTGAGAAGTACCCGAAGGACAGTGATAATAGCCAAAACAGGTTCATGAGTGGAAGATCATGCTTAAGAAACTTAATTCGCTTTTATGACAAGGTCACACATCTAGTTGACGAAGGCAAGCCAGTCTTTGTAATATTTTCGGTTTTCAGTAAAGCCTTTGATACTGGTTTTCAAAGTATTCTTCTGGAGAAAATGGCCAGCACAAAGAATGATACAAACATAATTCAATGCAAGAAGAACTGGCTAATAGGTCAGGTGCAAAGGGTTAGAGAAAATAGGGTTACCTCAGTCTGGTGGCCAGAAATTCCACAGAGTTCCATTTTAAGTCCAGTGCTATTTAACGGTGCTATTTAATGGTTTCATATGTAACTTAGATGCAAGATTCGAAGGCATACTAAGTAAGTTTGCAGATTACACTAAACTGGGATGAGCTGATAACTCCACTGAGGGTAGAGATGCCTTGCAGAGAGATATGGACAAAATTGAGAGCAGGGCAATCATCACCACATGACATTTAACAAACACAAGTGCCACATTCTGCACCTGGAAAGGGACAACCCTGGATGTATATACAGGTGAGAGGCTGGAGAGCAGCCCTGCAGAAAGAGATCTGCTGGTTTTGGTCAATGACAGGTTGAATATGAGCAAACAGTGTGCCCTGGCAGCCAAAAGGGCCAACCGTATCCTGGAGTGAATCAGGCATAGCAAGCAGGTCAAGGGAAATGATTCTCCCACTCTACTGTGTCCTGGTTTCAGTTGGGGAAGAGTTAATTTTCTTTCTAGTAGCTGGTAGAATGCTAGAAAATTAACTCTGTCCCAACTGAAACCAGGACACTGTGGCCTCACCTCAAGTACACAGCAATACAAGAAGGACATAACAGTGTTAGAGAGAGTCCAAAGGGGGTCTATGAAGATGGTGAAGGGTTTAGACAGGAACATGTATGAAGAGGGGTTGAAGTAGCTTGTTTTGTTTAGCCTAGAGCGGAGGAGACTGAGGGGAGACCTCGCGGTGACCTAAGGCTTCCTCACAAGGAGCGGTGGAGGGATAGGTGCTGATCTCTTCTTTCTGGTGAAATGTGATAGGACCAGAAGGAACCGGGGAGTTTCAGGTTGGATAGTTAGGAAAATGTACTTCCTTAACAGGGTGGTTGGGCACTGTAACAGGCTCCCCAGGGCACTGGTCACAGCACTGAGACTTCCAGAGTTTAGGAAACACACTCTCAGACACATGGACTGATTTTTTGTTGATTTCTTTTGATAAGCCACTTGACTGTACCGTCAGCAAATTTGCAGATGACACCAAGCTGAGTGGTGCAGTTGATACGCTAGAAGGAAGGGAAGCCATCCCAAGGGAACTGCATAAGCTTGAGAACTGGGCCCACATGAACCTATTGAGGTACAAGAAGTCAAAGTGCAGGGTCCTGCACCTGGGTTGGTGCAATACCAGATAGGAATACAGACTGGGAGAAGAGATCATTGAGAGCAACCCTGTGGAGAGCAACTTGGGGGTTCTGGTGGACAAAAGGCTTGACTTGAGCTGCCAGTGTGAGCTTGCATTCCAGAAGGTCAACCCTATCCTGGGTTGCATCAAAAGAGGACTGGCCAACAGGTCAAGGGAGGTGATTGCTCCCCTCTACTCCACCCTTGTGAGGCCACACTTGGAGTACTGTATCCACGTCTGGGGCCCTCAGCACAAGAAGGATGTGGAGCTGTTAAAGCGAGTCCAGAGGAGGACCACAAAGATGATCAAGGGGCTGGAGCACTTCTACAAAGAAAGGCTGAGAGAGTTGAGGCTGTTCAGCCTAAAGAAGAGAAGGTTCCATGGTGACCTCATTGCACTGGATGATGAAGTATGAAACACCTTCCAGATTGCTTTTATTTTGTCATCTTCTCTAGGAATTCCCCTGTAAGGGAATGCTAGACAGCAGGTTGTAAAGATAGTTTATACACCATTAAGATAATGTTTCTTGAGTAGAGGACAGATCACAGAATATTTGATGCTTGCCAGCTGCCTATGTCCTCTTAAAGAGGTATGAATTCTACTGATATAGTGTCAAGTTTTTATTTTATTTTATTTTATTTTATTTTATTTTATTTTATTTTATTTTATTTTATTTTATTTTATTTTATTTTATTTTATTTTATTTTATTTTGCTAACCACAAAAGTAATGAGTCTCACCTGCTAACTGTATACACTTGCAAAACATCTGGAATTAGCCTTATTTGGAAATAAACATGGAAAAGATGATGTGCTTTTTCTTCCTTTGTTACTAGATATGTCCACCCAAATCAGACTAATCTTCTAAATACATTGAAAATACTCTGTGTTAAGGAAGCTTTGAAAATGAATCATAGAATCATAGAATATCCTGAGTTAGAAGGGTCCCATAAAGATCATTGAGTCCAACCCCTGGCACCACACAGGTCTACCCAAAATTTTAGACCATGTGACTAAGTGCACAGTCCAAACACTTCTTAAACTCCAACAGGCTTGATGCAGTGACTACTTCTCTGGGGAGCCTGTGTAACCACCCTCTCAGTGAAGAACCTCTTCCTGATGTCTAGCCTAAATCTCCCCTGCCTTAGCTTGACACCGTTCCTGTGGGTCCTATCACTGGTGATTAAGGAGAATAGATCGGTGCCTGCTTCTCCACTTCCCCTTGTGAGGAAGGATCTCAGTCAAGACTAATCAATGATTTAAATGAACAAGTCATTTGTTATATTTAGGATTTCACAAGTACTCAGGGAATAGAGAAGAAAAAAACGTTCTTCATCTCAACTGCATCTTATATGCATCTTAATATACATACATATATTGTATACATTATATACTATATCAAAGTATATATATTATATACAATTATTATATATTTTTATACTTACATATTATATATATACATACATAAATATATACAGATACATATATACTAATATATATTTTTATAATTATTTTTTCCTGAATGTCTGGAATGTAAAAAACTTGTAAATATGATCAAACTCATTCTGATCTTTTCTTTCTTCTCTCTCTCTCTCTCTTTCTCTCTCTCTTTTTTTTTTTTTTTCTTTTATGAAAGCTTTTTAGTTATTTATAGTTTATTTGTTACAATTAAAAGTTTGCTTTAGATTAGTCTTCGCTGTATTTATTTTACCTTTTCTTTAATAAAGAAAATAAAGAAAAGCCTGAAATTGTAAGTTGATGATCCAAATTCATGGGAAAAACAAAAGAAAACAAAAACAAAGCTAAACAAGCAAACAAACAAAAAAAACCATGCATGTCAGAACATGCACAAGCATGTCAGCATTCAACCCTGAGAACCCTGAGATTCTGTTATTCTGATCTTAATGTGTAACCTTCAAAAATAACACCAAAACATGAGTTTAAACTATGTAGGACTTCCAGGGTTTAAATTTTAGGAATTAGTTATTGAAAATTAAGTAAAGAAGTTAGAATGATCAGCTTATTTCCCTTAGAAAACAAGAAAGCAGGAAAGCACTGTACTCCGTTAGCTGAAATAATCCCCAAATGTGTAGTTTAAGATGAAGTTCAGTTAGAAGATGTCTTTTTTTTTCATGCTATTCTTGTTATAGCTGATCTCCACAAATTTTATTTAGAACAAATTTGTAAACAGTGTCTAAAACTAACTTTAACTTTTCTTTGATTATTAAAATATCAAATTGTATCTCTATGTTACAAGTTACATGTTACTGGTTAAGTTCTGAGGTATTTGAGTGAATAAGACGTACTTCAGATGCTCACGGAACAGGAAATATTTCAGAAGGAAAAAGGATGCCTATTTCTCAAGGTATAATTGTTTTCTTTGAGAGTAATTTTTTTTTTTTTTTTTTTTTTAATAATTTGAAATATGTACTTCAAAGAGATTCAAAGTGGGCTATCAATCCTTTGAAGCTGTCAAGAGGTAATGATTTAGGATTTCCATTTCAAAGAATTTTACATCTGAGATAAAATAGAGCAATTCTATTGAAAACCAGAAGATCTGGGCCTGAAATGAACAAACAGCTTCTAAAGGATCAGCTAACAGAAGTGACATCTTTTTATTGTTCCTTGGTGAGTCTCTTGACCTATATATTCCTCAATTATCTTAAATCATGAGTTTATTACTAAGTAAACTCAATTATTCTCTAGAAGTTAGGCTAAATAAAATGATATCTTCTGTGTCCTTAAAACAAAATATTAAGCTTGATTCTTTTTTTTTTTTGTCTGATGTTTTAAAGGTCAGATCAAATTATCTATATGTATGAATGTACATATGGATGTCTTCCTTACATAATGATTACCTTCTATTTTCCAAATAAATGAGATTGTGACGATTTATGTTGAAATGTTTTTTCTTGTTTGAGAATGAGGAAAATATAAATCTTATATGGCAGAATCAAAGAGGCAGCAGCCATTAGAAGCATACTGGTGGTGGCAGTGAAATTGCTATGGTCAGACAGCCTACTTCACTGGAGTAAAAGCCCTGGAAAGTCAAGTAATACTGCTTCCACTAGAAGAAGGGTTGTGAGCTATATATAGCTACTATTGGCACAGTTTTATTTCCCAGCAGCAATAACGACTGTGACCAGTGTTTCCCAGCCTTTGGATGTCAGCAAGAGCATTAAGACCTGGATCCTCCTTGAAGTTCCTTATCTTTTCCTTTCCTGTAGTAAGAAGGGCACAGACATGGCACAGCACACACACATCTCCCATTCCTGAGGTTCCTATCTGATGCTGAGAAGCCTTAAAATGACTGTAGATCCACCACTGCATTGATGAGGAAGCACAGTGAATTTCATATATGTAGAGGATATCAATTCTAACAACAACAAAAACTGTGATTAAACTTACAAAATATACATGTAAGAACAAATAAATATCTCAATCTTATTTTGAAATTTTAACTGAGCTTAATGGGGTAACCTTTTCCTAGAGAAAAAAACCTTCAGATTAATCATTACATTTCTTAATATAGTAGGTAATTTGTCTTAATCAGAAAATTAACTTCAATAGAAATGATGGTTAGGTAATGGGCAAAAAGTATACAATTGATTTATATGTATTTTTCAGAAAGCTTTTCTAACAAATATTTTTTTAATATATGGTCAGGATTTGGAGAGAGAAATTACCCCAGAGGAATGTGTGATCAAGAGGACCAATCACTTGAAACTGTAGTACAATAAACAAAAATTTATTTAAAGAGTAGTTTCACTTCATATAAGTCAGCAATCATATATATTGGAAATGGAATATTGGAATATTGGAAAAACTGGGGTGACGAAGAAATTTTATGGAGTTTGCAGACATAATCAAGTGCAGACTTGGACAGAATCTGAGAACAACCAATAAACATTGTTTCATAAGATTCCCGTTTTTCTTTCTAGGAAAACTTTTTCACTAGACTCAAGATTTTTATTATTTTTATTTTTATTTTTATTTTTATTTTTATTTTTATTTTTATTTTTATTTTTATTTTTATTTTTATTTTTATTTTTATTTTTATTTTTATTTTTATTTTTATTTTTTCTTTTTTAGTAGCCACTAAAGTACTGGGTAGTTTAGTTTCTCATTAAAAATGAAGAAAAATAATCTCACAGAGGAATGGCTCCAGAAAATAAAGGATATAGTGAAAATCTGAACCCTTTAATAACATGTTGACAATTATACACGAATCTAGCTTTTCACACCACAATATCCACAAAAAGTAACTCTTTCAGATACAGCTGGTTTAATAAACATTTAAACTTAAATCACTCAGACAACAGTCTATATGATGTAAGGGACTTAACCAATAAAATGACCAATAAAAGAGCATACAATATTACTAAATGGTTTTAAATCAAAACAGGTAAAAATATGAGCTTTTAATGATTATTTTGTTGCTTATAGTCATGTGGCAGGGATCTGCAACTTCATTTTATATACTACGTGGCTATTAAGGAAAAAAATAATTTAGTGGTAAATAAAATGTTGACATTTTTCTGGCTTAGTCTCCTTTTGAGATGAAAGTTTGCCTGGTTAAATATTTACAGTAATTGATAACTGAAACCACTGAAGAAGGAAGGAAAGATTTGTAAACCTTTAAGAACACACAGTAGTAAAGAGAACTAAGAATAATGAAAAGGAACAAAATAAATAGAGAATTAGGAATCTCTTTGTGTTGCCATCTCAATTGCCATCTGCAATCTCTGTATTTTGTCTTTATTTCACCTTCTGACTTGATATTTATTTCAGAGCTGACACACTGACACTACATGTTCAAATAACAATAACTTTATAAATCCTGTATTTATTTTTTGTCAAATCTCTTCCATGTTACATCAGTGACTGGGTGAAGAAACATGTTCTCATTTCAGTGACCCTACTCTTAATTGATGTTGGAACATCATTATTTTCTTCTAGGTTTTGCTGAGTTAGTATGTGACATAAATCATAGTAGATTTGGCTAATGATCTTTTATTTTTGGCATAATGTGTTATCTTTCTACCAAACATTCAGCTGAAATGATTTTTAGAAAAATATATTGCTAGACAGAAAGCACCACAAAACTCGTTTCCTTTTGTTTCATTCCCATGTTGTCTTAAATCTAGTTATTTTAGACCCTACCCAGTATTTTTCATGTGATTCTCATGTCTAAGTGTGAATTGAAAAAATAAAACCCTAAACAACAGATTATTTCTATTTCTTTCAAAAGATGCACACCTACTACTTTTTAATCCAGTGAAATTAATTTCATAAAGACAAAGAATATTCAGGGCTGAAAATAATTTTACATGATTGAGGTTGATTCTTTAAATTTCTGATAAATATGCCCAGAGCTATGGCAAGGGTAAAAAGGGAGTTGAAAAACAACACCCAGTATTCTGGAAATGTTGTTGCCATTGTCAGTAGGAAGATGCTGGCAGAAAAGAATTTCTGTTGAGAACGAATGATAAGCGATTTAGTGATTTTTACTGCACTATAATTTGCCCTCTCTGAGCACTGCAGTCTTCTGAGGGCAGAACTGATGGTGCTTGGGAAGGCATATTTTGAAGGTGGTAGTCCTTATTAGCCATATAGGGATGAGCCTTTGCTCAAACCACAAAGAGAACAGGAGATAGAGAAAACACCCTTGTGAGGGGAAGACATTAAAAAAGACATTAATAATGAGGGGAGTTCCAGCTCCACACTGGAACAGGTTGCCCAGAGAAGCTGTGGATTACCCATCCCTGGAATTGTTCAAGGTCAGGTTGGAAGGGGCTTTGAACAACCTGGTTGTTCAAAGCCTAGTTGGAATTAGATAATTTTTAAGGTTCCTTCCAACACAAACCATTCTATGATTCTGATTCTATGATTCTATGATATAACTTGGCAGCTGGCATAGCTGCTGTGATGTGCAACATTCATCTGAATGTCGAAGAAGCAAAAGAAGCCATTGCTTTAGAAAACAGCTGAAAATTGGAGATCAAAGGAAGGAAAATACAGCATTTGTTCCATTCCCTTCCCTCCTCTCCCTCCACCCACCCAGGAAAAAAAAATGCAGGAAAGACAAGAATAAATTGTTCCTTCCATAGGTAATTGTGTGCTATCTGTTACTGACAGCACTTTGCTAGTGTTACGGTTTAGACTATGCAGTTTTTCCCTCTTTCCTAGAATTTTTAATGGGTGTGGACAGTCTTGGTTTGCCTTCTTTAGGCAAACCAAGTGGTGGTTTTCCACTTCATCCTGCAGTTTTATATTGCCTATGTCATTGTTTTAGGCATTCAGGCATAAGAAATAATTAGTCCTGGAAAACATCTTATTTCTTTTTCTTTTTCTTTTTCTTTTTCTTTTTCTTTTTCTTTTTCTTTTTCTTTTTCTTTTTCTTTTTCTTTTTCTTTTTCTTTTTCTTTTTCTTTTTCTTTTTCTTTTTCTTTTTCTTTTTCTTTTTCTTTTTTCTTTCTCTTTCTTTCTCTTTCTCTTTCTCTTTCTTTTTCTTTTTTCTCCTTTTCCTTTTCCTTTTCCTTTTCCTTTTCCTTTTCCTTTTCCTTTTCCTTTTCCTTTTCCTTTTCCTTTTCCTTTTCCTTTTCCTTTTCCTTTTCCTTTTCTCTCTCTCTCACCCCCCCAGGAGCTGAGCTAATTCATTTTAAAATTAAAATATTTCCATTTAAGATCCCACACTGAGAGTGTCACAAATTATGTCAATTCACCAAATTGGTGACTGCCAACAAACGGCTGAGAAATGCCAGATTCAGTTAAAGACTTTGGCTCAGCTAACATCCTCCCATGGAAAAAAGTCATGGGATGGCCAAAAATCAGGCAGAGTGATCTGCAGGCTTGAGCCACAGTTTCCACTGCATCATGTGCTGAGGAATGTTGGGGGGATGGGTTCAGACACCCACGGAGCCAGCAGGGATCATAGCCCCATGGACCTGCAAGGACTTCTGTAGGATGCATTTTACTGTGAATCTGTCGACCCTGAGGTATACCTCTAAAAGCATCATAAACACATAGGCCTAGACCTTGCTCTCGTGTTGTCCCAGGTGGCTTGGCTCCTAAGACTTCAAACGTACATTAGGGGGATTTACAGGTGCTGAGTGGGAATTGTACAAAGTGCTTCTGCCAGTGTCAATAGCAACTTCGCAAAGAAAATGCCTGTGGCTTTCAGTTAAGAGGAACGCTTCTCTGTTCCAGCACTGCCCTCTCCCCGAAGAGTTGCACTGTCTCAAAACCTAAAGACCTCTCTTTGCAGACAATTCTCATGCAGTGCCTTTCATGGGACTAAAGGGATAGATAAGATAAAGTTACTTCATCCCTCCCTCCTTCTGACAACATTTGGACCAAAAGATTGGATTTTCTGTTCTTTTCAACCCCTCTATGGGAGGAGTTGGAGGAGATTACACAGTTATTTATCATATGTGATTCAAAGTCCTCTATGTATGGTTAGAAATTCTTCTTGCAGCGTGAATTTTCCAAAGAATGCATGGAAATTAAAGGACATAGCTTTCTTTTAATTATTCTGCATCATTCCTTCCAGCTTACTGCAAAATTTTATTCTTATGTTGTCAAGGACATCAATATGCAGTTCAAGGTTTGGGGGAGGGAGAGTGATGAAGAAAGTAATGAAAGATGTCTGTTCTTTGAAGATAAAATAAAAATCTACAAATGAAAGTTTATCAAAGTTAAGGCACTGAAGTAATATTACATCAGCTAAGAAACTACAGCTTCTCATTAGTGATGGCTTTGACGTGCACATTCTGAAAAATAGAGGATCCAACCTTTAGAGTTCAGTGCAGTAAGCAGTATTGATTTTTGTTGAACCACCTCTATTTCATAGAAGTAATAGACAATATCCAGCCTAGTGCCTGAACATTTTCTAAAAATTAAGCTAATTGAAAAATACAAATAAAATTAACGATTAACTATTATCAAGTTAAACCAGAAAAAGACCAAAAAAAAAAAAAAAAATTCTAGTGTCTATTATTAGCAGACTAGTAGAATGGAATCAAAGCATTCATCAGCCTCAGACAGTCAGACAGTAGGTTGATAAGGTCTTCCTGCAGATAGGCTGGAATTCAGTTGTTGCTTTGCATCAATAGTTATGGAACAGAAGTTATTTCCTATCCAAATTTATCTGAATTTTTACAGCTTAAAGTATATATTTAATTATGTCGTGGTTTAACCCGGCTGGCAGCTAAATACCACGCAGCCGTTCGCTCACCCTCCCCCCTCCCTCTCTGGGACGGGGGAGAGAAATGGAAAGTGAAGCCCGTGAGTTGAGATAAAGACAGTTTAATAAGACAGGAAAATAATAATAACAAAATAATAATAACAATAATAACAATAATGTTACAATGGTGATAATAGGAAAATAATAATAATATGTACAAACAAGTGATGCACAATGCAATTGCTCACCACCCGCTGACCGATGCCCAGCCTAACCCCGAGCAGTCCGGCCCCCTCCCCCCGGCTAGCCACCCCTATATATTGTTTAGCATGATGTCAGATGGTATGGAATACCCCTTTGGCTAGTTTGGGTCACCTGTCCTGGGTCTGTCCCCTCCCAGCTCTTACTGCACCCCCAGCCTGCCTGTTGGCAGGACAGAGCAAAAGGCTGAGATGTCCTTGGCTTGGTATAAGCACTGCTCTGCAACAATTAAAACATCGGGGTGTTATCAGCACTCTTCTCATCCTAAGCCAAAACACAGCATTCCACCAGCTACTAGGAAGAAAATTAATTCTGTTCTAACTGAAACCAGGACAAATTACTAATTGGACAGAAATAATTTTTGTCATTACCTCCAAACAACTGCATGCATTCATGTCAGTGGGAAGACTCTGCCTCTGTCTTTAGTTTACTAGCAACTACAAGCAGTACTACTGTGAAGCCATGAATACTGCAAAGCATTTTCAGTTAACAACTAAAAAAGTGCAAGTCTCTCAAATGTGCATAGTTTTATGTTCTGCTTCCTGTTGCACAGATGATACAGAATTTATAACAGATGTTGAATATGCTATCAAAGTCACATAAAAGGGAAGAGACATTGGTCTTTGACCCTAGTTGTGTCTGAGAAAATGTCACTGCTTTCCCATTCCTTTTTTTTACAGACTGTTCTTCTATTCCTTATAGGTTTGTTACAGGAGTAGGTGCCATATAATAAAAATGATAGTGAGAAATATAGGAGGGACTACAGACATGAGAATATGCAACATTCATAAGTCAGTGTCTGGAATAAAAGACATTTACAGAAGTCTGACCCTGTCAGACTGTGTTGAAATTTTATGCAGTTCATAAAAACACTGCAACAAACCTGCTTCTGGAGTCTCAAATCATATACCATTAAAGTCAGTAGGAACACTGAAATTTTTATCATTAAGCTGAGGATCAAATTCTGAATGTTTACTTCCTGTTTTCCGCATTGCCTGTTTCTCTTCTGAATTTATAAACTGAGGTTATAATGAACATTTTAAAATATTTAACATTTGATCACATTTACATGAGAGTTAGATCATATCTAAGATACTCATGCATAACATGCATATTTACTTTATTTTATATTTTTATTTGTATTGTTAATAAGAATTAATAAATAAATAAAGTAAATAAAAGAAGTAAAACCAGAAAAAACTTCTCTGGTGTTTCACAGAAAACTTGTGGATGCCCTGTCCCTTGAAGTGTTCAAGGCCAGTTTGGATGGGACCAAGCCAGGGATCTGGAAGCAGAAAATCTTTAAGGTCCCTTCCAATGCAAACCATTCTATGATTCTATGAATCCATGTAAAATAAATTAATAAGTAAGTAAATAAAAGTACATTATCTCTTAGAAGAACTTAGTCATGATTACAACCTTCCAAGCTTAGTTGTAACAATAAAGAGAGGTTCTTAACAGAAGAGACTGAGCATGGATTAGTAGCTCAATTTTAGCAGTAACAGGTAGCAGTAGAACTATACAAAGACCTGGGAGAAAGAAAAAAAACAAAACCACCTTCATCACCATCAAAACATTTGAAGAAGAGAATGAAACATTTGTACTATGTCTGACATCTGAAGGAAAAGGAGTAAATGGTCAGCAAAACTAATCCCTACAGCTGTTAAAGGTGAAAAAAAAAAAAAAAAAAAAAAAAAAAGGCAAAAAAAGCTAAGATTATAAATGCTACAGCTGACAAAGCAAAGTTGCCATATATGATTCCATGAAAATATTTATTCGCAATACAGAAAAAAATTGCTTTTACAAACAAATTCCAATTACTTTTAACCTCATTTCTGTTCATTGTATTAAATAGCAGAGCTGTAACTAACTTCAGAATTTCAACACTCAGCATACAATTTAGCAATTTAATGGTACCACAAAATGCCTAACACATGCGGTTAGTTTTGCATAAAACCATTGGGATTTTCAAAATTTAAGCCAGGAAAATAAACTATACTTCACAGAGTAAATAAATATATTATATACATGTATATACCTCATTGCAGGGAAAAAGTAGCTCAGACAGATAGCTTGGAAATAAAAGAAACTGCTGTTCAGTTTCAGCATTTTGCCCTGTATTGCCACTGTCAGACCAGAGTGACTTTCCTAATCACTTGTACCAAATATGCTTTATGATTTTGTGAGAGATGTGGATGGAGATTTTTTTTAGTAGTAGCCAGCAATAAGGGAACATATTGAATAAAAAACACATGCAAAAGCAATAGACTTAGTATAAAAACAAATGCAGTTGCTGTGACCACTTTTTCTAAATGTTCAATTTCACGTACTCATACAAATATAAATACATTGTGTTCTCATTGTATTTTTCAGCACAATGGAAAAAAAAGGATTAAAATAAAATAAAAGTGTGCTATGTACTTCTGATAAAACAATTAATAGGCTTTAGAAATGGGACAAGAGCTGCCAAAAAGGAAGTCTCCTGACTTACTCCTTTGTCATGATAATATTGTGACATAATGCGGTTGATGTTCATGCTTAATATTATGCAAAACAGTTTTAAGTTGAATGTTCACTATGACATTCATAACCCACTTTTGCAGATATATTCATTTATGAATCCCCTCACTAACATGATATTTTTCAACAGGTGAAGTGTTATAAGCTATATTAAAAGCTTTGAAAACTATAATATCGCTACTCTGTTGAAAACCACCCTTGCTGTTCAAAGAGAGATTATTCATGTACAAGTGTATGACCTTTCATAATAAATGTTTTATAAATAATAAAATAATAAAAGTTTTTCATAATAAATGCAATAGTTGCAGAATAAATTAACTTTCTCTACAGTAATGCTTTACTATATATATATTCATAATTGCATGAATTCATAAAAGATGGAACAAAATGTTCTAGCATCTGGTTGTGACACAGTTGAAATTCTAATCTTAAATTAGGTCAAAACATATAAGAAAAATCTTCAGTGTGTGGAAGTTGATGTAGTAATTTTTATATGACTCATTCAAATCCTACCTCCAAAGGTAATTGTTATAACCATTCATAATGTAAAAGCACATCATCTACTTTTCAATGCTTTAGGAGGTTCATGACAATTATTTCTCTTAATAAGATTTTTTTCCAGTAGAATATTGATTAAGAACAAAGGACAAATTAATAAGAGTAATATTGTTATCCTTACAGTGCAAAAATCACTTTCCTTCTATTTTTAGTCAAATACATCACAGAAAATTTAAGTACTATCATTTAAAAATATAATGATTAAAAAATATATATAATAACTATACAATCACAATATTTTGAAATGTCACATTGGTCGTTTTAAAATGTGATTGTATACTTTTTACAATACTGAAATTGATTTTAAAAGACTTTTTTAATTCCCTGGTAAAATACTAAAGATCTTAAAATCCTCTCAAATCAGAAGTCCTTTATGGATGCAGCTACACTACCTTCAAATCTAAAGCTGGATCTATTGCAAGTAATATGCAATAATGGTGTGAATTACATTAGCTGTCTAAATCTAGACTGTATTAAATACATCCTAAGCTGTATGAGGTCTAAGCTAATCACCTAGGCTTCTCCTACAGTTGGTGGACAGAAATAGACATCTTCAAAAGTGTAATTCATCCTTTTTCTGAATGGTTTCTAGAATAAGTTGTTCATCCTTTGGACCAACCTTTCTCTCCATATACGGCAAAGTCATTGTAGAATTGTCAACTTAAGTTTGATGAGAGGAATCCTGCACAAATTTACCAAAAGCTATTGCAGTTGTCAAAAATATTTACTAGGTAAATTAATCTCAGGTATAAAGCAATTTGCATATCTCAGAATTAGATTTATTTTTTGACAAAGATAATGTAAGATCCTCATAATACTGGAAAGACATGATCGCAAATTCATTGCTAGTAATAAAAGGTTTTCCATTTACTGTTGTTGGTAGTAGTACACACCCTACACATTTAGACAGTATCTGAGTTATAGTATTTACATTAATTTTTAATTAAAAAAAAAAAAAGTTCAAAAGACCAATGAAGAGTTGGTCTTTGTCCCATCAGCATGTTTTAGCATTGCCTGCTGCACAACTCCTTGGTGTAATACCTATAGATTACTCTTTTACAGATTTACTTCATTGTTTCAGAAAAAATCTGATTAATTGTTGAGCATTGAACTAAGATGTTACATATTACTTTAGGTAGTTAAATTGCCTACAGTTTTGAATGATAACTGCATACCCTCATGTTAAAACAAAACAAAACAAAACAAAACAAACAAACAAAACAAACAAGCAAACAAACAAACATTCTTACATTCTCTGGTCATATGATGAATTTGTGCAATCCAACACATCAATTAGTCACTTAAATGGCCCTTTCATATTGACATCCCGGCGTGTTTTCCCAAGTATGAATCATGCACTTTTAATTGAAAATAAAACATGGCAAAATTTGACAGTAAAAGAAAATTGATTCTTAAGAGACTCCATTTCAGATTCTGTTTACTACACAGCTCCAGATAAAAAAAATGTTTAGAAGAATGGATGGCATATAAACTGAAGATACAAACACATTTTCCTTCATACTGCCTGTGAATTTGAACACTTTACCTTAATGAAAGAACAGTCTAGAAACAGCCTTAGAACAAGTGAAAGCTGTTTCTAAATAACTTACAACATATACTGGAACAAAACTCTGGCACTGTTGAAGTAAATACCAAATGCCAATTAACTGTAATGAAGCTGGGGTTTCATCTCAGCAGTTGCAAACTTAATCTTTCCTTATGGAGCTGTTAGGAGCTAGTTATGTCCTGTTGGTCTTGATCCATATATCAGATCATTTGATGGCTGTCAAGATATCACAAGATTACACTTGCGATATTTGTCTTCAAAGTGAAAATGAAAAAGAGGGGGAATTTTAGAGGAGTCAATAAACCAAGTGATTCTTTCCTGACACAGAGAGGAGAGGTACAGTGGAAAGAAAATGATATCACAAAACGGTATGGCTACTTGAATGTGTCTTTTCAAGTAGCAAAGAAAAAGAGAAAATTGGAGCGTTCTTTGGTGACACACTAGACACAGTTACAAAGTGCAGACCTGAAGGAAAGCATGAGAGGGAGATCCAAAAAGCAAAATATATGTGTTTTCACTCGACTGCTTCATACTGACCTCTGAAAGACTATAAAGTACTCTGCAGTTTTGCTGTTTCAGTCAAGTATATCCTATGGTAATAATATGGAAGGTGTGGGAGTTCTATAAACCGCTTCAAAGAATACAGTGACAGAAAATATGTTGGTGTTCCTTTTATTTTTGCTCTTTTCTCTCTCTTTCTCTCTCACTCTCTCTCTCATTCTTTCACTTTTTTTTTTTTTTTTTTTTTTTTTTTAATGCTACATTAGGTAAATCATTGATATATGTGCACCTAAAGGTTTCTCTCATATAGCCTAATATATTCTTATTAATAAAGTGGAGCAGAGTTTACAGGGAAGAGTAATATTCTTTATTAGAAAAAATAATACAGTTAAAAAAAAAAAAAAAAAGAATGCTCTTTCACTTTTCAAAAGTTAGCAATTGGTCCAATAAAAATGCAATTCTCTACAATAACATCATCAGGATTGTAGCAATACTAGTAAAGTATTTTTTATTCCTGAGTTTGGGCATACAAAAGAAACATTAAAAAAAAAATAATAATCTTATTTTCCCCAGTAATTTTGGAAAACAAACAAACAAACGAGAGATATGAAGAGAAAATACTGTTTTGAAATATTTGACATAAGTTGATTGAAAAAAATAAAAAATTTAAAGAAACGATCTCCAAATAAAGAAAATTGCTTGATTTGAAAACTGAATGCTGTCTTTATGTAAATATAGTTTCATTTTAAAAATGCATGTGCTGCTTTTTCTGAATATTATTTCTGTTTATTTAAACTGAAAAACTGTATAATTCTTATCATTTCTTATTTCAGATACTTTTATCCCATGTTAACAAAGGCAATATAAAACTACCCCTCTATTTTTTAATTCAAAAGTCCATATTCCAATTGATACGAATCAAATATAAGACTGTCTAGATATGAGAAACACATGTATTAGAAATTGGAAATTAGAAATTAGAAAATAGAAATTTCACTCCTTAAAAAGTGTGGAAATATAAGAGGTAAGATCCATGGGACATTTTTTTTTTTCTTTTTAATGATAAAATTAAGTTTAAACCAGGAACTAAAACTGAAACTTCTTTTATGACAAATGAAAAAAAATCTTCCTACAGAAATCTTCCATCCCTTTTCCAACACATTTTCTTTGTGTTTGCTCTATATGTATGGAGACATCGTAACAGACCTTAAGTAAGATGCAGTGTTCTTTGGTATACTTATCTCTGCATGGGAAGAGGGCCCAACCAACAACACTTTTAATTTACCTGATCTGGGTGGCTAAAATTAGGTGGGATAAGTATGTTTCAAACGTCTGATAGATTTCATCTGGGCTTTTTGGTGATAATTATCATTTTCCTTTTATTTGCTAACTGCATAGGATGATATCTCCCTGTTTTGTCTGCACAGTTAAAATTCTATATTGTACAGTAATATAAATTCTTTATCTGTTTTCACTGAAGTCTAATTCAGCAGTATATGCAAACATAGAAGTGCATGGTGTACTAACCAAATTTCGACTGTCTAGCTTTTGTACTAAAACATGTCAGCATTATTCCATTATGACTGAGGTAAATAAACCTTGACTAATCTCTCTAAATCAAGTTGTGATCTTCAGCAACAGTCAAGCAAAAGGCTGGTAGCCTTATAGCTACTCATAATAAATAGGTTGTGTGTATATACTCATAATAAATAGGTTGCTCCAAATTTTTCTCCTTATTTTTCCTGTGCTGTTTTTAAGATTTATATATTTATGTACATGTGTGCATATTTATCTATATATAACAGAAATTGAAAATTATTCTGTGCACTGATTAATTTATTGCAAGGAACATATGATTCATCAGCTTAATTTTCCTACTCCATAATGACTGAGACAATCTGAAATGTAGTGAATTTCAAAAGAGGGGTTAACCATAAATTAATTACTCAACCTGCCCTAGGATACCTTTTCTTTCTTCCTTCTGAAGGAACTTCTGTCTTCTCCCTGTTGTTGAATAAAGTCACACAAAACAGGAATAAAATGTCCAAGCTTTGATCTTGCAGTTCAGCCCATGTGGGCACCTCTGATCCAATTGCAGGATCATAGCCCAGCTGGCTAAGCACAGGAAACAATTAACTGACTGAGCACAAAAGGCTGTCACTGATATCTGTGAGTGTTTTGTCTCAATAAAACTGGGCCCTTAAGTGATAGAATCAGAGTTCTAAATCTGAAATAAAGATATATACCTGAAGCTTCTAATTGCTTTCTGTTTTGATATTTGAAATACATATTTACGTATTTATTAACTACAGAAAAGAAAGAACAAAGGAATAGAGAATATTTTTGTTCCAAGAGGACAAGACACTTGAATTTGTTCATGAATAATTTTTCCCATCTAAACTTTTTATTTTCAATACATTGTACATTACTTATTTTAAGACTGAAAGAAGTAAACATAGGAGAGTAATATTGTGTTGAGATAGAATAATATTAAGTAATGACAAAATAATAATTTAGAATGTCTAGGACTAAGATTCAAGAGTTTAGACACCCCTAAGGTCTATAATTTTTCAGTCTGTTATCAATGTGTTCTGTGACTTTGTTATGTATAACTCCTTCACTGATTTGTATGTATAAGAAGAGTGGTATCAACATAATTAACTGAAGCCTTCCCTGAACATCAGTAAGTTTGATGGCACTATTTATAGAGTGTTCTGGAATCATTTGATGGAAATAATTTCTTTTATGAATTACTTCAATGAGCAACCAATATGTTCATTTATTTGATAAGCTCTGCTTTGGCCAATTTTATTCATTCCCCTCCTTAAAAAGTGTGGAAGTACAAGAGGTAAAATCCATGGGACATGGATTTTTTTTCTTTTTAATGATAAAATTCAGTTAAAAGCAGAAACTAAAACTGAAACTTCTTTTATGATTGCGATGGTACCACTTGAGTGGGCAGCTGAGTTCCACCACAGCCGCTCTTTCACTCCCCCTCCTCAAAGAATAATGGGGAGAAAATACTATGAAAAGGGCTCAAAGGTTGAGATAAGGACAAGGAGATCACGTAGTAATTATTGTAACAGGCAAAACAGACTCGGCATAGGGAGATAGTAAGATTTATTGCTTATTACTAACAAGCTAGAGAAGTGAGAAACAAAGGAAAGAAACCAAAAGCACCTTCCCCCCCATCTACCCTCTTCCACCTCCTCCCCCTGAGCGGCGCAGGAGAATGGGGGAATGGGATATTGGTCAGTCTACAGCGCTTCTTCTCTGCCACTCCTTCTTGGTCACTCTTGTTCCCTGTGCCATGGGGTCCCTCCCACAGGATGCAGTCCTAGATGAACTGATCCAGCATGGGCTTCCCACAGGCAGCAGCTCTTCCAGAACTTCTCCAGATAGGGGTCTGTACCATGGGGTTCATCCCTCAGGAGCACACTGCTCCAACCTGGCTCCCCCACAGGCAGCAGCTCCTGCCAGGTCACCTGCTCCTGCGTGGTCTCCTCTCCACGGGCTACAGGTCCGGCCCGGAATCTGCTCTGGCAGGGGTCTTCCACAGGCGGCAGCCTCCATCGGTGCAGGGCCACCTGCTCCACCGTGGTCTCCTCCACGGGCTGCAGCGTGGAACCCTGCTCCACCGTGGTACTCCATGGGCTGCAGGGGGGCATCCTGCTTCACCATGGTCCTCACCACAGGCCACAGGACACTTCTGCTCTGGTGCCTGGAGCACTTCTCCCCCTCCTTCTTCACTGACCTTGGTGCCTGCAAGGCTATTCCTCACTTCTCTCACTCTCCCAGCTGCTGTGTGTGGTGCAGTGTGTTTTTCCCTGTCTTAAATATGCTCTCACAGAGGTGCAAAACAACATCTCCTATTGGCTCGGCTCTGGTCAGCAGTGGGGCCCTTCCCAAACATGGGGCAGCTTCTAGATCCTCCTCACAGAAACCACCTCTATGGCCCCCTGCTACCAAAACCTTGCCACGTAAACCCACTACAATGACAAATGAAAAAAGTCTTCCTACAGAAAACTTCCATCCCTGTTCCAAATGTCTATCATCTTCTATTCTGGTTAAAGACTAAGGTCAGAAATGTCCTTGGCAATGCTTTTGCTACTTCTGCATACCTTCTTATCCTTCTCATTTTGCAAGTGAGTGTCTTAAACCTAAATGCATTAAAAGAAAAGCTGTGGCCTTATAAACATGGAGAATCTTCTCTGAATGCACTTAATTCATCTTAGTTGTTATCCTGTAGTCTTGTGATGGGGGCTGATTTGAGAGGAAAATAGAAGTAAACAAAATACATCTTTAAGCGTAGATACAGTCGTAACTCAGAGCAATAAAATGCCTGTTTCTAACTCAGATGTGGTTGGTTTAACTGTGCACTTCTATAATTTCTTTTAATCTTCTTAATCTCTTTTTTTTTTTTTTTTTTTTTTTTTTTTTCTCCATGGGGTATCGCCTTTTTACATTAATGTACCTAGAACTACACTCTTTTAAAATGAGAATCAACATAGTTATTTTATAGAGGTTAAACTGTATCTGGATCATCACAGAAGAGATACCACAGTTTCTGTGCTTTAGACATAAATGTAGACAATGAAGTTTAGATTTAGTCTAAAAAAAATAATGGATATAACCAAGAACTCGTATCTCAGGTTTAGCTGTGTGTACTATACATATGAAGATATATTTTATATAAAATAAACCAAACAACCATAAATCCTTTCCCAGATTTCAGCAATTTTGAACAACACCCAAGTCCATGTACTGGGTATGATTCCAAAGTAAAAGCTGTTCACAGCTTTTGAATGATTTTGAATGATGATTCAACTAGAGTAACTGCCTTGTCCTAATGATAAATCTACTTCCGAGGAACATTGGGAAACTTTTTAATTTTCAGTTGATTCAAAAAAAAAAAAAGGGAGAAAATGTCTTGTCATAAATGTTCACTCTGTGTTAGCTCAATTTGTTCTTGCAGCAAGATCAACTTCTTATGTGAAAACCTAAAGCAGGACTGGAAAAGCTGAACCACTCCCACCCAGGAAAATATCTCATACTTATGACAGTGCTTTCAGATATAGTAAGATCTCTAATTCAAGAAATCAAAGTCGGTGGTCTATCACATGTAATCTTGAATTCCTAGGGAAACACTACCCCATCTCTCCCTGTCCCCCCCATTTCCTAATGCCTAGCATAACCATCTATACATTGAATACATGTTGTCTGTTAAACCTGATTCCAAAAGTCAGTAAAATAGAACAGGAATACAAATGCATCTTGCATTAGGATAGCTTCGTTATCAGCTTTGGACAGTTCTAGAAGATTATACAGATTTGGACAGTTTAGAAGATTATCGAGGAAGTCTAACCATGTAGTTCAGATTACATGCTTAACATTAAAATGTTTAATGTTTGTCCAGCTTCTGCTTAGAAAACAGACTTGTTGAGAAAACAAAATATTCAACAACCTTTTTCAGTCTGGGAGCAGTAAAACTGGAAAAAAAAAAAAAAAAAAAAAAAAGAGAGAAAAAAAAAAACAAACACATCTGTAAACTGCTACTTAGATCTACAACTAAGTAAATGGGAATTAAGGAATATTTGATCCAGAAGGCTTCTAGAGCTCCAAAATCTAAAAATCTAATCTAAAATTCTAAAATTCAAAATTCTAGAGCTCCTAAGGGAATAAAAAATAATAAAAAATCACAAACAATACGTTCCAGTTCTACATATCCTCATATTATTTTCTGTATTATTAAATCATTCAAATAATTATAAGTTCTACCTCATCACAACAACACTTCATTTAGAACCTCATTTCAGATAAATAATTCTCACCAGTGATGAACTATAGGTCAGCAGATCTCAGTGGACAGTAATATGAAATGATAAGGAAACTCAGGATTTGTTTTCGTGGTTGCTTTACTCCATCGCAAATGGAAGCTGGCATCAAAAGGGAGAAATATCACTTTTATAATTGCTCCAATTGTGTTCTCGCATTTTTTCTCTACTACCCTTCTATGCACCGTGATACACACAGAAGTATTTGAGCTGAGAATGAACCCTGTAAAACCCTGTTCATTTAACTTCAGTGGCAGGGAAGTTCATGGAGCAGATTATCTTGAATGTCATCACTTGGCACTTGCAGGGTAATCAGGAGATCAGGCCCAGTCAGCATGGGTTTACTTGACGAACATGATCTCTTTCTATGACAAAGTGATTTGCTTAGTGGATGAGAGAAAGGCTGTGGTTGTGGTCTACCTTTATTTCAGTAAGAATTTTGATATCATTTTCTACAACATTCTCCTGAAGAAACTGGCTGCTCATGGCTTGGACTGGCATACGCTTCATTGGGTTAAAAACTGGCTGGATAGCCAGGCCCAAAGAGTCCTGGTGAATGGAATTAAATCCAGTTGGAGGTCAGTCACTAGGGGAGTCCCCCAGGGCTTACTATCAGGGCCAGTTTTCTTTAATATCTTTTTCAGTGATCTGGATGAGCGGATCGAGTGCACCCTCAGTAATTTTGCAGATGACACCAAGTTAGGTGCATGTGTCAATCTGCTCAAGGGTAGGAAGCCTATCTGGATAGGCTGCACCGATGGGCTGAGGTCAACTGCATGAAGTTCAACAAGGCCAAGTGCCGGGTCCTGCACCTGGGGTGCAATAACCCCAAGCAGAGCTACAGGCTGGGAGAGGAATGGTTGGAAAGCTGCCTGGCAGAGAAGGACCTGGGAGTATTGGTTAATAGTCGGCTGAATATGAGACAGCAGTGTGCTCAGGTGGCCAAGAAGGCCAACAGCGTCCTGGCTTGTATCAGAAACAGTTTTCCACAGAACATGATATTGAACCATTTTACATTGTCAGTGAAATATTAGAAACATTTGCATTATAGAGAAGCAAAAAACATTTTAGACATTTTATTTAATTTTAATTTAATTTAATTTAATTTTATTTATTTTATTTTATTTTATTTTATTTTATTTTATTTTATTTTATTTTATTTTATTTTATTTGTATATTTGTTTATTTTATTTTTTATTTCCAATCTCCACTGCCATTTCAAGTCTCTAAGGACATGCAGCTTGCCTGCAACATATTTAACCAGACAATTTATGATTTGAATGAATCATAGGATGAAGATTCAGTATAGATAAAAAAAAATAATAACACACAAAGAAACATCCTCTGAGAAGAAATCAAGTTGTGTCGCATATCTGGCAAAGACACACACAAGTGTTACATCAATAATATCTTTGTATGGCTGTACTTTTCAAAGATCTTTTTAGTAGACGCACAAAAGACTACACATTCACTCTCCTTAAAAGAAAATCAGCTGAGACATAGAAAAAGATATTTTGGGGAAGCAAAAGCAATATTGAGAGAGCTGTCATCTGGTAGAATAGCAGCTGATCAGAAAAAGATTGCTAGCAGCATGAGGAATTGGCACTTGCTTACAGACAAGGGCAGCTCTTAAAGTTGCAGGAAGATAATATTACTGTTGTCATGAGAGATATCTTTATCCCACAGGGTGAGCTGAATTTCAAGGCTTTCACATCCCTTTTTTTCAGTAAGTATTAATAGTTGCCTACAATAAATAATGGTAATTTTGACTTTTCCTCATTGTTCAAAATACAAGTGTTCCCTCATTTTCAAAATGGAAGTTTTTATTCTATGTCAAAGCACATGACCTGCCAGTACACACAAAGATTTAGAGATCTTTTTAGCTTACTTAACATTTTGTGACTCTCTGCAGAGCACAAATTTTGCAGTTAGTGAAGTGTGAATTGGTGAATATATTTGAATTTCAAAAAGATATTAGGTGTCTATAAATAATCAAAACTCTGGATAAACTTCATGTTACCATTGGTGGAGTTAATGCTGCTAAATTAGGATGTCTACTGGTTGTGCTAAGAAATGTTAGAAATGTTGGGAAAGGAGTGCATTTGAGGCCATGATTATCTTACAGCTCCCAGTCTTTCTTTAGTACACCTGTGTCAATACAGAAATAGGGGTCAAGACACCCTGAGAAGGTGTGGTATGCAACCAATATATTTATGCTATGAAAATGTCAAACAGTTACACTGGAAAGACTTGCATTTATCACAAATGCTTTTTGTTGCATTTTTTCTTCTTCTTCTTCTTCTTCTTCTTCTCTTTTTTTTTTTTTTTTTTTTTTTTTTTTTAACTCATAGGGAATGAATTAAAGCCCACACCTTTCCTATGTCAGTATCAGTACTACTTCACTGATACGTGAGAGCCTCCAGTAGTAGTAGGACAGGTATGACCTTACATTTATGTGTGAAATGTATCCCTTTCGCAGAGGACAAGGGAAAGATTTATGTGCCATTCAAGTATTCAAACAGATAAAAACAAATTAATTTAATCCTATTAGCAAAATTGTGGTGGTTTTCTAACCTTTCATTTTTAACCTTTCATTTTTGCTAACCTTTCATTTTAGACCTTTCATTTTAGGTTTGACTGGTTTGATTCTTTTTTGCTGATCCTATGTGGAGCCAGGAGCTGGACTCAGTAATTTCTGTGGGACCCTTCCAACTCAGGATATGCTATGCTTCTATGATTCTTTTTGTGTCTTATTGGGAAAGAATCTATTTGTTGACAGTCCTACTGTTCTGTAATCATCAGAAAAAATGACATAATATTATAGTTATAAAGAAGTACAGAATTTAAGGTTGTTACGCACATACTGCATTTAGAGCAATAATGCATCATTTCATGAAATGTTTTTCAAACATCTAAGTTCTTCAAAAGTACAGTTTATTGATCATAAAATTGATAAAAATGTTAATATTTTATAGGAGAAAGCTAATGTATCTTGCAGCAAGACAAGCTGTCAGCTACAGCTTTCACAGTTGCTATAGAATATTAGGTTTTCCTTTGGACTCTGCTGTTTGAAAGATTAAACATTTTATAGGCACACACCATAGCTATCAGTGATCATACTTAAGGCAGTGTTCTTCCAGTATGCTTCTGGATGAAGCTTGCAATACATGTTTGCTTTCTGTTGACATGTGTTGAATGTTTGTGGAAAATCTTAGCTCAAATATTTGTGAAGATGCCAGGTAAAAACTACTGAAGAAAATCCAAGAGATTTCAATCAGAATAAACAGAAAGCATGAGGATGATTAAAGTACATCTAAAAATTGATTTATGAATCCAAATGTAGAGACAGAGAAAACAACATAAATCATTTATCACCCTATTATTATGGTAAGCACACAAAGGGCAATAGAGACTCAACAGAAGACATGAATCAGGATTCCTGCCTGAAAAAGCTTATAATATAAATTTTAAAAGAGGCATTGTAAGCTATGATGAATAACCTAGAGGGGCTAAGCAAAGGTTATATTTGATTGATCACATGCTCATCCTATTTAGACATTGGAAGATCATGAATGTTCTTTTTCTTAATACATAAGAACTGAGCGATATAAAGAAAGTAATACCCATTCTTAATGTCTCTGTTGTGAAACATGGCAAATAAGTTAATTTCCATTTGTCTTAAAGAAAAAGAGCAGAGCAGCAGCTTAATGAACCCAAATAGAAACTGGAGAAAGCATTTTCCTTTTGAAAAATCACTCATAAAAATTACTTAAAAGTGACTAATCAGCATCTTACTCCCTTTAAGATTTATTGTTTTTATATATTACATATATACATATATATGTATATATTAATGTAAGGCTCCTGGTGAGAGAAAACTTCTAGTGCAGCTGAAATCAATGAAAACAAAACAAAACAAAAGGCAAAAACAAACAAACAAAAATCCTTACTGCTTTCCATAGGGCCAGGAATAACCACTGTGACCTTAATTTTAGTTATAAAAAATATCATTTGAAGACAGCCAAATGAGATAGAAATCTGATTAGGAAGGTGTTATGTATACATGAGACTCTGGCATAACATAAGATTTTAATTCTTTTTTTTCCCCAAAAATCTTTAACAGACATTTCTTTACCTCCTTAACTGCCTGGAGTGACCCTTGGTTCCTAATTTCTTTATCCCATTGTGAAGCAGCCAGCTGTGCCTTTGTGTTCCATGAGAAAGAGTAACATAAAATATTGCTGACACAGTCAGAAATAGTCAAGGGAAAGAAATAAAAAACACACTTAGAGTTAGCAAGCAACAGAACAAGTTACTCAGGGATTCTCCACAAATGAACGTACTAAAAACTTGACTAATCCTCTCTAAAGTTGAAGATGTGCTTTGAACAGAACATTGGACTAGATGACCTTCATAGGTCCTTTGCAACCAATTTTTTTTTCCTCCTATTTCTATGATCACTAAATAGACTAGATATCCCTGACTTTATGGGCTTAAATAAGATAGCATCAAGCCTTTAGACTAGCTTGTTCATAGGATAAGCTTTAATAATACTCAATAGGCTAAGCAAAAGGTAAATTAACAGTTTGAGTAATGAAGTCTAAAGGAAAGCAATTTTTTTTGTTTGTTTCATTTATGGCAGTTAAATTTAGTTTAGTAACTGGATCAGGTCCTCCAGATATTCTTCATAAATATAAATCTGACTTTTAAGTATATCATTTGGTCTCTGGTATGCATGATTAAATGTGTTGTTATATTTTCTTGGTTTCATGAATTGGACTATTAGCAGAAAATACTAAGCTTATTTAATTTCTAGAAATTTCCTTCGTCTTAACATTAGTCCCCAGTAGTCTGCTTGCACTACGTTTGATCAAAAAAAAAAAAAAAAATAATAATAATAAAAATTAGGGGAATTCCCTAAGAGTAAAAGTTTATAAGGAGTTTAATTACTTTCTTAGTAATTAAGTCAAGTAATTATTGACTTAGTAATAATTGACTTAGTAATTAAGCTGTCATGTTTGTGAATAACTGTCAGTGTAAAACTTGAACAACTTATCGTAGTAACTATAACCAATGAAATGTTGAAAATCATCATGTAGAAACAAGAACCACCAAAGGCCCTGTTAAATCTATCAAAAAAGATTGTTATAATTTGTGTTATTTTCTTCTTTATACAAGCATGAGTTAGAGAGTGTAGCCAAAGTATTAAAAATATTAAATTAATAAATTTAACCTCAAGCAACTATGAAAGGAAAAAAATAAATTTACATTTTCTGATTTTTAATAGAATTTTGATACTGAATTCCTGAGGCTGGAAAATAGTTGCAGATTATTACAGATAGTGCCCAAGGTTAAACTGAATTTTTGAGAAGTGTTACAAAGTCTAAATCCATTTTCAGAGCTAAGAGACATAATTCCTAAAGTTTAAATTAAGGACTTTGATTAAAAAAAAAAAAAAAAAGAAAGAAAAAAAAAAAAAGAGGACTTTATAGAGCTTGAAATGCAGGTCAAAACTAAAGATTCTCATAATTCTCTTTTTAACAATACAGAAGTACATTTTTATATACATTCACAAAGTTCATTTTGAGAATTTTTGCACATAAAAACATTACTCTATTGTTTAAAAGATTAAACTGATTGACCTAAAAGACATTTAGAGAAGAGAATTGAAATTTTGAATTAACAGGCATCTACCAGATGACATTCATTTGAAGTAGCAACGTGTTACAGAAAACATACCTGTATTTACAGCTTTGTCAGAGGCACTTGATCTTGTGGGAATGTGGCCATGGAGGTTGACAAGCCCCATGGTTGGTGATAACATCAGACTTTTAATGATGAGGCCATGAGGAATGTAAAAAGTTTAGAAGAAACAAAGAAGGGTGAAGCCTTGTTATCTGGGACTGCTTGTTCTCTGGCTGTTAAGACATGGAAGTTGCTGGGTGTTAGTGGTTGCTGGGCGAAGTTTTTTGACCAATGAATAGTTAGTGGAAAAGTACTGCTGTAGAGTGAATGGTATAAAAAGGGAGCCTGTCCTCAACAAGTGAGTTGAAGTTGTGCCCTCAATAAGAGGGAGTTGAAGTTATGTCATTAGTAAAGTGGTAGCAGTTACTGATCCTAAAAGAACCCTGGTGTCAGTGTTGTCCTTACGCCACAAATGGTGCCCGAACAGGGACATGAAGAACACTACACCACGTAATCTCATCTACTTCCTAGAATTATGCTCTGCAATCAGGTGCAGCACTGAGATGATTCTGTTTTATTAGCCCTGCTGTTCTAATTCTGTTGCTTCCAAGACCTCAGCTGCTGGTTTCATATATTCTGCACTGCTTTATTTTGCTGCATCAGGAAACTCAGACATATGTCAGTGCTACATTACTCACTTCAAGAAACAACAACAACACAACAAAAGCAATAACAACAAAACTTAGGGCACTATTCATCTCTTATTATAGAAGAACTTAAGGAAGCACAGTTGATTTTATCCCTAATATTGTACCCAAACTTAAATTAGTCAGGCACTTGAAAAATAGCTCATCGCTGGACCAGTAAAAGACACCTTGTGTTTGGGGTCTACTGTAGGCTGCCTTTTCAAAGAAAGGCTGCTGACTAGGCCTTCTTGCTTCAACTGCAGGAAACATGCTCACACACTCTCATCCTGATGGAGAACTTCAACCACCTGCTGGCAAAAATACACAGAAGGTTGTAAACAAACCAGAAGACTCCCGGCATGTGTCAAGGATAACTTTCTGGTCCAGGTATTTGAAAAACAAACGAGAGAAGTGTTACTGGACCTGGTGCTCACCAGTGAAGATGAAATCATTAAATAGGTTAAGATTAGAGGCAATCTGGGACTCTAGGCAGAGTCTGTTTGAACAAAGTCCCTTCCCAATATAAGCAAAGAGTAGGTTCAACACCAATTGGTGAAACGGAACAGATACAAGTCTATGGGGCCTGATGACATGTATACAGGGTCATGAGGGAACTGGCTGATAGTTGCCAAGGCACTCTCCATCATATTTCAAAATTCATGGCAGTCAGGTCAAGTCTCTGGTGACTGGAAAAGGAATCATCATTCTCATTTTTGAAAAGGGTAGAAAGGAGGACCCAGGAAACCACAGCCTCATCTCTGCCTGGGTAAATAATGCAACAAATCCCCCTTGAAGCAATGTTAAGGTACATGCAAGACAAGGAGATGATCTGAGATAGCCCGCACAGCTTCATCAAGGGCAAATTGTGCTTGACCAATCTGGTGGCCTTCTATGATGGAGTAACTGCATTAGTAGACAAATAAAAATAACGTTATTTAACTGGATTTCTGTTAGGCATTTGACATAGTTGAACACAACATCCAGATCTCCAAAATGGAGAGATGTGGATCTGAAGGGTGAACTATTTGGTGGATAAGGACTTGGCGGGATGACTGCACCCAGAGTTTACAAAATATTGGTAACAAATAGCAAAGCTGTTTCAGTGATAATTAGTAAAATCTGTCATTAGATCTATGCTTCTCTGCTCTAACGAAAGTGTTATAACCACCAGACTAAAGGCCATCTGAATGATGGCTGTGTTTGATACTTTTATTTCTGTGCATTTCCACTTCTTGTCAGAAGGTTTCTAGTGACCAGTTAGAAACAAGGAGCTGTGGGACTGAGCTCTTTGAGGATATGGAAGACACTAAATCCAGCATGCTGATCTTAGCTGTTATGCTAAATTTATCTTCTTCTGATCTCAAAGCCAGAAGGGATGTAAGGCTTTGATTCCCACTATTACCACTACCACATAGTTTGAGTTCAAGAGATTTAGCTTGTCACAAACACAATTCTCATCAACTTTTACTGCCTGGAGGAACTTCTTCTTAACCTTATGGATTTGTCTCATTATCCCTTATGTACCCCTTTTTTATTTCAGTGTAAGCATCTAATTCAGCAGTGCAAATCTACAGGCAGATAGCTAGTTTTTAGGTACACTCCTGTACCTCAGATGTCCCCAAGTCCAATTTCTGTGTTTGGAAAAAATGAAAATGTAAATCAAGGTCACGGTACAAATTATCCAAGATTACATCTAGAGCAGTATGAGAAATTGCACACCCAGGAAATAACCTGTATGAATTGTTCTTGAACAAGGAAAAATGAATAATAGCTCATCTTTAATAGCAAAATATGGTTTGCAAAGGCATGATCATCTGGCAGCTAGATAAGTGCTTAAATCAACCTTTTGTATTCAGTTTATCTCTGAATCAAGAAGATTTGTAAACTCATTAGAGGAAGAAGGCCTGTGCAGATAATGAATATATTTTGTATTGCATGAAATTTACCATTGTTTGTGAAGAGCTGGATTGTAGCCATACTTCTTACAGGCAATAAAAAGAACTTACAATGAAAATGATTCCCTGTGCAATAAAGTGTGAAAATGAACAACTTTGTTTTAGAAATGTTTTGTGAATGATGTTTTGGATGTGTGAAAAAAATACGTTACCCTTCTATTTACATTCTGTCCTTGAAGAAGGTAGAAAAAGAAACAGCCCACTGAGGTGAGGAAAAGAAAACTGATGTGTAAATAACTTCACATCTTATAGGAGAAACTATGTGTAATAACAGAAGTGTTGCCATTGTATTATTCCTCTTCCTTTACTGTGTGGCAGATTTGAAGGTGAAATTTCTGAATGTAAGGAGATGTTTCATGGCACTGAAGTAATTTGACAACATAAACATAAAAATATTTTCAGAAGAAATTTAATGTGGAAATAGTCTATAAATTAGTTCCAGAAATTAAAGAGGTCTGTGCAAGGTTTTCCTTTTGACTTCAATGATCTTTGCATATGACCCTGTGAAAGACATTTGGTCTCCAAATAAAATTTGTATCAAAGTTAAAGACTTCAATAAGAAACATATTTCCACATTTCATCCTTATATCACTTTCCTAAAATCAATCATTTCAGCACTTCAAGTTTGAATATAAAAGCTTGATCTGAAAATTAACTAAGAAATGCCAGATTACAAGTTATATTTACAACAAATGATAACACAATTTATTTCTTTATGTGATAGACCCAGAAAAATTATTCCAATATTTTTAATATATATATTTTTATTCCTTTAATTAAGGACTATAAAATCCAACAACAAAACAATAAAAATGACACCATGCGTGGTCTGAGGAGACATATGGATAAGATTTCTAAACCACATTTTTGTGTTTCTGCTTTGTTCAAGGACAGTAAAGAAGAGGAAGCTGTCTCAAACCAGTATACGTGAGCAAAGGATTAATGAAAATGTTAGTAAATTTTATAATGGCTTCAGGCTTGAAAAATTCAACAACATTTCTTTCATAAAGGATCTTTTGAAGTCATTTTAAAGCAACATTCACATTTTATTCAACTCTACATCAAATAGAATTCCCATATTGGACTGATGAAGATCACAAAGGTGCCATTGTAACAGTCTTTATTTGTATTTGTATTTGTATTTGTATTTGTGTTTGTGTTTGTGTTTGTATTTGTATTTTTTATATTTTTTACTATAGTAGAGTCCTAAGAACAATGAAGCATAAGATGCAGAAAAATTACCCTTAAGAAAATATCTTCAGTCATCATTTCTGCAGAAGACAGCAAATATTACCCATTTAAAACTAAATGCCAAATGTAAAAAGGGAAAGAAAGCCTCAGTATTAAAACCAGTTCATTTTCTTGGCATATTCCTGCTTTTTACAATACTTATAATTGCAATAAGCAATTGCAATAGTATAAGAGATTAAATACTTTCAAAATGTATTTTTAATTATTATTACTGTTTTCTAATCATTATTTTTATTTTCATTCAGAACAGAGAAGTAAATTTCAGCTATGTGAGAGATTCTGTCCTGATATCAATATAGTCAATATATTATTTAAATATTTTACTTAAACATATTATTGGTAAGTATGTCATATTATTAATATGATTCCATCATTTGTGATTCTTTGAATAAGAAGGGACTTTGCATGGATATTTCCGTCAGGGAGGCAGTTTTCTAAGAGTTCAGGTACATGCTATAATGTACCAAAACAAGAACAAGAAAGGAGAGAATATAGCTGTTACAAATCTGAGGATGTACATTGACATATAACATTGTCATGTAACTTTGGCAATGTTAAATATTGCATAATTAGAAACAGAATAGTTTAGGGGACAAGAAATTCATTTTCTAGAAGCAAGAGCATTGAGTGAGATTAATAAAACTGAGGACAAATTACTTGAAAGGCCTAGAGTAGTAGGTATAAGTGTACCTATTCACAAAAGGATTGGAGCAGTAGAGCAATGACAGCCACTGATGCAGAACTATTAGGATCAAGCTCAAGGAGACAAGAAAGCAGAGAGATGAGCTGAGAAAATGGTGTTGCAAAGGTCACAGTTCAGTGTGTTCTGTGGAAAGTGACAGAAAAAGTAAGGGTATAGAGGGCATGGGAACCTGAAGCATTTTATTTCTCTATGTAGAAAGTGGAGGAAAAAAAAAAAAAAAAAGGGAAAAAAATCTATCAACCAACCAACCAAAAAAAAACAATCAAAAAAGTACAGTGAAGGAATATAGAGAATTCCATGAATATATCAATTATGTATTGGCACATCCAAAAAAATCTTAATGCATATAGGCAAACACAACTTAGTAGCACAAGGCCACAAAGATGATGAAAGCACCTCTCATATGAGGAAAAGCTGAGACAGCTAGGACAGTTCAGCCTGGAGAAGCTTATCAGTGTGGGTAAGTACCCAAAGACAGCAAGAGAACTCTTTCAGTAGTGCCCACTGACAGGACAAGAAGAAATAGGCACACATTTCAACACTTAAATTCCATCTGAACACAAGATATATATATATTTTTAATTTAATTTTATTTTATTTTTTTTTACAGTGAGGATTCTCAAACACTGGAAGAGGCTGTCCAGAGAATTATGGAGATTACATCCATAGAGATATTCAAAACTGAACTGGACACAGTTGAGCAACCTGCTCTAGCAGACTGGACTAGGTGATTTCAGAAGATCTCTCCCAAACCAAATGATTCCATGATTCTACATGTGTGAATCACTCAGTCGGTTGGGGGTTCTTCAGCCTGTTGGGGTTGCCTGCATCTGCACTCCAGAAAGTGTAAAAGAATCCCCTATGCCATTTTTCAGCCTTGGTCCATGACTTAGAAAAGTATGTTCTGGAATGGTCAATGAATCACAGGACAAAAAGAGTTAAGGGAATTATACCATCTCCTAGTGAATAATATTGATATTTTTTACTATATTGCTAGATATGAAATAGTGGGATTGAGTGCACCCTCAGTAAGTTTGCGGATGACACAAGAAGAAGATAGAAGTCTCTATCTTTCCTGTTTAACCAGGTCAGAATGTGTAAAGTATTTGAAAGATTTCAGAGGTATATTTTTCACTGGAACAAGTTCTGCAATTAATATATCTCATTTAAAAATCAGCCATCTTGCTGTTGCAGAAATAATGAAATTGTATATAGATGTACATATGCTAAGTGCAAGAGAGAATATCTTTCATGTATATATATATATTTTTGTTATTTTCTCTAAGACAAATAAATAATATGCACATGCAAGCAAACTCACAGCAATAGCATCCAGTAGGAAAATACTGCGGAAAAGGCATCTTGTTGTTGTTGTTGTTTTGTTTTGTTTTGCTTTTTGACCCCAGAATAAAGAAAGAACCACAGGATTAGGATTTCAGGGATTTGAGGGGAAAAGAAGTAGCAAAAACTCTGGCAAAGATATTCTATCAAGATAGTGTTGTTTTAAACCAATTCATCTTTACTGTTTATGCCCCCTGACAGACAGCAAGTGTTTTACCAGTTAGCTTCCAGCTCAACAATCTTCAGGCTACCCCAAGGGCCAGTTCTTTCAAAAGACTGGCGGCAATATCGCACTAACCGAGACTCCCTGATTCCCATTCATAAGCTAATTCATCAATTGGAGAGCCAAGGAGTGATCAGCAAGACTCATTCACCTTTCATTAGTCCCATATGGCCAGTGCAAAAGTCTAATGGTGAGTGGAGACTAACAGTGGACCATCGTGGCCTGAACAAAGTGACGCCACCACTGAGTGCTGCAGTGCCGGACATGCTGGAACTCCAGTACGAACTGGAATTGAAGGCAGCCAAGTGGTATGCCACAATTGATATCGCTAATGCATTTTTCTCCATCCCTCTAGCAGCAAAGTGCAGGCCGCAGTTTGCTTTCATTTGGAGGGGAGTCCAATATACTTGGAATCGGCTGCCCCAGAGGTGGAAACACAGCCCTACCATTTGCCATGGGCTGATCCAGTCTGCGCTGGAGCAGGGGGAAGCTCCTGAACACCTGCAGTACATCGATGACATTATTGTGTGGGGTGACACAGCAGAGGAAGTTTTTGAGAAACGGAAGAAAATAGTCCAAATCCTTCTGAAAGCCGGTTTTGACATAAAACAAAATAAAGTCAAAGGACCTGCACGAGAGATCCAGTTTTTAGGAATAAAATGGCAAGATGGACGTCATCAAATCCCAATGGATGTGATCAACAAAATAACACCTATGCCTTCACCAACTAGCAAAAAAGAAACCCAAACTTTCCTAGGTGGTGTGGGGTTTTGGAGAATGCACATTCCAAATTACAGTCTGATTGTAAACCCGCTCTACCAAGTAACCCGTAAGAAGAATGAGTTTGAATGGGGCCCTGAGCAACGACAAGCCTTTGAACAAATCAAGCAGGAAATAGTTCATGCAGTGGCCCCTGGGCCAGTTCGAACAGGACCAGATGTAAAGAATGTGCTCTACACCACAGCCGGGGAGAACAGCCCCACCTGGAGCCTCTGGCAGAAAGAACCTGGGGAAACTCGAGGTCGACCCCTGAGATTTTGAAGTCAGGGATACAGAGGATCTGAGGCCAGCTACACTCCAACTGAAAAGGAGATATTGGCAGCATATGAAGGAGTTTGATTTGCTTCGGAGGTGGTCGGTACTGAAGCTCAGCTCCTCCTAGCACCCTGACTGCCGGTACTAGGCTAGATGTTCAAAGGAAGGGTTCCCTCCACACATCATGCAACTGATGCTACATGGAGCAAGTGGGTTGCACTGATTACTCAGCAGACTCGACTAGGAAACCCCAGTCACCCAGGAATCTTGGAAGTGATTATGGACTGGCCAGAAGGCAAATACTTTGGGATATAATCAGAGGAGGAGGTGGGTCATGCTGAAGAAGCCCCAGGTAGGGTGCCAAAAAGGACTGTCATGGTTTAACCCGGCCAGCAGCTAAACACCACGCAGCCATTTGCTCACCCTCCACCCTCCCTCTCTGGGATGGGGGAGAGAAACGGGAAACTCATGAGTTAAGATAAAGACTGTTTATTAAGACAGGAAAATAATAATAACAATAATAAAAACAACAGTAATGATGATAATAGTACTACTACTAATAATGTCTACAAAACAAGTGATGCACAATGCAATTGCTCACCACCCGCTGATGAATGCCCAGCCTAACCCCGAGCAGTCCGGCGCCCCTCCCGCAGCTAGCCACCCCTATATATTGTTTAGCATGATGTCAGATGGTATGAAATACCTCTTTGGCTAGTTTGGGTCAGCTCTCCTGGGTCTGTCCCCTCCCAGCTCCTGCTGCACCCCCAGCCTGCCTGTTGGCAGGACAGAGCAAGAAGCTGAGATGTCCTTGGCTTAATATAAGCACTGCTCTGCAACAATTAAAACATCGGGGTGTTATCAGCACTCTTCTCATCCTAAGCCAAAACATATCATTCTACCAGCTACTAGCAAGAAAATTAACTCTGTCCTAAGTGAAACCAGGACAGAGAGAGATGGATTTGATGGATGGACCATTCAGTGGATAAGGAGTTGGTTTGAAGGTCACACCCAGAGAGTGGTGATCTATGTCCAAGTGGAGACCAGTGATGAGTGGTGTCCCTCAATTGTCTGTCTTGTCTGGTACTGTATAATACCTTTATCAATAACATAGACAGTGGGATTGAGTGCACCCTCAGCAAATTTGCGGATGACACAAAAAGGAGTGGTGCAGTTGATACAATAGAAGGAAGGGATGTCATCCAAAGGGACCTGGACAAGTTTGAGAAGGGGGCCTATGGGAACTTAATGAGGTTCAACAAGTCAAAGTGCAAGGTGCTGCACCTGGACTGGGGCAACCCCAGACAGGAGTACAGACTGGGAGAAGAACTCATTGAGAGCAGCTCTGCAGAGAAAGACGTGGCATTTCTGATGGATGAAAAGCTCAAATGAGCCAGAAGTGTGTGCTTGCAGCCTAGAATGCCAACTGAATCCTGGGCTGCATCAAAAGAGGAGTGCCCAGCAGGTCAGGGGAGATGGTTGTCCCCCTCTGCTCCGCCCTCGTGAGGCCTCGCTAGGTGTACTGCATCCACATCTGGGGCTTCCTGTACAAGAAGTATGTTCATCTGTTAGAGCGAGTCCAGAGGAGGACCAGGAAGATGATCAAGGGGCTGGAGCACCTCTCCTACAAAGATAGGCTGAGAGAGCTGGGGCTGTTCAGCCTAGAGAAGAGAAGGCTCCAGGGAGACATCATTGCGTCTTTTCAGTGTGCGGCTTAACAGCAGTGTTATCACACCAGTGTTGTGTCTACTGCTAAGCAGTGCTGGCACACCATCAGGACTCTCTCTAACCCTCCTAGGAGGTGGGCAAAAAAGTGAGAAGAGAAACATCACCAGGGCAGCTGACCTAAACCAACCAAAGGGATATTCCATATCATATGATGTCACACTCAGCAATAAAAGGAAAGAGGAAGAAGAGGAGAGGGGTGGGCTCTCATTGTGAAAATGTCAGTCCTCCTCCTGAACACTGGCTACATGCGTTGAGGCCCTGCTTCAAGAACACGGTCAAGCATCACTCATTTGTGGGAAGTAGAGAGTAATTTCTTTCCTCTGTACTTCCACATAGCCTTTATTTGTTTTGTTTGTTTGTTTTCCTCCCTTTTTTTTCCTTTCCCCCTCCCTTTTCCCCTTTCCCTTTTTTTATCCCTTTAGTTAAATTGTTTAGTTCATAATAATCTTTCTTTAACTATTATTATTATTATTATTTCCCTTTAATTAAATTATCCTTATCTAAACCCTTTGAGTTATTCTTTGCTTTACTTCTTCCCCTCCTCATCTAAGGAGGGGGAGTGAGAGAGTGGTTGTGGTGTTTAGCTGCCTAGAACGGTAAAACCACCACATATGTATAGACTGTTGTGTTCTGCTATTGCACTAAACCTGCATGGTCACCATTAAAACGTGGTATTAAAAATGTGAAAATTCTGAAAATTGTAAATGTCAGTATTTTGATGATAACTACCATCTACACTTTTAGTCTTTTCTGGCTGCTTCCTTATTCTCCATACTGCTTTTTGTTGCTCTTCTCTGAACTCACTTCAGTGTGTCCATCTTCCTAATAAATAGCTTCTAGAATGTAACACAACTAGCTGGAGATGCACTGCTGCCATATCATTAGTTATTAATATGATGAACAATGATATTGGTGAATGTGGTAGAATGATGTGAGTCTACGAAATAAATTCCTTTTTAACGGACTCAATGTTTAAAGATAGGTTTATGGCATTCACTCCATATTTTGCAAGGTTTAATCTGGAAGAAATGAAAATGGGTTTAATTAAAAGGAAAAGCAGAAAAATCTCATCTTTAAAAACATGCAAGTAATTCAACAATTATCTTTATTCCGTGTCTGGATCAGCACAGTGCTAAAAGTTAGAGAAACAAACAAACAAACAAACAAACAAACAAAACTTCTGCTTTCTGGATAATAGCATGTGATAAAGTAATGTAAGAATAAAATTCATGCTCTGCCTGAGTCAGACTCAAGCCAGGTTTCTCACATCCTCCAAAATACCCCTACCTATCAAGATGTACAAAATGCAGTCTGTATTATTCTGATCCTGTTTTAGTGTCTCAGTTACACAAATTGTGACTAGATTTTTTTTTTCTTATATTTTCTCCTCAATAATGAATCTATACAATCAAAAAGCTGTCATTTTTACAAATCGCTTCTTTCAGTGTTTAAAATATCTCATTCAATTCTTATTAAAACATCTCTAATTATTATTTACCATCCATGGTACAAATTTCAATATTTTTTCTGTAGCTGATAGTTAGCTTTTTGCCTCCTGGATCAGGTACACAGAAGTGAAAATCAGTGTGAAATGTGATGGAGTTAACTTGTTACTGTGCAGTAGAAGAAGATGCAAAAGCCACGGAGAGCTTTAATTTCTTGTCTCTTCCATTAAGAGCAAAGGGGGTGCTGGTCATGCTCAGTCTAAAGTGTCTTCAGGACCAGTCCTCTCACATGCGCTAAGTCTCTATTCCTGTAGTCCTCATCTTAGACTCACCCCATATGTAGGATATGTAGGTCCCAGTACACTTAGTGGTTGTTGTTGGTTACATAATCACAGAATCACAGAATGGCCAAGGTTGGAAGACACCTCTAAAGATCATCTAGTCCAACCCCCTGCCAAGCAGGACCCCCTAGAGCACATTGCGCAGGATGGCATCCAGGGGGCGTTTGAGTATTTCCAGAGAAGGACACTCTACAACCATTCTGGGCAACCTGTTCTAGTGCTCTGTCACCCTCAAGTAAAGAAGTGCTCTCTCATATTCAGATGAAATTTCCTGTGCTTCAGTTTGTGCCTGTTGCATCTTGTCCTGTCTCTGTGCACAACTGAAAAGAAACTAGTTCCATACTCCTGACACCCACCCTTCATATGTTAAACAACACCCACCCTTCGTATGTTAAACAACATCTCTGCACCTTACACCTCTTACACCTCTGCAAAACATTGGGAAGATATTGGCTTGACTTTGTATCATTCAACTTAATGGTAGAAAATCTAGGCTGATATGATCTAGTGTATTTAGAGATACGTTGGACCTGATCAAGTCACTGGCTTACAATGATGTAAACAGAGTCCAAAAGAGGATTAATACAACATATATATTTTTATGTTTATAAAATACCAGGGAGTGCAAGACAGAGAACAGGTGCCAAAATATTTTAGTGATCTCTATGAAGGACTGTTGGTTTCTCTCTGTGGACTTCTGTACCATGTAAGATTTTGGCATTTTCTATTGTTTACATGATTGATTTTACAGTCTTAATGATGTTCCTTTGATGCTTATCTTCAATTAGATGGAAAATCTGTTCAAAATTAATTTAGAGCATATCTCAGAGATCTTGGCAGATGGAGAGACCTTACTATCAGCTTTAGGACAAAAATAATGTCATCAAAATGGACATGCCTTCTATAATTCTGCATGTCCTAAGATGTCTCCTGGTTACTATTCATCCACCCGATTGCAGGAAAATGAACTCAAATTTTAATGAACTCTTGCAAGCAGATGAGAGAAGAAATAATTTGTTGCAATTTGCAGCCCTTGTCTGATCTGAAAACTTTCATGTCCACATTTTTCAGGTCTGTCAGATGACCCTTCATATTGTTCAAGAAAGTATGACTTCATAATAAATTACAGAATCACAGAATCACAAAATCATCTAGGTTGGAAGAGACCTCCAAGATCACCTAGTCCCACCTCTCTCTGACCAGACACTAACAAGTCCTCCACTAAACCATATTGCTAAGCTCTACATCTAAACGTATTTTAAAGATCTCCAGGGATGGTAACTCAACCACTTCCCTGGGCAGCCCATTCCAATGCCTAACAACACTTTCAGTAAAGAAGTTCTTCCTAATATCCAACCTAAAACACCTCTGGCGCAACTTTAGCCCATCTTCCCTCAACCTATCACTGGTAATATGGGAGAACCCTCATATAGACCAACCCTCACCTCGCTACAGCCTCCTTTAAGTTACCTGTAGAGAGTAATAAGGTCACCCCTGAGCCATCTCTTCTCCAGGCTGAACAACCCCAGATCCCTCAGCCACTCCTTGGAAGACTTGTTCTCCAGACCCCTCACCAGCTTCATTGCCCTTCTCTGGACTCGCTCAAGCACCTCGATGTCCCTGTAGTGAGAGGCCCAAAACTGAACACAGTACTTGAGGTGCAGCCTCACCAGAGCCGAGTACAGGGGAACAATCACTTCACTACTCCTGCTGGCCACACTGCTTCTTATACAAGCCAAGATGCTGTTGGCCTTCTTGGCCACCTGAGCACACTGCCGTCTCATATTCAGCCGACAATTAACCAATACTCCCAGGTCTTTCCCTGCCAGGCAACTTTCTAACCACTCATCTCCCAGCCTGTAGCTCTGCTTGGGATTGTTGTGCCCCAGGTGCAGGACCCGGCACTCAGCCTTGTTGAACTTCATACAGTTGACCTCAGCCTATTGAAGCAGTGCTGAGCTTTCGCTACAAAAATAATGTTTCATCCATCATTTACTGAGCAGTTGGATTTAGCCTGATGCAACTTTTACTGCAAGATGCCTCCTTCAGCACCTGTTACCAGACAAACACCAGTTTGACATAAACTTATGTATAATCACTTCTTAGATGTTAATTCATATAAGTGTACAAAAATAATAATCAAAAATGTTATTTGACAGTGGAGGGATAAGAATTTAGCTTGTGTCATGCACTTATTTACAGAGGCTTCACTATAGCATTAACAATCATAAATGTATGTATAGGTCGGGCTCTACAATCCAACCCATTGAACCTGCAGAACAAACTTTAAGGACTTGTCTTTTTTTTTGGTTTGATTTGGTTTGGTTTGGTTTTAATTCAGTACATAGGGTACCAGTAGGTGGATCTTTATTAATCTATTTATTTCCCTTGATGTGAGAAAAACAATCAGGTTCAGGCAGGGATCTTCATAAAGCCTGTTGCAAATATTGAGCCAAAAGACTTTTCCCACTTTCTATCACTGGTGCTAGTCCTGGAACTCAGATCTATGTATGTTCACAGAATCACATATTGTTGAGCCCTCGTCTGTAGGGAGATGTCTTGAAAGAGACTGAAAAAAATCATATTGATTAAGACTGGTCCAAGCACTTGTCCCACATGTGTTCTGCCAAAACAAACCTGCTGGACTTGTGGATTAATAAGATGTTTTGGGGCTGTCCCAGACTATAACTGTCTTGGCTAAAATGAGGTAAAAGAGAATTCTGATAATGATAAGGAGATGATATGATAATACTTCCTAGAACTATGTTTTGGTATATATCCCAGAATCTTGGGAGGTCTGTAAGTTGTGGAAAGCCTGATTTTCTAAAGTAGTTCTTGTAGCCAAACAGCATATATTTCTTTAGATGGAATATAGATTCTCTCTAAGGACAGAAACTTGGCATATTAACTTGGGAGAACTAGAAGCTAAGTAATGAGTGCAGTTTTAAGGAATAGGGACCTTGAGTCAAATCTGAAAAGCTTTCATCCAACTTTTTACAACCTTTGATTAATCCTTAGAAATTGAATAGTGAGAGGTCTCTTTCCACAGTCTCAAAACGGCCCCACCCATCCTGTCTCCTTTCCCAACAAATTCTCCAGCCGCCTGGCTAGTCTCTTGTTTCCTTTCCAGTTCATTGGTCTGCTTCTCTGATGCTACAGCGTTTAATCTCTCTCTTACCTACAGTGCTTCTTATTCTGAGCCTTTTATTGCTGATTTTTGTAAAACCACTGTATTGCACGTGTTGCTTGGTTGTACTGAGTATTAGGGCAGGTCTGTGAAGGCTGCTTGCAGGTGGAATCTTTTGGAGATTTTACTGTTAGTGTTAAGCAGCTTTTGCTGAGTCTATAATAAACTGCAATGTCTTGTAAGTCTATCATTCAGTACAATTTTTGCTTCCTCTGTGGTGGAGAAAGAGCAAGAAATGTCTGCTCTCACCAGATGCTGCATGCATTAAATGATACTTCGAACTGAGTTTTGTGTATTTGACTTTACCTTTATAAATGTTTTAATTGTGATGGTTATTTTTTATTATTCATTCGTTTATGACAGCATGTGAGAACTGTTCAGGAGACATTTTGCAATAGTTGGAGCATCCTGATTTTTCAAGTAATTTAGTCAACTGCTTGTGGGTGTGAGAAAGTTTTGTCATTAGCAGTAGGACAGGTGCAGTAGTATTATCAAGTTTTCTTTGGATCCAGCCTGAGCTATTAATGGCAGAGCTATTTCTCAGGGAGTTAAGTACTAAATGGTTTTCATGATAAAGTCTGACCATTCCGGCAGCCTGTGGCTCCATAGCCTTCCAGAGAGAAAGAAGCAGAGCCTGCATTGACACAGCTAGCCCCAAAACCTAGATTACAATTTTAATTTGACCTGGATTACATATGATGATATGATATGACCTACAGTGATAGGATTCAAAGTTCTGAATCTAAAAAGATAAACATCATTTCATGTTTCCAACAGCACTAACAAGAGGAAGAGAAAAAAGCTGTGAGTGTTAGTGGATGGGCAGATTTTGCATCCTGGTGATAGAAGTATGGCTATACAATAATGATCAAGTCATTGCCTCTGTAATTTAGAGAATAAACAAATAAATATATAAAACAATCTCAATTTGTGTTGCCACAAATTATAGTATAAAGGCGATCCTCTAAAATAAGAGTATGAATAGAACATTGGTAGAAAGGTGGCATTTAACTTTATTAATGGATACTTTAAAAAATTGCTAATTTTTTAAGTTTCATTGAAGTTGCTTAAAATCATCTTTTCGTCCTCTGCCTAAAGTACTCTTTTTTCTGAAGAAACTTCAATAGTGTGATTAGTGTCTTTGCTAATGAGAGGTCAACAATGAAAGGTATTCAACCCATCTGAAAATTAACCCCTTAAAACTGTTTTCTTCCAAAATACTGAATCGATTAGCTGTTTATGTGACTCCCACAAGCATTGTTTAGAACAGAAAGAATACATTGTTAGGATAGCTGAAAAAGGGTTCCAGGGCAGGCAGAACATCTACTTTAAAAACAATAAAGATTTAGTTCAGTTTTTATTGCACATGAAACCACTGCCTTTTATGTACAGTGAAATTTCATTAGTCTGAAATGTTGAAGATACAACAAATCTGTTTTATTGTGGAGAGTCCCTTTCAAAGAAGTAATGGCTTTTAAGGCTTTAAAACATTCTATGTGCAATAGATGGATAGCCATTGCCTAATTTAGGTGTTTTATTTCTGAAAAGCTCTAATAACAGAAATAGCAAACTGTGTTGCAGAAGTTCTAAAATAGAACTTCATTTGACTCATGAGCTGTGAAATAATCCAAATGCTATGCCTCTAAGTAATGACATGCATAAGTTATTGGCTTTGATACTACCTTCCAGTTTAGTTTAATGTTTAGATTTCCAGAAATTTGGCTCTGTAAACCTGCTTAGTCTTTCTTTGTTCCTTTTTATTTCTTTTCTACCACTAACAAATGGGGGAATGAGGAGTTTGCTTTCCATTTGAAATTAAACTTACAAACAAAAGAAAACAAACAAACAGAGAAACTAGACCATGTCTCCTGCGGTTGTTACGCATCAATAAAAGTAGACTTGTATGCCAATTTTCAGTGTTACCTTAAAGAGTTCATATAAGGAATATATTACAAATGTACTTTATAGTTGATCTGTACACCTGACTTATTACACTAAGATTTCAGCAAATGTAAATACAAATGTAAATGGAGAAAAAAAAAAAAAAAAAAAAAAAAAAAAAAGTAAAGAGTAAGAAAGCCCCAACAATCTTGTACTTCAATAATCATGCCATTTCATAAATTGAATCCCTTCTAGAGTCTAGCTTTGAACCATAGAACCACAGAATCATTAAGATTGGAAAAGACCTTCAAAATCATCTGGTCCAACCATCACTCTACACTACCAATATTAATATTAATATTACACTACCAGCTAAACCATGTCCCTAGGCACCAAGTCCAACCTTTCCTTGAACCAGGGATGGTATACATTCATAAAAAATAAGCAGAGTAAAAAATAAGTTCTATCAAACTTCACTTTCTAAGTATAAGACACATAGATTTTGTACATAATTCTATAATCATTACAAATTAAATCATCATCTGAAATAAATTTATTAACCAACTGCTTCATAAGCTAATCAGATAAATAGAACATGTAGTCTATTATAAAAAAGATAATTTGGGCTTCAAATAGCTTGTGTTTGATAAATGCATAGTTGATCCCAAAGCCTGGTATTTCCCATAATATTTTTATTGGATTTATATTCATACTCTTTAATGTATCAAATATAGTCTCACAGACTATGTTATCTATAAGCCTTAGCCTCAGAATGTGACACTCACAAAGTGTTTAACGAAAACCCTTCTCTTCAAATTTGATAACCATTAAACACAGGCTTTTAAAAATATCCATCTATCCTGTCATGTCTGATTGCATTCCTAATATGAGAGCAATGAAGTGTCATTAGCCAACAACTATAGAATTAGATTGTATATAAAGTTGAGTACTGCATTTTCCTTAGTATTTTTCAAGTTATTTGATAACTCTTTTCTTTCTAGTAACTTAAATAATTTTCTACAAATTGAAAACAACACCGTTTTGGCATATGAGGGTATGTTAACAAGGTTGTTAAAAGTTTAACAAAGAAATTAAGATATAGTTAAAATTAGTATATTTACTTATACTGATTGAAGATCTTTATAAAACTATCTTTCCCATAATAGTTTTATAGGGAAGGCTTAGGTTAGCACATATATTTTCTATGCAGCAAAGCTCCTTATGTCAGTGTGAACTGCATCTATATGAGGAAATATGACAGCATCCTTAGATCACAAGAAGAATGTCTGCAAGTATGGAAGTGACATGATTCTTAGAAAACTACTTTGAAAATATAATCAGAACAACAGCTTACAGATTTACAAAGTTATTAATTTTATTCATCTCTTATTCCCTAAAATGGAGAGACTGCAACACGATAGAATATTTGATTGCAAAATAGAATGCAAGAAAGAGGCTTGGTGGATCCCTAAATTGATTCAGTCTGCTGTGTCACACCACCATCCCTGTTTACAGTGAGTAATGTAGAGATATCTCCTAGCTCCTTTTGAGAATCTTCTTTAATGTTCAAATCATAAGTATAAAACAATGCTGATATGCAGGAGAACAAAGTCCAAGTTACATAACATAGGTGGGGTTATTTTGTGCTGACACAGATACTACATGCTAATGGAAATTACTTCAGAATAGTAGATGTTGAGATTGTTAGTGCTTTTTCTCCTGTCTGTATTTTCTGATGCTTCCATCTTCCACTACAGAATGATTCAGCTGCTGGTAGGGTTTTCTCAGCTATAAACTCTGAGCTTTTGTTAGTTTTTTATGATTCCAAAAAACATAATTCAGAATGTGAGGCTTTGTATACATCAAACAAATTTTCAGTTCCTTGAGAACAGTATACTCTATTCCTTAGGCAGAATGTTTATAAGCAGTACTTAAAATAAGTGTGAAATTATGTACTGAGGTTAAATTCAGCAAATCATTCTCAAAATAAAAATGAAGCAAACACAGTAAATACTAACACACAATTTATTTTGACACTTTCAAGTAATGAAAATAGACTGTGGATTTTGAAGGGAAATTAATATTACTGAATAAATAGTTTTAAAATTGGTGTACATTCCTCAGCATATTCCCATGTTTGATATCCAAATAAAAGGGCAATATAACAAATTGCCTTTCTGACAGGTTTACAGCAGAGGTTTCTCCTGAGATATCCTACATCTCAGAAGACTCACTTTCCCAGGGCAATGAGTTTTATTTTATTTTATTTTATTTTATTTTATTTTATTTTATTTTATTTTATTTTATTTTATTTTATTTTATTTTATTTTATTTTATTTTTTGTCTTGCATTGTTTTGTTTATTTTTATTCTATTGTTTATTTTTATTCTATTATTTTATGTCATTCCTACATTCTGTAGGCATTGCTTTACCTACAGAAAAGTTTACGAAATGAAGCAGTATTGAAACAGGAAATGAAGCAGGAAAAGAAACACTCTTTTTGCCTTCTAGTGAATATTTAAATCTGCAGAAGCACTATGAGGAAAGTAAAATAATCTTAGATGAATAGAAATTGTTCTCTCAGCTCCCAAAATCAATACTTCATGGAAGAATATAAGGGGAATATAAGGGGACAACATGTGAGCTGTTGACACTAATTCACTAGAAAGTAGAATATGGACTGCAATGTGAGACAATGTTCAACAGCCTTCTATTCACACTAAATATACACTTGTTAATATAACATGGACACATGGACAAGAAACACTTTTTTTTTTTTTTCTTTTTTTTTTTTTTTTTTTTTTCCGAAATCTTAAACTGCAGCAAAGCCCAGGTCTCATAAGACATCTTTACAAGTAGAATTGAATCTGATCAAAAGCCAAGTAAATACTTGATTTCTGTTGAAATACAGTTTGCTTCCTGAAGTGCTTCATGCACATGGAACTCTGAATGACCAAGAGATCACCACAATTAAGCTGAACAATGGTTTACATTTTAAGGCTGTAGGAGTCAGTATATGGCAGTGACATCTAGTGAGGTCTGAAGTGCCTAGTTAGACCTACACCTGAATATGTTCACTGCAATACTGATCTTTGTTTCACCTAACTTCCCCTTGTGGCTCCTAAAAGTAAATTCCTTGGAAATTCATATATCTTCAGCTTTTCAATAGTTAACTGTATGCTTCAGAGGCTAAAAGATCATGATTTTCAACAGCACCTACAGCAATAGTTGGGGCTTAAACAGGGAGGACTTTTTAATCAAATCAGTCCTAACAAGAATATATGAAACATCTAGGATAATTTTATCATTTAATTGTGGTCATTTTGATTTGGACATTATTTTAAAGATTCAAATTCAAAATGGTAATATATATATATATATATGTATGTTTCTTTTGTCTTTGTGTTTCTATTGTCTTGTTTGTCTTGTGTTTCACGGCTCTTCAACAAGTGTCTAATATCTTGTCAATGTTCTTACCAGTATATGGTAATATGAAAGACTTAAACATCTTTTACTATGATATACATGAAGTTTCTTGGAATTATGTTTTTCTTTTATTACTGTCCCAAAGTAATTCATTCTTCAGCACATGCATCTTTTTACCACAGATAAATGATTTTGAAAAGAAAACCCAGTCATCTGGCTTTGATCTAAATTGTATTTCTATGGGGTAGTGCAAAACAATTTCATTTTATACAACATTCTTATATTACTATCACAAAACACTTTAAGAGCTAAGTCAAACAACAGCTAAAGAGAAGTAGAAGATATTAAAGTGAGATTTAGAAGAGAAAATGCACTAATGGATCATAGAAGCAAAGCAGCAAAGATAGGTAAAAATAATTAACGTACCTTTAGCTGCTGAGTAGGTTGGAAGACAATAGCTGTTATAGCTTGAGAAAAAGAAGCAGGATAGAGAGAGTTTATTTTTATAAACTCATTCATATGGTTCCCATCACTATAATTTTCCATGCCTCCTTATACCCACACAATATAACATTTTTCTTCTGTTTTTCTTCCTTCGCTTCCAATGTAATTTATTATGTATTGTTCTTGTTATGTGTTGTCATTGTGGGAAAGCAGGGGTCAAAGATGTGGACTTTACAGCTTGCACTGAAAGTCCCATCCTTGCGTTCTGAGGGCAGTAAGGGACATATTGCTGTCAAACCCATTAGATTTTCTTCTCAGTTAGGAAGCTCTCATTGTCTTTCTTTGCAGAGGTGGGGGGATGAGGAGTCTATTTGGCTAGATTCAGTCTTCAGAACAGGCATCCAATGTGAACATGCTGTGAACAGCAACATATCTCCAATTTAGCTGAGTGATGAGGGACAGCTTTTTATAAGGTATAGCTTGTTGTAAGCCCAGTAGTGTAATATCCCAGAGTATTCACTCAGAGCTTATGCTCAGAAATTCTTGGACTTTTCTATCACTTGTTGTCTTGCTTGATTCAGGTTGTGAGCTGAGCCAAATCACACAGTCATATATTTACAAAGGGATTACATGCACAGTGACCAGAGATCCTAGCTCAGCTGACAAAGAGAAATTGTCAAACCATGGTAATTCAAACAGGTATCTGAGTATATCTTCATATCCATCAAGAATATGGACTTTTGAAGTTTAAATGTATTTATTAAACAAAATTCAAACAAATGCATTTTCTATGAGCTTCACATCAGTGTTATAGTATCCTGAAGCAGATAATAGAATAAGCATAAAAAAGTGAAATGGTATAACAACAGATGTTGTTTAAAGAGATAAGAGCTCTACTGCCTCAAAGACTGTGACGCACCTTTTGTTGTTTTCGTTGTTCACTTTTGGTCAAAGGCAATGCTTTAAATATTCACAGTCTAACATTAAGAAAATCAACTTCTGTTTTAACAGAAACCTACATTTATAACAAATGTGGGAAAAGGTTACTGAATCACTTTATCTTTTAAAGACTGAAGAAAAATGACTGAGAAATCATTCTGCAATGATGAAAGATTCAAAATCTCATTACAGAGGCTTTGAAGAAGGCTGAATGAAGAGATTTGCAACAATACCTGATACAAACAGCATTGCTTTGTTTTAATGAATGAGGAACAGAGGAAACTAGCATATAAATTCTATGTCTGGAACAAGAAAAGGTACAGCATACTGTTGTAGGAAATTACATTAAATATTATGGAGAACGTGTTCAATAGATTTCAGCCTAATTAGTGTAAATCTTTGGCATACTCTCAACACAAATGTGCTATAAGTTTGAGGAAGTACATTTGCCACCTAGCAATGCAATAATTCTTTGAATAATGAATAATCTCTTGCATTCCTCTATCAGATTTCCTGGACACATTAGGCTTACTTCACATGTTAGGAGATAATGTATAATGTAGATATTCATAAAGCTGATTTGTGCTTGCCCAGAAAGTCTGGTAAGTATAACCTATTAATTTGTGTGTGTGCAGGGTGCATCAGAATTAAAACCTCTGCATCTTTAAATACATTTGCTGGAACCAGATAGTTCTGGCTCACTCTCTTAAAAGGTAAACAATTTCTAACTGCCATTCAGGTGGAGAGAGCTTTAATATCTCACATACAAAGCTGCGAGGTTGCATATGTCCAAAGTTCCTGCAGGTATTCTACTGAGGAAACCAATCAGCTCTAGTTGATTCAAAGAAGTTGAAGACGAGAACCTCAAAGTTCCTGGAACCGGCAGATGAATCTGCAGTAACAAGGGCTCAAAGACAACCCCTAATTATTTAGGGGTAGAGAGTGTTACTTCATGTCACAAAAGAGCAAATCAAGGTGCTCCAAACACCAAACGCTCCCCACCTTAACCCTCCCCATCCCCCCCCCAAAAAAAAAAACACAAAAAAAAACCACAAAAAAAACAGTGTACGCAGACTAAGAACTCCATTGTACTCCATTGTAAACACTGGAGCGACTCTCAAGGAACACTCCAGAAAATGTAGCTGTGTTTTTGTTTTGGCGCCATGTCACAACCTGGGTAGTTTCAGGCAAGGGTCTACATGTTAAATTGCCACAGCTGAAATCTGAAGTTGAACTGAAAAGAAAGAAGCATCATACTCTCGGTGGTGTGAAGCACATGAGGAAGGAGTCAGAGTTATTGAGGACTTCTGTGAAGTATTAGGAAAATTTATCCATGGAAAATTTGACTAGTGTTGGAGGGAAAGCAAGTCAGATCCCCATAATTTCAGATCTACTTCAAGATGGAAAAGGTAAACTAAGAAGTTGCTTTGCTTGGGCAGTTGAGAGTACTAATAAAAATACAACACTCTTGCAAATATTCCTCTTCTGGACATCTGTGACAAAGTGGCTGAAAAAGCTTAACAACAGTTGTATTTAATTTATATCATAGAATCACAGAATCATAGAATCACACAATCACAGAATGGCTCAGGTTGGAAGGGACCTTAAAGATCATCTACTTCCACACCGTCCCTTGTCTTAGGCAAGGATACTCACTAGATCAGGTTGCCCAGGACCTTATCCAACCTTACTTTGAACACCTTTAATAATGGAGCATCCACAACTTCTCTGGACAACCTGCTCCAGCGCCTCACCACCCTCCAAGTGAAGAATGGAAACATCCAATGTTTCCTAACATCCAATCTAAATCTCCCCTCTTTTAGTTTAAAACCGTTTCCCCTTGTCCTGTCATTATCTGCTTGAGCAAAGAGTTGCTCTCCATCTTTTTTAAAAGTCCTCTTTAAGTATCTAAATCCATCTGTAAAGCTAACAAAACAAATATGCATTCAGCTGTTCCCATTAGATCAACAGAAATCTGTTCATCTTCCATCCAGATGTTCATTTAAAATATGTTAGTAAATCTAAATGTGATTTAATGTTAGGAAGAAAATGAACGATTGTAGAGAAGGACTATGTACCTCAGAATCACAGAATAAAAATAGAGAGGAGCAACATGACAAATATCAGTGTTATGAAAACTGACAGTGAAGGGTTACACTTACATTCATAAACAATTCACATTGAGTTTTAAACTATTCACATTATAAAGATCAAATAAATGTGTGTGATGGCAATTAATCATACATATATATCTTATTTTGTGTTACAGAACCAATATTGTAACTACAAAGTTTATAAATAAAAATTAGAATGAGTAATTCATCAGAGATACCAAAGATATCAGAGCATGAAGAAGCAAGCTGAAAAATCCTTATTTCTCAGCAGTGTCCCTGATACTCTCAATTTTATCAGGGCAACATGACTTGGCTGGAGGTAATGAGTTCTTACGCTTTCAGAAAGCCTAAGAATCTTTTGAATGTTCTTTCACTGAAGTTCTGACACAACTACTGAGACACGGTGGGATAGCTTTCATGACTAGAATGTGGCCATGTGCTTTTTAGGAAGGACAGGCCAGGAAGGCGAGGTGCTCATAAAGTTGCTCTTTACATGAGTGAGCATCTGGAATGTATGCAGCTCTGGATAGGGGAAGACAAAGTGTGAATTGAAAGCCTTTCGGTAAGGATTAAAAGACAAGCCAACAGGGGTGACATCGTGCTGGGTGTTTACTACAGGCCACTGGATCAGGAAGAGGAAGTGGATGAGGCCTTCTACAGGCAGCTGCAGGTTGCCTCCCATTTGCAGGCACTGGTTCTTATGGGGGACTTTAACCACCCTCATATTTGCTGGGAAGACAACACAGCTCAGAACAAACTGTCCAGGTTATTGCAGAATACTGTGGATACTGGTACTAACAAACAGAGATGGTCTAGTTGGAAACATGAAGGTTGAGGGCAGTCTCAGCTGCAGTGAACAAGAGATGTTGGAGTTCAAGATCCTGCAAGGAGGAAACAGGGCAAAAAGTACTCTGGATTTCAAGAAAGTTAACTTTGACATGTTCAGGGACCTAATCCACTGGGGCAGTGCCTTAGAGGGAAAGGGGGTCCAGGAGAGTTGACTAATATTCAAGCACCACTTCCTCCAAGTTCAGGATTGGTGCATCCTTACAAGAAAGAAGTCAAGCAAGAGGAGCAGGTGACCTGTGTGGATGGGCAAAGATCTTTTGAGAAAACTTAAACAGAAGAAGAAAACATACATGATATGGAAGAAGAGACAAAACACTTAGGTGGAATATAGGAACATTGTCAGAGAATACAGCAAAAAAAATGAGGAAGGCCAAGGCCCAGGTAGAATTAAATTTAGCAAGAGACATCAAGGATAGCAAGAAGGGCTTCTTCAAAAATATCATCAGCAAAAGAAAGACTAAGGAAAATGTGAGTGTGCTGCTAAATGACGTGGGTGCCTTGGTGATGGCAGATACAGAGAAGGCAGAGCTACTGAATGCCTTCTTTGCTTCAGTCTTCACTGCTAAAGCTGGCCCCCATGCACTACTGAGCCTGGAAATGAGAGAAAACCTGGAGAGAATAAATCTTTCCCGTGGTTGAAGAGGATTGGGATAAAGGTTAGTTAGGCAAGCTAGACACCCACAAATCTATGGACCCTGATGGAATGCACCTAACAGTGCTGAGGGAACTGTTCGGTGTTATTGCTAAGCCACTCTCTATAATCTTTGAAAGGTTTTGGAGAACAGGAGAGGTGCCTAAGGACTGGAAGAAAGCCAACATCACTTTGGTCTTCAAGAAGGTCAAGAAGGAACACCTAGGAAAATATAGGCCAGTCAGCCTCAACTCCATCCCTGGAAAGGCAATGGAGCAACTCATCCTTGAGGCCATCTCTAAGCACGTGGAGGAAAAGAAGGTGATCACAAAGCAGTCAACAAGGATTCATCTAGGGGAAGTCGTATTTAACCAACCTGAGTTCTACGATGAGATGACTGCCTGGATGTATGAGGGGACAGCAGTGGAGGCTGTCTACCTTGACTTCAGTAAGGCTTTTGACATTATCTCCCATAACATTCTCCTAACCAAGCTCCACAACTGTGGGATCCATGAGTGGACAGTGGGGTGAATTGAGAACAGGCTGGATGGCAGAGCTTTGAAGGCTGTGCTCAACAGTGCCGAGTTACTTGGAAGCCTGTGGCAAGTGGTGTCCTCCAGGGGTCAGTATTGGGCCCAGTACTGTTCAATTTACTTAGCAGTGACCTGGGTGAAGGGACAGACTGCACCCTCAGAAAGTCTGTGAATGATACAAAGATTGACGGAGTGGCTGACATACCACAGGCCTGTACGGCCAGCTGTTCAGAGGGAACTCAACAGGCTGGAGGGTCAGGCCAAGAGAAACTTCATGAGGCTCAGCAAGGGAAAGTGTAGGGTCCAGCATTTGGGGAGGAACAATGTCAGGCACCAGTACAGGTTGGGAGCTGACCGGCTGGAGATCAGCTCTGTGGAGAAGGACCTGGACATCGTGGTGGACAACAAGTTAACCATGAGCCATCAGTGTGCCCTTGTGGACAAGAAGACCAATGGGATTCTAGCCTGCATCAGGAGGACTGTGGACAGCAGGTCGAGAGAGGTGATCCTCCCCCTCTACTCAGCTCTGAGGAGGCTGCATCTGGAATATAGTGTCCAGTTCTGGGCTCCCCAGTACAAGGGGAACGTAGGACTTCTAGAGAGGGTCCAGCGTAGAACCATAAAGATGTTTAAGGGATTGGAGCATCTGCCTTATGAGGAAAGACTAAGTCAGATGAGCCTGTTTAGCCTAGTGAAGAGGAGAAGTGAGATGGGCCTGTTTAGCCTAGTGAAGAGGAGATTGAGAAGGGATCTTATCAACCTCTATAAATACCTGAGGGGACAGTGTAAGGAGAATGAGACCAAACTCTTCTTGGTGGTGGCCAGTGATAGGAGAGGGGGTAATGGGTATAAATTGAATGACAGGAGGTTTCATTGCCATATGAGAAAGAACTTCTTTATAGTTCAGGTGACAGAGCACTGGAACAGGCTGCCCAGAGAGGTCATGGAGTCCCCTTTGGAGTTCAAAACCCACCTGGATGTGAACATACTCTAGGTGACCCTGCTTGAGCAAGGGGTTTGGACCAGATAATCTCTGGAGGTCACTTGCAATCTCAGTCATTCTGTGATTCTGTGATTCCCTGTGTCTCCTCAGATTCATTTAGGGAAATGGAGATGAACTTGAGGATCCCATGATCTGAAGTATGAAGGGCTATTTGGGATCAGGCTAACATATATAGCACAGTATTCCTATACTCAATTTCCACAGTGTATTTACAGAATTAGTATTCAGTTACTAGATAATCTTATAGTTCTGCTTCCTGAAAAAGAAGCAGGAAAAAAAACACCTTGAGTGTCAGCACAAGTTTCAGATAATACAAAGTATTTAGTTGTTGGGTGTTGAGAGTGTATGATGTCTGAAAAATTCTTCAGTCAGTGTATGACCCCTGATTCAGTAAAAGTATCTTTTTATTCCTTCTGTAATGCTGCTCCAGTGAGCAGAAGCTTCAGGAAAAGATGCCTCATATAGAATTCTTATTCTTCACTCTGTTCACCACTACTCTCTCAGCCTGGCTGTCCAGCCAGTTTTTAAACCAGCAGAGTATACCTGTCCAAACCATGGGCTGCCAGCTTCTTCAGGAGAATACTGTGGGAGACCATATCAAAAGCTTTGCTGAAGTCTAGGTAGACTACATCAACACCCTGTCCCTTACCAACAAAGCGGGTCACCCGGTCATAGAAGGAGATGAGATTGGTCAGGCAGGACTTGCCTTTCATGAAACCATGCTGGCTGGGTCTGATCCCTTGTTTGTCTTGCATAAGCTACATGATTCCTCTCAAGATAATCTGTTCCATAACCTTCACTGGCACTGAGGTTAGGCTGACAGGCCTGTAGTTCCCTGGGTCCTCCTTATGACCCCCGCTTATAGATGGGCGTCACTTTAGCAAGTCTCCAGTCATTTGGGACCTCTCTGGTTAACCATGACTGCTGGTAATTGATGGAAAGTGGCTCAATAATCACATCCGCCAACTCCCTCAGCTCCTGCAGGTGGATTCCTTCTGACTTCATGGACTTATGACAGTCCAGGAGAAGCAGCAGGTCTCCAAGTATTTCTCCTGTGTGTGTGTGTGTGGGGGTTATTCTGCTCCTCATCCAAGACTTGCATGTTAGGAGGCCGAGTATCCTGAGGATAAGTGGTCTGGCTAGTAAAGACAGATGCAAAGAACGCATTGAGAATCTCAGCCTTTCCTTATCCTCAGTAGTCATTAAAAATTTGGTTGCACTACAGCTTAACCAAGTGCCTTTCTGTATTTTCAATGTGACAAAAGAGACACAGTCAGAAAATGACCAAAGCTGACAGTTATCTCTAGAGATCATGTACTTCAAACTGCTGCTCAAAGCAGGATCACCTGAACAGATTGCTCAGGTATGTGTCCTGCCCAAGAGTGGATGATCTAGAATGCCTCCAACCATTTCTGGGTTTATCCATGTGTATATTGCAGGATTTATTCTGAGTTGGAACACAGTGTGATCTAAAAGCTCACTGCAATGTTGAGAAAGCAAATACTTTATCAAGTAGTTCTGCTATCACAGTCTGAAATTAATGTTGATGGCATTGGTTATACACACAGACAATGCTCTGCACACTACTTAAACTTTCTAATTAATGACTTCCTGTTTCCCTCAGCTATAACTTATTTCAGTTAGCCTCACAACAAGAATATATTAGCATACTAGTGCTGGCACCAAACACACACCGTGTTAAACATAAATTACTAAAAGATGCTGTCATAAATAAGGGAATTCAGGTTCTAGTACTGTCAGTTTCTTTCTGCTCTTCAGTTAAATAACCTGTTTTCATGGGCTTAATGCAGCATGATTAATTAATGATAATTTTTACAGTTCTAATGTCTTCAAATTAAAAAAGAAAAAAAAAAAAAAAAAAAAAAAGAACAAAGCAACACTAGTTTTCTAGCAGTTAAAAGTTAGTGGTTGTATTGTTTCATATTCCACCACCCAAAAGGGAATATATTCTTATCTTTTCATACTTACTGTTGCTTAATAATTTCTCCCTGCACATCAGTAAAGCACAGAGAAATCATATTGTCTGTGTAGCATAAAAAATTGAAACTTCTATCAGGCAACAAATGACAAAATCCCTAGAGAAGCTATCTTGTGGGTAGGCTTTCTTGTTTGTTCATTTTCATTGATTTTAAGTGATACACCTAAGTAGTAACAACAGTGTTTGGAATACTTAGTTTCTTACCAAATATCTTACCTGTATACTTACAGGTAGAATTTTAAAATTGGGAAAGAATTGTGAAGTAAATCAGACTGATCTTGGTTAACCTGAGATCTTCTCATCAACCTGTGTTCTAATAAATGTTTTAAAAGCACCACTAGGAAAACTGGATGATAAAGTAGTGTTAGAATTTTCATTCACATGTTCTGGGATCTACAGATAAGTAAAAGCTTCACTGTCTCTTAGAGATGTGGTTATAATGAATATATGGAGGAGAGGGGAGTGGAAAGCATAGTGAGACTGCAAGAATTGCCAAAATAGTTTCAAGGGAGGGGGAGTGTTAACAACTTAAATCATTGCTTTTGAGATGGGAACTTAACATTTCCTTCTGTGATGTTGTATTGTTTTTTGTTTGTTTGTTTGTTTTTGCTATGTGGTGTTCATTTCACAGTGGAATGCAGTTCAAAAGACTGTAATTATTCTTGGTTATTCACATCAATCACAAAGGAAAGGTTTTATCTCATACTCTGGAGAAGGCTAGGCAGTGCTTGTATAGTACTTCACGGTGTCAGTAATCCCACTGACATGAAGTAGGAATAATGATAGAGTGACCAGAGATATAGTGTATGTTGGTATTTGAAATGAAATATTAGAGCACTTTTATTCTTTGCTCACTTGGATGCTAGATTAGAAGCACAGTAGTTTCAATACAATTATTTGCAACTACACACCACTGTCTGTGTGACTGAAAACAATGGCATATACAGAAAGATAGCCCATTGTCCTGGTTTTAGCTAAGATAGAGTTGGTTTTCCTCCTAGTAGCTAGTAGGGTGCTATGTTTTGTATTTAGGATGAGACGAATGTTGATAACACACTGATGTTTTGGTTCTTGCAGAGCAGTGCTTACACCGAGCCAAGGATGTTTCAGCTTCTTGTTCTGTCCTGCTGGCAGGCAGGCTAGGGGTGCAGCAGGAGCTGGGAGGGGACAGACCCAGGTGTCGTGGTTCCGCTCGAGTGGGCAGCCGAGCTCCACCACAGCCGCTCTCTCACTCCCCCTCCTCAAAGAGGAATGGGGAGAAAATATGTGAAAAGGGCTCAAGGATTAAGATAAGGACGAGAAAATCATGCAGTAATTATTGTAACGGGCAAAACAGACTCGGCATAAGGAGATAGTAAGATTTATTGCCTATTACTAACAAGCGAGAGAAGTGAGAAAACAAAGGAAAAAGCAAACCAAAAGCACCTTCCCCCCCATCCACCCTCTTCCACCTCCTCCCCCCGAGCAGCGCAGGGGAACGGGGGAATGGGGGTTATGGTCAGTCTACAGCACTTCTTCTCTGCCACTCCTTCTCGGTCACTCTCGTCCCCTGTGCTGTGGGGTCCCACCCACGGGATGCAGTCCTTGATGAACTGATCCGGCGTGGGCTTCCCACAGGCAGCAGCTCTTCCAGAACTGCTCCAGATATGGGTCCGTACCACGGGGTCCATCCCTCAGGAGAAAACTGCTCCAACCTGGCTCCCCTACGGACAGCAGCTCCTGCCAGGTCACCTGCTCCTGCATGGGCTCCTCTCCACGGGCTACAGGTCCGGCCCGGAATCTGCTCCGGCAGGGGTCTTCCACAGGTGGCAGCCTCCGTTGGTGCAGGCCCACCTGCTCCACCGTGGTCTCCTCCACGGGCTGCAGCGTGGAACCCTGCTCCACCGTGGTACTCCATGGGCTGCAGGGGGACATCCTGCTTCACCATGGTCCTCACCACAGGCCACAGGGGACTTCTGCTCCGGCGCCTGGAGCACCTCTTCCCCTCCCTCTACACTGACCTTGGCATGTGCAAGGCTGTTCTCTCACTCCCTTGACTCTCCCGGCTGCTGTCTGGCGCAGCGTTTTTTCCCTGTCTTAAATATGCTCTCACAGAGGCGCAAAACAACATCGCTTATTGGCTCGGATCTGGAAAACAATGGGGCCCTTCCCAAACATGGGGCAGCTTCTAGATCTTTCTCACAGAAACCACCCCTATGGCTCCCTGCTACCAAAACCTTGCCACGTAAACCCACTACACCAGGACAGCTGACCCAAACTGGACAAAGGGATATTCCATACCATCTGACGTCATGCTGATCAATTAATATGGGGGGCTGGCCTGGATGGGGGGGCCGGCTGCTCAGGGATAGGCTGGGCATTGGTCTTTGGGTGCTGAGCAATTGCATTGTGCATCACTTGCTCTGTACATATTATTATTATTATTATTATTATTATTATTATTATTATTATTATTATTATTATTATTATCTGTCCTAATAAACTGTCCCTATCTCAACCCACAGGCTTCAGTTTTCTCGTTTCTCTTCCCCATTCCAGAGAGGAAGGTGGGAGGGTGAGCGAACGGTTGTGTAGTGCTTAGCTGCTGGCGGGTTAAACCACAACACTCATTCCATTTTATTTTTATTTATTTATTTCTTTATTTTTGGTCAAGCTGATATGGATTTTAAGCAGAAAAAGCTAGTGTCTCAAAAGAAGTTGTCACAAATATTTCTGTGGCATGTCTTGCTTTCCTGCAGTTACAAATAGCCCTGAACTTGAAGGATTTTTTTTTGGCATTTATTTGACAGGCAAAGAGAATGGAATTCAAGTGTTTTGTAAGCCAGGAGTTACAAGACTTTCCTTGTAATGTCAGATTTTACAGCGAGTCCCCTGATGCTATAAAGCTTCAAAATTGGCATGGGAAGAAAGAGAAGGCAAAATAGGAAGCTACAAGTACAGTCTGCTGTCATTGCGTTCTGTTGTGCAAGATCCAGCTAGCAAATATGACGTAGAATAGTTCAGCTTTCTGGAAGATCACGTGATATGAAGTTCACAGGCATCATTCTTTTATTCTTTTTATTTTTTTCTTCATTATCCATTCCTGTGTTTGAATTTCCAAAATGTCTGTATGAGCACATTTTATGTTTTTTGACAGTTATGAACAAATTTATGTTTCCTTCTGCTTACATATGTTTACTTTCCATTTTCATAAACTCAAAGAATAAGGTAGGTTGGAAGGGATGTCTAGAAGTCATCTAGTCCAACACCTCAATCAAAGAAAGATAAACTTTGAATTTGGATTCAACATGGAAGCTAGATTAGGTAGCTTGTGACTACTATGGGTAAATTTATTTTACAGGCTATCTATATAGCTTTACTGTCTAACAGCCTGTATGCATTTATTATCAAATTATAATTTATTATTATCAAACAATAGCCATACCAGTTCATTGGAATAGTACTTTTTCTGTTGACTTCACAAATAAATTACTGTTCAAGGTACCATTACTGGGCACCCTAGAGCTCTGAACAACACATTTTCCTTTTCATCTGTTTACAGACTTCTTCCTAACATTTAGCTGTCATTCTTAGGATAGAACTCTGTATCTAATGTTTTTGAGAACTAACCCACACTATTTTTCACAGTCTATATTGTATTAATCTGTCTGAGAAATTGTGGTACTGCCATTGCCCCCAAAAATCCAGGTTAATCCATGAAAGATTTCAATTATTTTAGATTAAGCTTGTGAGAACAATTGAATAGAATGCTTCAGATAAAATTTGTCTCTGTCTTGAATAATTTTGCAAAAAAAAAAAAAAAAAAAAAAAAGATATTTTTATTGTTGTTGTTTTCTGTTTGTTTGTTTGTTTGTTTTTCACTGTTATGAGAAGAGCTGACCCTTTCCTTTACATGCAAAATGGGAAATGTATCATGTTATTAGACTATCTGACTATCTGTCACAGGAGAAAATCATTCTCAGGGTGAAGAAATGTCTGTCCTACCTGGAGATTACATAGTGTGGTACTAGAATTACTGTATCAAATGCAGTATCTATACAAAGAACCACATCTCCAAATACTGTGTTTTCTAAAAGGAATTCTATCTTACATGGAAGCATAGGAGGCCTTGGGCAAAATTATAACTGACCTTCAATGTCATTTTCTCTGTATCACAGTCCTTAACCTCATAAATGCCAAACAGTTCATCATTAATATTCTCATTATCATCTTTGCTAAAATTTGTACACTTTCTTACTGACACTGTTTGGAGAACTATCTGTGTACATTCTTACATTATGATGAATGACTGAAAGACAGGTTGAAAAAAAAAAAACACACAAAACAAACAAACCACAACAACAAAAAACTAATAATGCCTTAAAGCTTATTTTTGGGTGCCCCAGTAAATAAATAGAGATTTAAAAAGTCGTTCTTAAATTATGTTTGGAAAATTAGGTTGCTTACTAGCTTTAAATTGCTTATGAAGTTGAAAATCCAGAGAAGCTGTTAAAATTCACAACATCACACCTTTGATGAAATAGTTTGAGTGATTAAAAATCTATGTCAGTCATTATAATCTAATTTGGTTTTATCCACTTGTTTAATTTTGTGTTTTCCATTTCATTTTGACTTTCCAAATCACCAACTGTGCTTCAGATTATCTATTTATTCATTCACTGGATTAATATATATATATATATATATATTTATTTTTTTTTCCTAGTTCACTGGAACCACTTTCTCAAAAGAGCATAATTATAAAGATTTGAAAAGTGTTCTTTGGACAGGAAGGCATCACCAAACATAAAGGGACCGGGGGAGTGGAGAGGCAGTCACTGATCTCTTCCCTCTGGTTACCAGCAACAGGATCCAAGGGAACATACATGGAGCTGGGACAGGGGAGGCTCAGGGTAGGTGTTAGGAAAAGGTTATACGAGAGGGTGGTCAGGCACTGGAACAGGCTTCCCACAGTCATGGCACCGAGCCAGCTGGAGCTCAAAAAGCATTTGGGCAACATTCTCAGACACATGGTCTGATTTCTTTGGGTGGTCCTTTGGGGACCCAGGAGTCGGACCCTTGATGATTGTTGTGGATCCTTTTTAACTTGGATATTTTATGATTCTATGATAAAAATTAGTTATTATTGCAAATTTAGAAATGTGTATATTTAAGATCATGTGAATTCCCTGGATGTCATCACATCACTTTTTACTTTAAAAAAATTACTCAGAATTTCAAAGAGAATTAATTAACTAAAATGATACAGTTATACTGCATTAATTATAATGTATTCTTGAATCAGTTACTTATTCTAAATACATACTTGCATTACAGTCAGACTGAGTCTGCTTATTTTTAATAAATGTTTTATATCAAAAAAATACATTTTCAGTTGTTGGATATGCAGTATACTAAAATCATAAAAGTAATCACTAATAAATATGTTGCTGTATTAATTTCCAGAGATACGTGTTATGGATTCTGTTTCTAGTATATTGAGTTAAATATTCCATAATAGCAATTTGTCCATTGTAACAATAATGTTTAATTCAGCAATTTCATTTCTTATATCCCTCCCCACAAGGAAAGAAAACTAAATAAAATAAAGATAACAAAATTAGTTTCTTCTAAATGCATACAGGTTGAATTTAATTCTGAGTTAGGAAGCCAGTTTCTTTCCTTTATAATATTAACAAAGATGTATTTATCTCTTATTACTTATTTCCTGATTTAACATCAAACAACGCCAATCTCTGGATGAAAAGGGTTTAATAGAAGGAAATTAAACAAGAATCACTGAATACATATTGAACTTTTATGTTTAATACATCCTTACGTACTTATTGAAGGAAATTTTGAATATTTTGAAAAAACAAAAACAAAACAAAACAAACAAACAAACAACAACAACAACAAAAAACAATCCTTACCCCCTGTATGCATTCTTTGAATTATTTTTGAATATGAAGTTGATACATAAATGTAAAATAAAAGGACTGAAAAAGAGGACCAGCTGCTCTTTAAAAGAAAGTAATAGTTGTAGTTGAATTTATTTATTTATTTATTTATTTTGTCAATTTTGTTTTGTACTAGCTATAGCATTTTCTAAATGTTATTTCATTGATTTAAAAAAATCTCCTCAAGGAGAACTAAATCTGAAATTATTTATCTGAAATTATTTATTATATTTATTAATTATCTGAAATTATTTATTATATTATTTTAATACGGTAGTCTTGAATTCAATAGATATTCTGTATAGGTAGTTCATATGAAAAATTTATACTACAATATTTAAATTAGATTTTTGTTTTACTTGAGCAAAATCTAAAGCTCAAATAGCCCCAAAGTTCATATCAGGAAATAATTTTGCAATCTACTTTTCAGATATTTTTAGTGGTTATTGTAGGCTGAATTTTTTATTATCAGTGTTTACTCAGATACACAAAACAGAAAATGTTGGTGTTTGAACAAAGGTGATAAACTTGCTAAACTTCTATTAAATGTTGTAGGTACCAAAGTGATTCTGAGATACTTGAATTTAAAACTGTGTTGCTCGACACCTTTACATTTTTTTTCCCTCTGTTAAATGAAGTTATTCAGTTTCGATATGTTCAGTGTGTTGCTGTATCTGGCCAGATTTTGATAGGTCATTCAGCTTAGCACCTAGAGCATACCTGTGCCCAGCATCAACTCTGAAACTGGGCTCCAGATGTAGGGCTCTGCAGGATTAAAACCCTTGACTGTTGTCAGACCATGCTTAACATACCTCATAAAATACAGCGATGACCAGAGCTTACTTTTCTGAAAAGTTGGATCATAAAGAAAATGATGGCTTTCCTTCCCACTGAACAGCTAATGTTTATATCATTTATCCAGAAAATGTAAAATATGATTTTTTCTCAAATGAGTTTCTATATGAGTTTTTCTTTCTGCCAGAGAAACAACCCTAATCATTCCCTGTGAGAGAAAGAGAAGGGTCAGCAAATTCTCTGCCTCTCTTAAGCTGTGCAGCAAGGCCCTCATAAATAAATAAATAAATAAATAAGAACACATTGAACACATGCAGCATAACAAGGGCAGGGCTCTGCTTACGCTTGTATCACTGCTTCTTTTTTACATCCAATGATTAAATAAAAATAACAATAAAAAAATCATGTACAATTTTATCTTTGAGATGACAGAGTCTTGAATTCTCTGTTATCGCTTCTTCCACCCCCTTGGTGGATCTCCACCCCATCCTTTCTTGTCTGTAACACAGTGAAACAGACCTCTTCTGATTGTTGGGCAAGCTTCCTTATGCTTGTCAACTTTCTGCAAGGTACTTGTTACTGGCCTGCTGAAAGGGCTCTATACCCATATGACTTTTGATAATCTCTTTTTCTCTCTACACAGTATACATGACAGAGATGACAGAGGTCTGGGGAGTTCTATATATGGTAAGTGTCTGGGAGACATAAGCCATTAATATATATATATATATATATATACATACATATATATATATATATTCTTTGAATATCTGGCTTCCAGTTTCAAGGTTCAGGTTTAAGAAACTGTACTGGGTCTGGCTGGGGGGCTAACTTTCCCTGCAGTGGCCCATACAGTGCTGTGCTCTGCACTTGTAGCTAGAACAGCACTGGTATCACACCAGTTTTGTGTCCACTGCTTAGCAGTGCTTGCACAGGATCAGGACTCCCTCCAACCTGATTCTCCTCCCCCTCCCCCAAGCCAGCAAGCTGAGGGTAGGCAAGAGGTGGGGAGGGGACATCACCAGGGCAGCTGACCTAAACCAGCCAAAAGGATATTCCATACCATGTGGTGTCACAATCAGCAATAAAATATGGGAAAGGGGAAGGCGGTGGTGGTGGTGTGTGTGTTCTCATTATGAAGACATCTGTCCTCCCAAACAATTACTATGCATAGTGAGCCCGTGCTTTCCAGGATATGGTTGAACATCATGAAAACATACATAAAATCACAAATTTTCTGTGTGAGGTCAAGATCAGAGGGGAAGATGAGCACATACGGTTAGAATATATCAGATTTGCAGTCATTAGATGAATAAATATATGGGTAACAAAAATGTAACATTTTGGGTACATTGGATTGAGTTTTACACATTTTTAATTGCATGTGGACAAATAGCATTTCTGTAAATGTTCTATCCAATTCTTTTCAGCACTAGGTGTTACTCCTAGAAACCTGTTTTTACACAGCTGTCCAGCAAATCACGCTATTGACAGTAATGCTCAGACAATTAATAGTTTCAAGGAAACATGACAAAAAGCTCACTTCACATCAAAAATAGTTAATGCTTACCTCAGCAAGTATGTGCTTTCTCCATCAGGAAAAATACTGATAGTTCTTGGTATGTTTGCTTTGTGTTTCAGTGAACCATTGACATTGAGAACTTCCAATGAGCTGCTCACAAAAAAAGAGTAAGATTAAGAATTTTCCCTGGATTGGCTTATTTACTTTTTGCACCATGGTATTCCTAAGTGACACCACTGATCAGCTAGTGCTTTGTAGACACCTACCCATACGGCCAACTATAGAAAGTCTTATGATCAGTCTCCCTGTACTAAGAGTTATTAGTGATATCTTATAGTTTTTAACCTATGGAATTTACTGTAGGAAGAAAGGAATTATGTAAAGTTCATAGAAAAAGCAACTGTTTATATAACAAAGAAAAAAAAAATCATCCTCAGAAATTAGTATTCCCTCACCATTTTCTGCAGACTGAATGGATTTATAAGTGATTTTGTTATTTGTTTGTTTGTTTTCCTCCTAAATTTCTCTCTGACTAGTCATTCAGTATCATGCAAAAAGACTTGCTTGAAGGGCAGTAACTGGCATGAAAACTCACTTCAAAGACGGAAAATGGAGTGATTGCCTCTGCCTGTCTCTGTCTGTTTCAGTTGAACCAAAGCAGCCCCTGGGCTTATAGCAGGTGAATTCCAACAGCACAGATGAACAAACTGATTCATAGTGTTTATCAGTCTTTTGAAAATAAAATGGACCTACTTAAGTCATTATTGCAATGCAACAAGATGTGTCCAGACATGAAGCTTCTATTCTCTCATCAGGAGTCCAATAGTGCCATCCAGCTTACCATCTGTTCTTCCTCTGCCCCCCCACCCCCCCATGAGAATTTGCATTTCTGCAAAGACAAGCATAGTTTTGTGATGTCTCTCCTATGAGATGAAACCTAGATCAGAATACAGGATCTACATAACACCAAAGAGCTGTTCATTTTAAATGTAACAGAGCACTAGAACACCTGTCTAGAAGGCTTAGAGCAGGCTAAGTGACTATCCTCCATTTTGAAGAAACATCCAGACCCCTGTAGTTATTCCCTGGTACGGCACTAGTTCCCATTTTCCTCAATATATAAGATGTGCCAGCAATGGGATGATGCATAACTAAAATAATGTTATATTTTAACATGTCCCATGACTAGGAATCATCACAGGGCTGTCTAATTCCTAAGTAACATGAACTGAGCAACCAAACCATACCTCACAGGAAATGTGAGATGAAGCCAAATTTTCCCTGTTCTTTTTTAGCACAGGAATGGTTTTACACAGACCTTCAGAATAAAATAGTGGGTCTTCTCAGAAGTTACAGACTTAATATATTTGAATATTTTACAGACTGTAAAAATATAAGACATTTTTTCAACCTTGAAGAACAAACTATTTAAAAGCAGACATATTTTTCCCCTCTCCTTTTTTTTTTTTTTTTTTTTTTTTTTTTTTTTTTTTTTTTTTTTTTTTCCCTTAGATGTTACCAGTATTTGTTATTGAAAATCTGGCAGAAACTGAGCTGGTCTCCTTTCCCTCTGAACAACTTTATTTTCAGAATCTGATAGTAAGAAATCCAATTACTTCATAGCTAAATTGCTTATCTATTAATTATTCCCCTTCCAGAAAAGTTTTTTTTTTTCAGTTGTTAACATGTAAGGATTTTGTTTGTTTGTTAGTTTGTTTATAGACAAGTTATCTTATGTTGTGGTGGTTTTACTGTGCTGGGCAGCTAAACACCACAACCACTCTCTCACTTGCCCTCCTTAGATGAGGAGGGGAAAAAGTAAAGCAAAGAATAACTCAAAGGATTGAGATAAGGATAATTTAATTAAAGGGAAATAATAATAATAATAGTTAAAGACAGATTATTATAAACTAAACAATTTAACTAAAGGGATAAAAAGAGGGAAAAAAGGAGGGGGAAAGGAAAAAAAGGGAGGAAAACAAACAAACAAACAAACAAACAAAAACACAAATAAAGGCTATGTGGAAGTATAGAGGAAAGAAATTACTCTCTACTTCCCACAAATGAGCAATGCTTGACCGTGTTCTTGAAGCAGGGCCTCAACGCATGTAGCCAGTGTTCAGGAGGAGGACTGACATTTTCACAATGAGAGCCCACCCCTCTCCTCTTCTTCCTCTTTCCTTTTATTGCTGAGTGTGACATCATATGATATGGAATATCCCTTTGGTTGGTTTAGGTCAGCTGCCCTGGTGATGTTTCTCTTCTCACTTTTTTGCCCACCTCCTAGGAGGGTTAGAGAGAGTCCTGATGGTGTGCCAGCACTGCTCAGCAGTGGACACAACACTGGTGTGATAACACTGCTGTTCCAGCTACAAGTACAGAGTACGGCACTGTATGGTCTGCTGCTGGGAAAGTTAACATTCCAGCCAGACCCAGTACATGTGGACAACTAGGAAAATAGCAATCTCACGTATTTTATTGCCTGATTTCTAGTTATTACTGTTTCTTTTCTCTGATATAGCTGTTTTACTGTTGAGTGAGAGCTTTCCAAATGCTTTCTCACTTAAAAACTGCCTGTTCTCTTTTGCCCTGACAATGATTGGCCATTTTAATGACAAAGGTGACAGTAAAGATATTTAGGTTTTCTTAATTTTTCCAGAAGTCTCTGGGGAAATGCCTTTCTGATTAGTTTACCTAACAGTATGCAGTGCTTTCAGGTTAAACCACAAAATATTTATTAATTTATCTAGTATTGGATACTGCAGGCAGTTAAATTGATTTTAGCTTTGTATCTTTTGTTGGTTTATTTCTGGCTTCATCCAGTAGTTGTCATGTCAGGTAAAACGTGTTACAATTGCTACATTTGAAAAGATGGTGGAACTGTGACTCAAGCATACACTTTCTTATAGTATATTTCTCTGAAAATTCCAGATGATTTGCAGTAACAATGTGAAAATTGTGAATAAACTGTCATGCCTCCCTTTGTGGCAGTATATTATCATTACACTAACAAATAAGGAACAATTCTGGAAAAAAATATATTTTCAGAAGGTCTTAGAAAAGCCAACTTGTAAGAATTACTTTGAGATAACTTTATTTTTACTTTAGTACCTTACGCCAGGACAACCTTGGAAATGGTAGTTTTTGAAAAGTGAGAGAAAACTGAGAGCACAGGACTACTCACTACAGATGCATTGAGGTCTGTCAAAAAGAAGGGTGGGCAGTTACTATGTATATGCATGAGAGAAACAAGGGAGGAGAGAGGGATGGTCAGTTGTCTCTACCAGCTGTCCTTCTTTCCCATGGACCTTTTAGAGTGCTCTTTCTTGCACAAGGAAAGGGATTCGTTTGGGGAACAGACACATAATATATGTATATTTTTAATTATCCCACGCAAGTGAAATAAAACAATCAATGATGTCCAATGATATACAGTTTTCTGAGTTCTGTCATCTGTGTATTGTGAATCCCTTATTTACAAATGACAATCAGAGGCTAGAAAATCCCATAGTATATAATGGGACAACAAAATCGTATCATTAAATGAATCTTAAGTATGGTTTCTAAGGCTTTCACTAAGATGACTCTTTTTACTGTTGTTAGAAATGGCTCAGGATTCAAATTAGGATTAAATAAAAAATAGGATTTATTAAAAGAATATAAAAGAATAGAGGTAAGCAAACAGTGCTGGGTGCACCGGGAGTCTCCGCTCCACCAGGACACACACCAGTTACATCAAGCAGCTGATTTTTATGCTCCTAGATTAATACATATTCATTACTACTTCTAAAAAAAAACAGGTTATTATAATTAGCTTCCGGGGTCCAGTCCCTCTTACTGGAGCATGCACATCAGTCTCCTCTGGGGGTCTCTAGGGGTCTTTCATGCTGAAGGCTTGTAGTCTTCCTCTCCCCTTTGTACACCCTTGGCACCATATCAAGTTTATAGAACATCTCCTGCAGGTCTTGTCTCCCAGGCATCCTTCAGCTTCTTTTTTCTTCTTCTTAATCTCTTGGCCACCTGGCCAGATATCAGAGGCCTGCATAGTATCCCATAACAGTCACTAGTTGTTATCAGTTGTTCTGAAACCCCCAGACATCAAAGACTTCATACAAACACAAATAGCTTTCTTATTGACACTTCACGAGTAATTAAAACATTCTTCACCAGCCATTCACAGGGACAATCACACCTATAGCAGTGTTAAGTTAATCTCGAAGAAGACAGAAAAAAGGCTGTAACTGTTAGAAATAGAAGTCCGGAATAACAAAAGCAAACAGGTTCATAAATTTGAGGAGTATTTTCTGAAGACTTGATAAATTGACTAGAATGAGGGGGAGACTGGGACACACTGCATCTGTGGTTCAATAATTAAATTGCCAGAGGCAGACAGGACTGTTCTTTATGGACAGGAATTGTTAAAACATTCCTAACACTGTGTAGGATTTTTAGCCTCCATACATGGCTTTATTTTTTTTTTCATTGCTTTTTCATTGCTTATATTGCTTCATCACTTTCTCTTAAAATGTATGCTGATTGGTCTTGAGTCTAATATATATATATTTTATTTTCTTATCATATTTTGAATACAATGATTTGTTTCAATCAGGCCAAATGATTTTCTGAATGTATGGATGAAAAGAAGAATGAATGAAATATTACTTAATGAAGTTCAGAATAGGTAAATGTATTATCTAGAGGTTAATGGATTATTGATAGTATTAAAAAATCCTTATTTAACTCTTGCTACCATTGTAATAAATTTTAGATGGTACAAGCATTAAACAAAGTTATTTTCTTTGTGATAGAAACAAGATCTAAAAGGATTAATCAGGAAAAAATCCATCTTACATTTGCTTGCTGTGTTTTCACTCATAGCATTTCCTATATTCCTTATAAGGAGCTTTCTGCTTCCTTTGTCTGTGTCTCTGCAATAAGTAAACTACTAGCATAAGAAGGAAATATTTACATTCAAATACAATATGTATTGATTTATTCTTAATTACCTAAAAAAAAAACCAACACAACAACAACAACAAAAAACCTTAATGTGTTTAGACATTATCTCAATATCTCAATTCTTTTTTTTCCACGCTTTCTCTTAAAACAGAATATTGTTTTGCATAGCACATGCCTTGTTCCAAAACGGAAGTTTCCTTTTTCATTTTCGACCACTAATTAATGTTATGTAATGTAATTGATGTTATTCCATTTTAGAAATCTATTACTGTTTTAGCTCTGTGATTTTATTGTTTGTTTGTTTCAATATTTTCTAAGAAACCTAAGACCTAATAATTTCATTTGTCATATGGTAGAATTTGAGAGCTTTTCAACAAAGACAAACAAATTTTGTGGAGAAATTTTTAAGTAATAGGAGAAATAAGACAATTTTTATAACACAATGGACATATTTGATCAGATGAACATTCTTCTTTTTATAGTCCTTCTCTGTGTAATAGAATTTCCAGCTTACTAAAACTGCAGCAGTCTTTAGGAAGGTCTTTGCTTTCTTAGCATTTTTCAAATTTTATTTCTAAAGCATATTAATATTCAGTACAGAAAAAATATAGCATATAGAAATATATATAAAATTCATATATATGTATATATGTATTCATATATATATATAGCATATAGAAATAAATATTTTTCATATTTATATTAACCAAGTGATTCTCCTATAAAACTTACTTATTTGAATAATTGTTTGTTACCAGAAGATAGTACAGATAGGTACACATAAAAAGTATGATAGATCTGATATGTATGTTATTAAAAAACATTAATAAAGAACTATCATTTTAGAGATATGCTAAAACATACGTAACGAGCCTGTAGCTCTCAGGCCACTGGGGTGAAAGGTTTTCCCTTCATCTTATAACCCAATAACAGAGCAAGTGCCTTGTTGTATGCTACTGTACCAGGTATTTGGGATTCAAAGCTAAAAATCTAAATTATAAACAACACCAATATTGCAATTACTCTTCTGAAATTTCTCTCCTCAAATATAAATCTTTGCAAATTGATAACTTATAACTAATAAAGACCGGATCTGAAACCCATATATATATATGCCATTTTAGGATTAGGAACTGCAGGATAAGGATTTAAAAATAAATAAATATTCAATGGAGAATTGAGGAGGAACAAAGGCTAGAATAGTTACTAATTGCTTGGATGAGTTTTTCCAATAAAATAAATAGAATATTTCACATATAAAATTCCTACTGGTCCTCAACTGAATATTAAGAACTTTCTGATTTAAATGTATGTCAGAATAATATGTTGAAAATGAAATATTATGTATTAATATTAGCACCTTCTGTCTATTTAGAAAACTGGTATTATATGACATTCAATAAAGTGAAAAGAACTCATCACTTTACTGAAATCAAAATAAAATTATATTAAATGAGCAAAAAATATACATAACTTTAGTTTACTAAACTTACTGCTTCTTCTGTACATTTGTTTTCATAAGTGACTTCTTTAGTATCTTTCACCATGTTGATTTAAGGTTTAAAACAGAGATATATAAAGGAATAGAACGTTAATAGACCAAATTCCAGTAAATCCAAAAATATTAAAGACACGGCATTGAAAAGGGATTAAATCTGGGCAATTTAAATAACATTTTCTGAGATGTGGCAGGAAGATAATGTTTTATATCTGCAGTTTTATATGTATATATTTGAATGACATGACTGGACAACTAATGAAATATAATAATTCTGTTGGAAGAGATCTATAAATATCACCTGGTCCAATTAGTGGTCTCTGACCACTTCAGTGTTAACCAAAGGTTAAAACACACTATTTAAGGGAATTATCCAAGTGATTCTTGAACAATGACAGGCATGAGACATCAACCACCTCTTCTGGTAAACTGGGATAACGTTGACTGGTTTCCAGTCAGCAGGGACCTCCCCAAGACCTTTGTTAAACTGTGAGAGGGGTCCAGCTATAATGTCTACTAATTTCTTCACTCTGTAGTGAATCCTGACAGACCTCATGGGCTAATAAACATTCAGATTAATGTTCCCTTACAATTTCAGTCACCAAAGATGGAAAGTCATTGCTCCACCAGTCACGGTCGTCAAACTTTGAGGTCCAGGCAGCCCAAGATCTGTTATTAACATTAAAAACAGAGAAAACAAACAAACAAACAACAACAACAAAAGCCAACATTAAATGCCACTGCTTTTTCCTCATCCCTATTTTTTTGGTGACCATCTTCATCAAGTAGCAATCTAATGTTTTCCATAGACCTTCTCTTGTAAACATACTTGAAAAAAACTTTTTTTTTTGTGACACCACAGTGGCCAATGTCAACTCAAGTTGAGTTTTGGCTGTTTTATTTTCTCCCTGCACTTGCTAACTGCAGCTCAGTAATCTCCATGTGAAGCCTGATGTTGCTTCCAGAAATTATACATATATATTCAGATCAAAGGGCATGTCCCTGCAGACCACAAGCTTGCAGAATCCTGAATATGATTCCCAAACAAATAACCCTGAACTTCATCTTCTAGTAAATCTGCATTCTTGGATTTCATTTCCAATGTAAACCGAATCACAGGAAATCCAGTGATATTCAATATGCAACTAGTTTCACATTGAGATCCTTGAACTCAAAAATCCACCAGCTTCAATATAGCCTATGGTAATCAGAAGACAATTCTCAGAAGCACAGAATCTGAAAAAAAATAAAATCTATCACATAGATTATAGAATAATAAAACAGACAAGCATGCAATCCCTAATATTTTATAAAAGTGTTCTCTCTTTTAGTGAAAAGTGTTCTTTTTTCAGGATGCATTTTATATGGTCATATCACTAGAGGAGCAAGTCAAGAAGTCTCTGTCAAACTTTTTATGCAGCACCCCTGGGCACTTCAAACAGCAATATGAAATGTAAAAGTATCTTAAATATTGTTTCTTATTAATAGTGAAGAGTTAGTTCCCATATTGCTATACATCTAGCTGCTCCAAGAGAGAGAAAAAGGATTTAGCCTACTTTATGAATAGTTCATTAGAGGTATGACTAATCTGCTAAATATATTTTTCTAGACAGGAACAACAGGCTGCACAGAAATATCTTTTCCATAGTGAGTTGACTGCTGCCAGCTCATCTAGAATTGTTTGTGTCTTTATGTCTTATCCTAGAATAATAGAATGGTTTGAGTTGGAAGGGACCTTAAAGAGCATCTAATTGCAACCCCATGAACATCCACGAACAGGGATGTCTCCCACTAGATCAGGTTGCCCAGAGCCCCATCCAACCTGGCCGTGAGCACTTCCAGGAAAGCAGCATCTACAGCTTCTCCAGGCAACCTGTTCCAGTGCATCATCACCCTCATAGTAAAGAATTTGTTTTGAATATTTAAATCTTCCCTCTTTTAATTTAAAACCATTATCCCTACACTCTCTGATAAAGAATCCCACTTCAGTTTTCTTTTTTTGTAGTCCCCCTTCAGGTACTAAAAGGATTGTGTAAAGGAAATTAAAGGATTTCAGTCTGATGTGTCCTAATAGTAAGATAGCTATGATATATCAGAAGGCTGCTTATGGTACAGAAGTGAGAGTATGTGCTGTGTTTCCTAAAGAGCAAAATGAAAGTTGAAATCATATTGGAGAAGAAAACACCAGAAGCTGAATCTGGTTTCTATTTTATCATAACCTTGAGAAGAACCATGTACAAGTTTCATTCTTCGCCCAGAAAACATTTTGTTCACACCAAGAAACAGATAATCTGGGAATGAATTAGTATGTATTAGTATTTTGGATGATCAGTAGACCAAATCTTGGGGCAGAAGATAAATTATTTAACAACATTAAACAATAATATTTAAATTAAATAAAATTAAAAATAATAAAAATAATAAAATAAAAATATATTAAATAATAATATAATAATAATAAATAATGTTTAACAACAACTTAAAGGTTGCTTCTGTCAAAAGAGCATAGGTTTTCATCTATCAAAAACAAGTTGTAAGGTTCTGGAATAAATAAGTAAATAAATAATAAACAACCTTTAAATAGGGATGCAAAGAGGAAAACAAAACAAAATACAAATTATACTTGAAAATTTTCTCTGTCCTTAGTAGGTTTTCGAGATTCCTTTTCTGTCAACTCCTAGCTAACATGGTGAGTGAACACATCCTGCACAATTTGTCCTCTAAGTATTGAGAAAAAGCATTACACAACTTTTTAGAGTTTTTTTATGTTCCTTTAAAAGCAAATTTTGTTTAAACATAACTCCATTAACAATGTAAGTTTGTACTGACTAAATGATGCTGAAGTGATCAAACAGGATTGTACCATTCCTTGAATCTGTATTATTTTTATAACATTTTTCACGTGTATCCTTTTATCATTTATCATTTAAAGAAAAGAAAAGGAAAGGAATCTATCAAAATAGGATTCACAGAACAATAGATATAATTAATCCATTATCAGAAACTTTAGCAGGGATTACGGTAAAAAGAAAAACTTTGGATTTTCACAGAATGACAGAATGGCCAAGGTTGGAAGGGACCTCTGAAGATCATCTAGTCCAACCCCCCTGCCCAGCAGGTATGTAGTGACTCCTCCTTTTTCTTTTATGTTGTTTTCTCTATGTTAATATCTTAAGTCCGGACAAAATGCTGAATATAAGCACAGCACAATAACTAGGGTCTGTTACTTTGCTGCATCTTGCAAAATAATGTAAAGATGTGAGTATGTCATTCCAGTTGCTAGAAAGTTATGAATTCATTTGGGTCATATATTTGCCTGATACCTAAAACATAGAGGCAGGAGTCAGCTGATCGGTGCTGCCAGATCATCAGTGCTAACTAACATCAATTAAAATGTTTACTTTTGCTTAGTACTTTATAACCATTCTAATATACCCATTCTAAATTACATGACAGAAGAATGACAGATCATTCACATTTGGGTGACTGTAGTGAGTACTATGGTTTTGAGATTCTTAAGGACTTAAATTCTGAAAGTATAATCTTCCCACACCATGTTCTTTTGGTTTTAGAATGTGGCTTAAAATGTTAAACCAATAAAATACACTATCTATATTATGCCTGAAAATCAGATGTGATTATAATTAACAATCCTGCTACTTTAAAGATATTTTTAAGATCTTTGAACTGCCAGTATTTAACTCAGTTTAGTTATACTCTGTAAAGATCTATAAAATTTACAGCTTTATATGACTAGCTTTGGAGAATTTCTAACACTGACAGGTCTTCACAATTTCATAGACAGTCTAAAGATATTAAAAAAAATCTCATGTAATAGAAAGACGTGTTTCCTTAGAAGTGTCAGGAAATATGTAAATTCAGAAAAAAAATTATATTCTTTTTCTCAAATTCTCATTATATAGAAACAGGGTAGTGTAAATTAGGGTAGAAAGTAGAGAAAGCATAACATTTTTAAAGTAAGTGATTGAAAGTAAATCATCTAGAAATGGAGATGAGAGGGTATATGAAAAAAAAAAAATAGAAATCGCTATCATATATGAAACACAGGAGAAAAAATGAAACATGGTTTACAGCAATGTCTCCCAACCTGCAAATGAATCTGGATATTTCTTCCTAAGGCTTTGGAAGATGAACAAAAGTAAAAGACTTTTTCAGTATTCTCAGATTCAGAAATTATGACTCAGGTCCTCATACAAGCCATTCACTTTTTTTTTTTTTTTTTTTTTTTCCTTTTTCATTAAATTATACATTTGGGTAAATCTTTATTTTCCTGTTAGCTATTCATTTTTCACATTGTTCTTGACATATTTTACCTCAGTCGTGATAGTAAAATTTTATCTTTCTAAAGACAGTTAAGATTCTTACAGAATGTGAAGACTGAGTGAGGTACATACAGAAACATAAAACACTTATAAAAAGTCAGAGAGATGTTAGCACTGCTTCTTGCTAATCATCGTATAAAAAGAGGTTCCTCAAAATTATTAAGGGGCTTTAATAAGAAAAAGGAAAAATAGTTGTCATATTTTGTTTGGACTTCACTCTGGATCCCCACATCCAAGTTCTTTCTGTACAATATATCTATTTTATCATATGGTAGTTTAATTACTACAACATCCTTGACAAATGAAATCTTCCCATATTCCCCACCAGGAAGTTAAATTTCTTCAGCTAACATCAACAAAATTTCTGAATCCCCTAATTGGTTAATTAATTACGTTATTTATTTATTTTTTGCTACAATTAACTACTGATTTTTCTTAGCAAATACTGAAGTTTTTCATTTATTCTAAATGGATTTTTTTTTTTCTTCTGAGAAATGAGTGTTAATATGCACCAAAATTATTTCAAGGAAGGCTTCTTTTCCTTGCTGTTCAAAAGGTTGATTTAGATGGTGCAGGGGTCATGCAATGTCCTCCAAATTAGAAAAAGCATGAATATAAAAATCCATCCAACTTGTATCCAAAATGGAATTAAACTCTCAGTGAAATGAACTCTGGAAAAGAGTTAGAACAAAGGAATATAGTGAGTTTGTTATAGAAGTCTGCACTGTCTTTAGTTGGGCTGAGCATACTGGTTTGTTTAGACTGAAGAAAATGGATATTGAAGAATTAAATCATGGTGGCAGGCTGTGGGCCAGCTCCTACTGATGAAACTGGAGATCTCTACAGTGTCTAGAAATAGCGTCACAAAAAAATCTGCCAGATTCTGTAGTTTTGGTCAGATATTTATTTGGCAAGGTATGTTAGGTGTACTCAAGTTTCTAGATAAACATTTCATGCAGCTCTGTCACAGATGTTTTTCTAAATCCACAAACGTAGACAGGATCCACACAAATTCATATTCCAGTTAATATGATTATATTCAGCAATTTTTGTTCAAAGGAGAACATTTATTTATCCCCTCAACTCAATAGTAATCTAGGTTCTACTCTTTAACTAGAAGCTTTAAAGCCATTTTGATTAGAAACTGTACTATCTGCATGTGCAATACAGGAAATTTCCCAAGTGTGGAGCAATCATCTGTAAAAGAATATTCTTTACATGTACAGACTACAGGCACTTAAACTTGTGTGTGAAGGAGTCTCAGGTATAGAGTTGCATTGCAGTGTAGTATGAGCCAAAGTTCAAAACAGATAAAGTCATTAACATCAAGCATCTTACTCTCACTTTATTTGTCCATTTCATTGCAGTACAGCAATGTTAAAATGATCACATAGAATAAATAACTTTTAAAAATCCTTCTGTGTTCAATGAAGTGAAGTTAACCCCCTTTCGGCAGAGATTGTCCCATCATATCTGTCCAAGATGAGTGGATGAGTCACCTTCATCCTTTGGTGAGATGTTTGGCATCAAGAGAAAAAGTTCAAATACCTTTGACCTTTTCTATTTAACATCAAAAGGCCTAAATAATTAGCAAAACCCAGATGCTAACTTTTAGCTGGTTGAAGTCAGATAGCAATAATCCTGCAGCCAGTTCTGGAACCCTTTTAGCCTGTCATCTAGCACACACAGCTTGTTTTACTGTTTGCTGCTTCACAGTCAGCCCTACACAAAGAAAATCTGCTGCTTCTTTAAGAATTTTACCTTTACTTCAGTGTTTCAGATAGACCAACCATCCCTTCTGCACTAATGAGACATGAAAACATCACACTAAGCTCCAAACTACAGCAATTGGGAAGACTTGATCTGACATAAGGCCTTTCTGACATAAGAATAACTTGAACTCTTATTTTATCATTACTAAACAAGACAGATATGAAGCAAAACCTGAAAGAGTTCTCTTCATGTTATCATGGTCTTTCACTATAGGATCAAAGGCTGTATGGTTGGTATGCCTCTGGTGAAGCAGAGAATGATGATGTGAAATGTACCACATGGCCTTGTAAGAGCTGCTAATGCAGCTGAACACTATTGACAGCCAAGTGTAGAGGGGCCAAAGCACCACAATGTGTGACTATATAAAAGTGAATTTATATAGTAGGATTCCGCTCAGTGAGGGCAAGCTTTTATTTTTGAAAAATGCTTGGAGGAGAATTGGAGGAAACAAAGAATGAAATGGCAGATAGTTGAATGCACTCTACAAATGCAAAGTGGCTTTTTTGTTTTCTTGGGAAAGTGGACTAAATTAAATGATTTGTTATTTTACATTGAAGCCTTAGTGAATCAAAAATGGAAAATTTCTGATTGATACTGAAAGTAAATGAAAAAGGGCAAATTTTTTTTATTTTTTTTTTACCCTGAGGAAACGTATTTATAATGATATGAATCAGAGGAACAAAATCAGCCTTTCCATTGATTCTGATTATATGTTCCATTGATTTAGCCTGAATGCAGGTGAAATTTTTGCCACCTGCACTCAGGCTAAATTTATCCTAAAGGCAATGTAGAATCCAGTTAGTCATTTAGTGTAGTGAAACTCATGAAGTCTTTTCATTACCTGCACTTGAGAACGACAACAAAAAAAAAAAAAAACAAACCAAATCAATTAAAAAAATCCAAACACCACAGCTTTTCAGAAACCTCACAACAGCTTTTCTGAAATGGGCTTTATTGAACTGAGATTTCCTGTTCAAAAGGAGTCATTTCTTCTTTATAATCATGACTATACCAACAGGCTCTGAATTAACTTAATCAAAAATGATATTGTACAGGATGATTGAAGATAGAAAGAAATTTGTATAGTTAAGTGACTCAGACATAAAATGATAAACATATTAAGAAAAGGTAAGAATAATTCATTTCCTTGAAGATGACATAGCATTGGGATTTCAAATGTCAGTCTTCAAGCATGAGCTGTAATCACTCCATTAATCATCCATAATGATCTAAAGTATTTCAGACATAGAGGTAGTCTTCTTACAATACATTGGAAGGAACTACAGGGTGACATTTATAACTATGTTATTACTAATACACCTAAAATATTGGAACTTTAACTTACATATTTCTTTAATCATCTTACAGACTTTGTAGACTGCCATCTACCATGCTTGATTATTCACTACATAAAGGACAACAGTTGAAAGAATACCTAGAATAACAAAGCAATAGGGAAGGATTTACTAACTAACCTTATTCCATGACAATCCATGTGGAACATGTTAAAAAATGAGGAAGAGAGAGACGGAAGAGAGATAGACAGAAGAGAATCTTGATTTAAACTGCCTGCTAGAAACCTTTGGTCATTTCCTAGAAAAAAAAAGAAAAAGCTTTATTTCTCAGAGGAGAGGAAAAAAATCCTAAACACACACAAAAAAAAACAATCACAACTTAAACTTCTAGGCTGCTAAAGCTTCAGTGTGCTTTCCCAACATGTAGAACTGCATATCTAATAGCTAATTATTTTTTTTTTGCCACATGAAAATATTATGCAAGTGAATTAAGCTTTTAAAATCACACTAGACATATTTATTTAACATTTATAGTAGCTGTAATCAGACATCCGCAGCATAAATTCAATATGGATTAGAAAATCAGAGAAAAAAAAAAAAAGTTAATATCCCTTTTATAATATAAACATGGGAAATGAAAAATATTAATTCAAGAGCAACCTCAAATCATGTCAAGTATTATATTCAAGCCAGTAAGTAACTCTCTTGAAAATAATGTTCTATTGTTCAGCTTATTTACTTTTAAAATTTATTTAATACAATGTGTACAAAATAACTATAATTCTACTCAAAAAAAAAAAAAAAGTTATAGTTGACTGTATCATGATATTCCTAGAAATCAATTCCAAGTTTAAACTCCTTTTTTATTTTTTTTTTCACATTTCCTTCCTGTGATTTAATTTGTTGTTTTGTTTTGCAGAAGATTGCAATTCAGTAGTTTTTGATGGTATTTTTTTTTTATCTTTCCACAAAGTACACTTCATATTGCATTTTTTCTGTTAGATAATATTATTTTCTCAGATGAAAGACATATAAATAAAGAGAAATAAGGGCTCAGCATGCAAGATGGTGCAAAGACAAACACTGAAGGCTAGTGCTGGTCCCAATGTTTTAAAGAGCTTAATATGAAGTTTAAACACTTACAAACACCTCCATTATTGTTCAGAAAGGAAGTAGTATTCAAATTGCTCTGCCTTAAGATACAGTTTGCATAGACAAAGTTGCAAGTGTTACAAAAATACACAACACATTTCAAATGTCTAATGTCTGTTTGAATTTGAATCATAATTTTAATTATCCTTTTATTTTCTTGATCTATGTAATTTTGTAAATGGGAAAAAATAATCAATGCCTATTCTGGAATCCTTGGTAAACACCAAGGATATATATATATTATGTCACTCACCATATGGGTGAGTGACAGGAGAGTATATAAGAATTTTTCCTTGACAATAGCCAAATAAAAAGACAACATTTTCAAGTCTTCCAAATTTGTTTTTCTAGTTTACAGAATTTTGTTACCTACAGTAAATTAAAATGTTTTAATTCTCTTCAGATAAATATTATTTGACATATTTATATAGCTATTCTACCAGGAATTTCTATGTTGAACTCTCCAGTTACCAGAAATGCTGGAATATATAGACCATTGCAAAGCTGTAAAGCATGAATTTTCCTATGTTTCAAAAATGATTCATCCTAGAATTTTATACTGTTTCATTTAGAGACATTTGTAATGTATTATTTAAATAAATAGGCACTTTTTGTTTGTTTTTGTTTTGTTTTGTTTTGATAAGAACCGTAGATTGCTATTTTTTAATGAAATATATTTTATTTTGAGTCAGTTATTTCATTACACTAACAATAAGTCAGATATTCTTCTGACTCAAACATAATGTAAGATGAAACCCACACCAAGTATCAATATAAGAAACTGAATAGTATATGAGTGTAAATTCACTCATTACCTTGCTGTCTGTGCCATTATTTAGTTGTTAGTGAAAATGTATTTCCCTCTGAAAATATTTTGAAAAGCTGGAGATAGATAAGTTTCTTGATATATATATTTTTGTAGTATGCTATTTTTAGTTGGAATTTAAAATTAGATGTTGGTCTAAATCATGAATTTTAATATAAGACAAAGAAGCAGGAATTTCAAAAACTTCAAACCTCATTTCAAAATTAAAAAAAAAAAAAATACAAAAATACTGCTTTCAGCTTATTTTAAAGAATTCACTGAAAAAAAAAAAAATCATTAACAGACTTATTTATATTCATTTTTAGCAGAAGCTTTAGAATTGTTTTTCCCTGATCTAATTTATTCTTAAGAAGTCCTTCCCTTAGATGGCCCTTTGTTAAAGCCTTCCACCCGATGTAAAGAACATGAGTAAATCAAAGAACATCTAAATATAAGGTACCCAAAAACAAGAGAAATGATGGCTCTATTCTATTCTTTCACTTTTATTTCATTTTTTTTAAAGAATGTAATTTTCTATTTCAGAATTACATTTCGATTCTAAATGATGATAATTCTAAAATTACATGTTATCTGTAATAAAATAATTGGCTGTGATAAAACTTCATTATACTCCTCTAGATTCATGATAGTTATCTATTATATCTATCTATCTATCTATCTAATATCTATATATATCTATAATATCTATCTATCTATCTATCTATCTATCTATATATATATATAAAATATATATATATAGATAGATAGATAGATAGAATATAAATATATATATAAATATATATTTATATATAAAATATATATATAATATATATATATATTATATATATATAAAATATATATATAAAATATATATATATAGATAGATAGATATAGATAATATCTACTAAATCTCACAGACCTTTTATGACTATTCAAAGCAATATTCTAGAGGGAGTCATCCGAACAGGGACATGAGGTGGTCACTTGTAAAATCCAGGGAAGACATGATTGCACTTGTCAAGGTGGAAGAGGATCGTTAGGTCCTAGTATTAGATTCTGGAGGCAGAACAAAGCAAGAGCTCTTAATTCTCCTCTTACCTTAAAAGGCAGTCCATAAAGTTTTCTTATCTGAAGACATTATATTCAGGAATTACCTCACTAGAGAAGTCACTAAAACTTAGGTGCGCAAATGTAAGATATATGGCAATAGGTACTGAAATGTAGCATGATTACTAAAAATAAGGCCTAGAAATAAACCTGAAAATGTTTATTTATGAGTAAACTTACAAATTATAATGTATATTTTAAGAAAAGATAAGCAAATTGATTTTGAAATATAAGCATATTTTTCATATTAAAAATATTTTTAAATTTTCCTGTAACAAGGAAAAGTGGAAATATTTTGAAAAATCTAATTTATTTGCCTTCTTATTATGTTGTCTAATCAACAGTACAGCATAGTGTCAATGCAGGCAGACAGACTTTACCTACTGTATATTTGCTAGGTTGTGAATTTTCCTGTTTCTCTGGTCTGGTACATCACACACATACATACATGTACACACACATACTATCTATATATATGTAAATAATATCTATAACATCACTTGTGATGAAAGAAGGAAGGAAGGAAGGAAGGAAGGAAGGAAGGAAGGAAGGAAGGAAGGAAGGAAGGAAGGAAGGAAGGAAGGAAGGAAGGAAGGAAGGAAGGAAGGAAGGAAGGAAGGAAGGAAGGAAGGAAGGAAGGAAGGAAGGAAGGAAGGAAGGAAGGAGGAAAGAAAAAGAATCCTTCTCTGTGTATTATTTAAGTAACAGGAGGAAATAAAATATTTTATATTTTCCTTGAATGATGGTAATTTTTCTTTCTTTAGTTGTATGTAATGCTACTCTGACAGCGTTTCCTATTATTGAACCAATGACTTAGATACAAGACACTAGGGATATTAATTAGTTTACAAAAAAAGAATACTCCTGAATCCTGGGCAGGGTCTACAGAGGAAGTCACCTATTCCAGTGGAAAGTTGTAGGGCAATAAATAATTAAAATGCAAATGAAAGCAGGTATTCAAACTTCAGTTAACTATAGTTTAAATTACCAAATATGTAAAAATACATTAATATAATTTTGTAGATGTGTGGTGGCTTTACGGGAAGATTGCTCAACAATTATCGTGATGGGCAAAACAGACTCAGAGTAGGGAAATGGTAAGACTATTACTAACAAGCTAGAGAAGCAAGAAACAAAGGAAAGAACATCTTTCCCCCATCCTCCCTTTGCCAATTCTTTACCCCCGCTGTGAGCGGTGCATTGGGAAATGGGATTGTGGTCAGTCTACAGCACTTCATCTCTGCCGCTCCTTCTCAGTCACTCTCTTCTCCTGCCTCCAATGTGGGGTTCCTCCCATGGGATGCAGTCCTTCCCGATCTGATTCTGCATGGGCTTCCCACAGGCAGCAGCTTTTCAAGAACTGCTCCCACGTGTCCATACCACGGGGTCCATCCCTCAGGAGCACACTGCTCCAATCTGGATCCCCCACGGGCAGCAGCTCCTGCCAGGTCACTTGCTCCTGCGTGGGCTCCTCTCCACGGGCTACAGGTCTGGCCCAGAATCTCCTCTGCTGGGGGTCCTCCACAGGCCTCAGCATCCTTCAATACAGGTCCACCTGCTCCACCATGGTCTCCACTACAGGCTGCAGGGTGGAACTCTGCTCCATAATGGTACACCACTTTTTTTGTTGCAGGGAGAACCTGCTTCACTGTGGTCCTCACTACAGGCCACAGGGGACTTCTGCTTCAGCATCTGGAACACCTCTTCCCATCTTTCTTCACTGACCTTGGTGTCTGCAAAGCTTTTTCTCACTCCTCTCTCTCTCCCAGCTGCTGTTCTGCAGTAGTTATTTTATCTGTCTTAAATATGTTCTCACAGAGGTGCAAACAACATTGTTTATTGACTTGGCTCTGGCCAGTCATGGGGCCCTTATCTAAAATGGGGCAGCTTCTGGATTCTTCTCACATAAGCTATGCCTTTGGCCTTTCCACTACCAAAACCTTGCCACGTAAACCCACTACAAGATGTGCTGCTGGGAAACAAACATGATAATATGGAGAACTGGTAAAAAATACATCCTTCTACTCTAGTTCAATACTTGTTTAAGTATGCATCTCTTTCCTCAAGTCCTAAAATATATGTATTTTATACATATATATAAAAAGGACCTTTCCTCAAGTCATAAAATATATGCCATAGCTATTTCTTAACTGCAATTATACATCCTAATGTTAACACTCAAAATGTCAATAATAAAAATAGAAATAAAACCATAACTGCAGATAAGGTGTTTTTTTCAAACTCTTGATATAAACAAAGAAGACATTTTCCAGAAGAAAAAAAAAAAACAAACAAACAAACAATAAATAAATAAATAAATAAATGCTAATTACTTTCATGTTGAAAAAGTAAATGCATTTTTTTCCACTCAGTACGTTTGATCAGCTTAGTTCTACCTTAAATAATCTTACTGTCATTCTAAATAAGCTATTATGGCAGCTTTAGGATGCACAAGAATATCAGAAGAATAATTAGAATGAGTTTTCTGCAAAGGCATCTTAATGTCAACATCCATTTTTACAACAATATTTTACAGAAGCATGAATAACAACTGTTCAGAAGCAAGTAGTGAATGGCTGGTGAATACCTGCTTTTTCAGTTAAACTTTTTTCCAAATTCCTTTAAGCTTTGTGTCAGTAAAATTAAACCCAGAATCAAACAATGCATTAAAAACATGCAAGGGCACGTTTGCTCAAGTCACACTCTGTTGAGCAAAAAAAAAAAAAAAAGAGAGAGACAGAGAGAGAAAAAAAAAAGAGGAAAAACCAACCAACCAAACAAAAACACTACTAAATATTGGTCTGCTGACTTTCTAGCTCTTCTAGCTTATGTTCATTGGATGTGTTTATCGGTAGCATCCTGATGCTTTCACTCACTTGACTTGTTACCATGTTACCACATTTACACATAAAAGTTTTAAAGAATTTGTTCCTCTGTCTAATAATTAGAGAGAGGAATTAATTAGACATATAATAATATAATAATTAAACAGAAGAAATAATCTATTTCTTCTTCTTCATCCTAGGTGCCAGACCTTGATTCTCTATTTAATGTTTCCTTGATTGACTCTTATTTCCCAGAACCCTATCTCAGGCTTAGGTCTTGAGTAACATTTGCACATATTTTGTGTGTGGGTTTTTTGCTCTACATACATCATGTCTTAAGCTGAAGTGAAATTAATAGAAATTATTGACAGATAAGAAATTCTTAACTCATTTTTAACTCATTTACAGAAATTGGCTACACAGGGTGGACTTTTTAGCAAAACTATAACAGAATTTAAACTTTTCTTCCTCTTCCTCTTTCTTCTTTTTTCTCTCTCCTTCCACCCACCCATTTCCTCCCCCCGCCCCCCCCCCCAGGACACTGAATAAATTTCAATTCATATCTAAAGTACATGAGAGACTACACTACAGCTCACCTATTAAAGCTTAGATTGTAGAACACAAGTGAGAGGTAGACAAACAGCTACAAAAAAAAATATGTTATATCAGTATTTACTGTGTAATATGATATTAAGATGAGGGATCACTAGGTTCATGTCTTTCAGGCTCCTTGTTGCATTTCAGGAAGAGTATATATATATGTGTGTGTGTGTATATATATATAAACATTATTTCATAGTTGGGTACCTCTTTATCTATTCAAATGATATGGAAGAAGAGAGCATATTCTCTTAATTCTCTTCTAAGGGTTGAGGACTTTTTCAATGGGAAAAAGAGGATAATAAGAAAAGGAGGACATCATTAAAAATAACATAGAGACACAAACCTGAGTAACAAATGATAAGGGAGGAAGGAAAGCGAACCAGCCTCTTCAGTCACACTGATATGTGGAAAGTGGGAATGATTATTTCAGGAAGATTATCTGATTGACAACCTTGACAAATGGGATACTAAGAAATAGGAGAAAATAAGAAACAATATATAAAGATGTCATGGTTTTGGCTGGGACAGAGTTAATTTTCTTTGTATAGGCTTACACAATGCTGTGTTTTGGATTTTTATGAAAACAGTGGTGATAACACACCATTGTTTTTACTTGTTGGCAGAGCAATGCTTACACAGAGCCAAAGACTTTTCTACTTCTTGTGCAACCCTGCCAGTGAGGAGGCTGGGAGTGTACAAGAAGCTAGGAGGGGACATAGACAGGACAGCTGACCTAGACTGACCAAAGGAATATCTCTTACCATAGGACATCATGTAAAAGTGGAGTAAAGGAAGGATGTTTGATGTTCAGAGTGATGAAGCTTGTCTTCCCAAGAAGCTGTTACACATGATGAGTCCCGCTTTCCTGGAAAAGGCCTGATTGCCTGTTTTGCTTTGCTTGTGTGCATGGCTTTTGCTTCACTTAGTAATCTGTGTTTATCTCAACCCATGAGTTCTCTCACTTTTATATCTCTGATTTTCTTTAATATCCCTGAAGAGATAAAGGAGAGTAGAGTAGAAGTGGAGGAAAATAGAGAAGGGGAGGGGAGAGGGGAGTGGAGCAGAACAGAGCAATCCTACATTTGAAAGACTAACTTTTACGAATTGACTCTAATGCTTAATAAAAGATTAATGAGAGAAAATAGTGGGAAAAAAAAAAAAAAAAAAAAAAAAAAAGCGAAATAGTAAGTAAATGGCACCAAATGAGAGAATTTAAACAACATTATATACATACATATAATCATAATTAGTCAAGTCTGTTAACAGCATAAAAGAGAAATAGTAGAAAAAAATTACATATGTTGGGGGAATAGATAGGAGGATAAAGTCACTTTAGGTAAGTGATAAACAGGAGAAAAGATAATGAAACAGTGATCAGAAGAAAATAAAACAGAACAGAAACAGGAGTTTAATAGGTGGAAAGATAAAGTAAGGTGGGTAGATTTTGGAAGCACAGCTTCCAAAGGTGAAGTAAACAAAAATGAGAAAATTTACCTGATGATACTGAAAGAATCAACAGATTTATAAATTGAAGTTTCTATTGGAAATGTTCTTCTTGAGAAGACTTGGTACAAACAAAACTTGCAGTTCTGGGTTACACATTGGTCTTAGTCACAATTCATAGGTATTTTGGTTTTGTATCCTTCAGGTTTTTTATACAAAAACCAATGAAAAAAAAAAAAAATAAGTCCACAGAGTTTGAAGGTCTAGCCAATTATTCATCAAGGACTACAAACTTGTGTTGTTTTTATTTTGGGTTATTGAAACTCAACTAATACATATATTTTATTAATTGTGGTCTTTTTTATTAGAATAGTTCCTGTGGTTGTCTCCTGCAAATGGATGCTTCTATTTATAGTTATCCCCATGACTGAAATGATTAAAGAAACAAACAAAAAACACAAGAAGTTAGAAGTAATTTAGGTTTTGCTTTCTGAGTTTGCTAAGAAGGCAAGCACCTTTTTCATACGTATTATTTAAAGCTCCTACTAACCTACGATCAAAAAGAATGGAATTTAATGGCCCTTTTCATTTTCTTGTCCCCTTTAAAAATTATACCAGGCTTCCCGAACATGTTTTCAGAAATCTATTTCGAATGGTTTATAAATGGCAGTAGGAAAAAAGAAAAAAAAAAAAAAAAGAAAAAAGAAAAAAGATTTTAAAATGTACTGATTGTTACCATATTTTATATGATGAAGCATACTTTCCCTTTCATTTGATGGAAAAGCAAAAGCTAATTTAATGCCTATTTATAAAGGTTTATTTTGTTTGTTTTTGTTTTTTTGTTTCTAAGTGGTTTCTTGAGTTTTGTTCAAGTCACTGAAGAATCAAAATACAACTGTAGCTAATCTTTGAAGCTCGTATGGAACAGTTGGTAATAAAATCTGGATTTATGCTTTTGAACAGTGGGCTATTTTCACAAATTACCTTTAGGTTTCTTCAGAAAGACAAACATTTAGTCCTATCTGCTTGACAAGCAGAATGGTTCAGTGACAAGATTGTATTAATCTTTTAAATTAAGCCCCGACATTTGTGAGGTTACTTGGAAGTGCTTGCTTAAGGAAAGGAAACCTATAGCTACATTGTGCTTTGTGAAACGGCTATTTTTAAGTCAGCTATTTTGAAGGTAGATGAAAGGTATATCACTTAGTGAGGTTTCTTGCTAAGTATAGCAGAGATTGAGAGCAATAGAAAAAGTTGAACTTATTTAAGGGAAGTCTTGGGTTTTGGAGGTTATCTACAGAGAAGTAAAAAGTGATTTTTGTTTTTTGCTTTGTTTTCAACATTTTTCAGTGTTGTTTAAATGAAGGATTAAGAAATGGAATCTCACAGAAATTGAATACATGACTTCTAATGATTTTTATTGTATAAACCTGTGGTCCACATTAGGTTTCATGGAGATTTGGGAAATGGTTTTAGTAGGAAAATATGTATAGTACTATTTCTTTTCCTTTAAATAGATGGATTCTATTGGATGATAAATAAATACAGTTTTTTGTTTTTTTTTTTAACAATATAATCACGCATTTCATTTATATTAAGTTCAGTGTTTTCTTTCAATGTAAGTTACTAGGGTTCAAGTTCATCAAGAATCCCAGCGAAATCACTTTTGCAACCCTGTGCTTAAACCTACCCACATTTTTGAGTACTTTCCTGGAGAGGAACCCAAAAGGCTAATTAAAAGACTTGGATCATAGCCACAGCTGGTGGTGTAGCTCCATAATGGTTGGATTTTCATAGAAATTGAGTTATTACCCAGACAACCCCTACCCCACTAACACAGTCTGGACCACAGAATTATATATTGCAAATTGCCAGAACTATGCTCCCTTTACATTACAAGCACAGAAGGAAGGAAAAATTACTTCCCGTTTCTTACTATTATTTCTCCTTTTATTTTATGAAAATATGTAGAAATTAAGAAAACTGTCCCTGTATTAGAAACTCTTTCTTAGATCTAACCTCATTTCACTTAATTTTAGGCATAACACTTAGGAACATAATTATTGTAATCACCTTTTATAATACTGAGACAAATGTTATTCTACACAGGGTGATACAGTCCACAACACCATGCTAAGGCTGATTGCATTTCTGTAATAGATCCTTACTGATCAAAAGATGTAATTTGAAGTCTCAGTGTATTAAAGCTCATTAATAATATTTACCTTGATTTTCTATCTCTCTACAGACTCAAGTTCATTGTGACATATTATTGCACAAAACATAATAACAAGTTTGTAATATATTTTGAAGTTACGAGTTCTTCTCAAGTTCATAATACATTCCCTTTACCAAGAATAGTTACAAAATGGCCAATAATTACATGGCTTTCATTACACTTCTGCACAGGTGGGTTACAGTTTTCATCTAGAAAATTTACAAAGAGCAATTGAAGAGTCAATATTCTGAATAGCTTATTATAGCTGACTGTAGCAAGGTACTATTGAATTATCACAAAACAAAGTTTTTTTTTTTTTTTTTTTAATCAGATTTAATATATGAGAAATATTTTTATGTTTCTAAAATTTTAAACTATGTGCATATGATTTACACCTATTAAAAAGTTAAAAAAAAATAAAAAAGTGTTGACAGTCTTTGGGAGAAATATTTATTGGGATCAGATGTCTGGCCTACTGTGGAATTATAAATTGCTTCTGAACTACCAATGTAGCTCACTTTTACTCTCCATATACAAGGTCAAATCCCACAGGATAGCTCTAGTATATTTCAAAGTGATATAAAAGTCACAGAGGACAACTGTTGACCCCTAAACTGCATTAAATACATGAAATAGTCATTTAAGAAAATGAAAAATGAGTTCACATTCATTACTGTTTCATTTGAGTAACAGCAGAGCAAGCTACAAGACAATTATCAAAATACTTTAGAAGATAACAGATAAGTGCTTTGCATTACCAGTTTAATGACACACACACACACAAAAAAAAAATTATGTATATTCCTTATTGCCTACTTTATTTTTACCCTTATTTTCTGTCTGTTTGATCCTTAACCTATGCTGATAATGTACATTTAAGGGACTATGAACATCCAACAACACTAATCACTCCTATCTCACCACCTCCCCCTTCTTCCCCCCCACCCCCCAATAAGATCATGGACATATTGTATAGGAAATATATAGACTATAAAAGTATAAATGTCCCTAAAAGGGGTCAGACAAACGTAGAATCATCAAATGGTTTGGATTGGAAGGGACCTTCAGGATCATATAATTCCACCGCCCTCCCCTCCCCCCCCCCCCCCCCCCACACACACCATGGACACCTTCCATGGGATGAAGCATCCACAGCTTCTCCAGGCAACACATTCTAGTGCCTCATCAACCTGAGAGTAAAGAATTTCTTCCTAATATCTAATATAAATCTGTTTTTATTTTTTTTTTGGCTTAAAGCCAATACACTCTGTTTTACCATTATACTCCCTGACAAATAGTCCCTCTCTGGCTTTCTTGTACACCCTATTTAGGTACTGGAAGGTTGCAATGAAGTTTCCCCAGAGCCTTCTGTTCTCCAGGCTGAACAACCTTAACTCCCTCCGACTGTCCTTATAGCAGATGTGTTCCAGCCTGTTGATCATCTTCATGGTCCTCATCTAGACTCATTGTAATATGTCCATGTTCTTCTTGTGCTGGGAGCCCCAGAGCTGAACAGATGGGGTCTCATGACAGCAGAGAACAGGGGGAGAATCACCTCCCTGCTGTCCATGCTTCTTTTGATGCTGCCTGGGATACAAATAGCTTTCTGGGATGCAAATGCATATTGCTTGCTCATGTTGAGCTTTTAATCAACCAACTCCCACAGATCCTTCTCATCAGGGCTGTTCTCAATCCATTCTGCACCCAACCTGCACTTGTGCTTGGGATTGCCCCAACTCAGATGCAGAACCTTGCACTTGGCCTTGTGGAACTTCATGAGGATCACACCTTCATGAGGCCCACCTCTCAAGCCTGTCACGGTCCCTATGAATGGCATCCCTTCCCTCTGGTGTGTTGACTCCACCACACAGCTTGTTGCTGTTGACTGTGGGAGTGTGGCTATGGGGGTCAACAAGCCCCATGGTTGGTGATAACATCGGACTCTTAATAATGAGGCCAGGAGGAACATAAAGAGCTTAGAAGAAGCAAAGAAGGGTGATTCAGGAGACACCTTGCTGTCTCAGACTGCTTGTTCTCAAGCCATTAAGATGTGGAAGTTGCTGGGTGTTTGTGGTTGCTGGGCAAAGTTGTTTGACCAATGAATAGTTATTGGAAAAGTACTGCTGTAGAGTGAATGGTATAAGAAGGGAGCCTGTCCTCAGTAAGAGAGGTTGAAGTTATGTCATCAATAAAATGGTAGCAGCTGCTGATCCTAAAAGAACCCTGGTGTACGTGTGGTCGTTATGCCACAAATGGCAAACTCACTGAGGGTACACTCAATCCCACTGTACAGGTAATCAACAAAGATGTTAAACAACACTGGTCCCAATGCTAGCCACTGAGGAACACCACAAATTACTTATCTCCACCTGGAAGTTAAGTCGTTGACCACACACAACACTTTGAGTTCAACCATTCAGCCAATTCCATACCCACCGAGTGGTCCATCCACTAAATCTCTTTATCTCCAATTTGGAAACAAGGATACAATGGGAAACAGTGTCAAATATTTTGCACAAGTCCAGGTTGATGATGTCAGTTGCTCTTCTCTTACTCACCAATGCTGCATCATAGAATGCTATCAGATTTGTCAGGCACAATCTGTCCTCAGTGAACCTCTGTTGGCTGTCACCTATCACCTCCTTATTTTCCATGGGTCTTAGCGTATTTTCTTGGAGGATCTACTCCATGATCTTGCTGTGCACAGAGGTGGGACTCACTGGCCTGTAGTTCCCCAGGTCTTACTTTTTACCCTTTTAAAAAATTGGGGTTATGTTTCCTCTCTTCCAGTCAGTGGGAACTTCACTAGAATGCCATGACTTTTCAAATATGATGGATAATGATTTAGCAACTACATCCACCAGTTCCCTCAGGACTCACAGATGCATCTCATCAGGTCCCGTGGACTTGTGTACCTTTAGATTCCTTATCTGGTCTCATACCTGATCTTCTCCTGCACTGGGTGGTTCTTCATTCTCCTAGTCCCTGACTTTGCCTTCTTTAACTTGGGCTATATGGCTAGAACTCTTGCTATTGAAGACTGAATAAAAAAAAGTATCTCAGAGTTCTCTGTATCCTGCCTAACCAGGTCTCCTGTTTCCTTCCAGAGTGGACCCACAATTTCCCTAGTCTTCCTTTTATCACTGATTTACCTATGGAAGTCTTGTTGTTGTTGTTGTTGTTGTTGTTGTTGTTGTTTTAATTGATGTCCCTGACCAAATTTAATTCTAAATTATTTCGTTTTCCTGATCCCTGGCTTCTCAGACAGTGTCTCTCTATCTCTCACAGACTATCTGTCCTTTTTTTCTACTCTCTATAGGCCTCCTTTTTCTGTTTGGGTTTGACCAGGAGCTCCTTGTTCATCCATGAAGGCTTCTGAGTGCTTTTCCCCAACTTCAACAACTAGGATGCATTGCTCTTGAGCTTGGAGGAGGCGATCCTTGAATATTAACCAGCTTTCTTGAGTAGCTAATGTACTATGAGCAGATTCTCTAGTAATGATTGTTGTCATTGTTCAGGTAGAATTTGTAGCTTAAGATGTTTCTAAACCACTGGAATTCATAAGGATTTCTTCACATGTAGTTATTCTTATGTTCTTTCTCTACATGATGTAAGTCTGGAGAAAGTTATCTAGGTGTGTTTGATAAACTACTAAAACCAGTCTCCTGTAATCTGTTCTCCCATGACCGTGGGGATACGGCTTAATTAAGCTGATGGCAGCTTCTTCTCCTTCTTCCAAATCAAGATTACACCTATATGACTGTATCTACTTTATCCTCTTGGTTCTTGCTATTTGGCTCTTATTCAGAAATTACTGTAATTTTTAAAATCTGGTACTTCTTTTTCTGAGCAGGTGCTGTCTGAGGTTGGAAACAAAAATTAAAAAATAATTAAAACAAATAAAAAAAGCCAGGGGGTTATTATTATTATTGTTTTTAAGTTAGTTCTTATATCACAGAATTACAGAATCACAGAATTGTAGGGGTTGGAAGGGACCTCAGGAGATCATCAGGTCCAACCCCCCTGCCAAAGCAGGTTCCCTAGAGCAGGTTGCCCAGGTAAGCATCCAGATGGGCCTTGAATATCTCCAGAGAAGGATACTCCACAACTTCCCTGGGCAGCCTGTTCCAGTTCTCCGTCACCCTCACCGTGAAGAAGTTCTTTCACATGTTGGTGCAGAACTTCCAGTGCTCCATTTTGTAGCCAGTACCCCTTGTCCTATCCCCACAAATCACTGAAAAGAGGTTGGCTAAATCCCACTGTCTCCCACACTTAGGATATTTGTAAACATGGATAGGATCCACTCTCAAGGCTGAACAGACCCAGGTCTCTCAGTCTTTCCTCATCCTCATAAGGAAGATGCTCCAGGCCCTGTATCATCTTTGTGGTCCTTCACTGGACTCTTTTGAGGAGATCCCTGTCTTTTTTTTTTTTTTTTTTTTGGATCTTGGGAGCCCAGACCAGGACACAGTACTCCAGGTGAAGCCTGACCAGGGCAGAGTAAAAGGGGAGAATAACCTTCCTTGACCTGCTGGCCATGCTCCTTTTAATTTAATATAATTAAATCAACAATTTAGCTGTATCTTCACTGACAATAGTTGCATAAAAATAGTGCACTTTTGAATCAAACAAGCCAATTTTCCCCAATCACTGCATGTTAATTCAGAAATGTTTCTGCTGCATGTGAAATAGGAGAAACAGGAGAAAAATAGACTAGAAGTTCTTCCATGAGTATGCTTCAGATGTGCTTCAAATCACCAGGGAGGATAAAGTTCTGAAACAATGTCTGGGCTTGCAGATAGCTTCAAATCATGGGCACTGAGGTGATATTTGTTACAGGAAAGTGGAGAAAATATAGCCTTAAATAAATCACTTAACTTGTATGTACCATTTCTACAGGTGATATACACAAATTGTTTTAGTCTTCTTCTAATGAGCTAAACTACTTGTTAACATAGTTATTTTCCACTGAGGAAGGTGAAGAGCATGAGAAAGTATCTCACAACAGAAAGCCCCAGCTGGTTACTGGCCTGTTGACATCATGAGGATTAAGGGAAGTACAGTCTGACCTACTCAGCTCTGCTACTGGGAACTGCCCAGAACCAAACCCAGGTGAAGAAGCCATACAAGGCTCTGTTTAATGTCCCTTTCTCACTGCAGCCTGGAGAATCTCACACCCTGCATCACAACAGAGAGAAATACTTCCTATTTTGTGGCAAGAGCATTTTACGTTCATCTTGCATCACAGACTGCCGGATTTTGCAGAATCAAGTTCTGGAGATTTTCTAGAAAACAAACAAACAAAACTTTAACTTTTTATGAGATCTATTACTGATGTGTGATTCATATATTTATTTCTTTAACAAGACATACCTCATAGCGTGTCTGATCAATGCATTAGAAAATGGCTGAAGTGACTAAACTGTATGAATTAAAAACTCAAAGCAGGTTTCTACTCATGCAAATTCTTAAAAAAGAACAGGCTGCTATTCACAAGTGAAAGGTCTCAGGATATTTTATCTTCTAGATTCAGTGGTTAGGAAGCTTTTGCCACTTAACTCACTGTATGATTGTCTTTCTTATTTCAGTTTATAACTTCCCCAGCTCCCACCCCATGAAACATCTATGTGCTGTTTGTAATCTCCCCAAACACAGAATGCTTTCTTGAGTGGCAGGCACCAGAACTACTCTGTAAATGCTATGAAGAGATAATTAGATAGATGCCTTTTGATTCTCTCTCTGGGAAAGCATAGGGTGAAGTAAAAAATGCATGATAAGCCTTCAGTTCATTTTGAATGTTAAAACATCAATGTATTCTGAAAGATGTGAGAACATTGTTCTGTGTGTGGCAAGTGTCTTAACTTTTATAATTTCTTTGCTGTTCAATGTTTGTTCACAGGAGTAGTTATTTGTGACATTAGCCCCTAGTTAACACAATATAGTTGTGCTAAGCCCATGAGTTAGATTAGCAATGAGGGGACATGAGCTACCCAGGGCCTACAGTTGCAAAGCCAAACACATATTCAGGTCTGTCCCTCAGCTTTAACAAACATACTTTTGCCTCTGGCACTAAAAGCTTTCCTTGTGAAGCTAATGTACTTTGGCATTCAGAGAAATTCTAAGTAAAATCTGATGAAAACTTTAAGCATTATAAATTATATTTGTAAAGTCATAGTTAAAACAGAACTCACTAACTTTTAGAATGTCCTGGTTTCAGTTAGCACAGAATTAATTTTCTTCCTAGTAGCTGGTGGAATGCTGTGTTTTGGCTTAGAATGAGAAGAGTGCTGATAACACCCCGATGCTTTAATTGTTGCAGAGCAGTGCTTATACTAAGCCAAGGACATCTCAGCCTTTGCTCTGTCCTGCCAACGGGCAGGCTGGGGGGGTGCAGTAAGAGCTGGGAGGGGACAGACCCAGGACAGGTGACCCAAACTAGCCAAAGGGATATTCCATACCATCTGACGTCATGCTAAACAATATATAGGGGTGGCTAGCCGGGGGGAGGGGGCCGGACTGCTCGGGGTTAAGCTGGGCATCGGTCAGCGGGTGGTGAGCAATTGCATTGTGCATCACTTGTTTGTACATATTATTAGTAGTAGTACTATTATCATCATTGCATTATTATTATTATTATTATTATTATTATTATTTTCCTGTCTTATTAAACTGTCTTCATCTCAACTCACGAGCTTCACTTTCCATTTCTCTCCCCCGTCCCAGAGAGGGAGGGGGGAGGGTGAGCGAACGGCTGCGTGGTGTTTAGCTGCCAGCCGGGTTAAACCACGACAGTCTTTTTGGCGCCCAACGTGGGGCTCGAAAGGTTGAGATAACGGCAGATCTGACCAGAGTGTGTTAAACTAAAATTGGTATAAGTATTAGACCTGCTTAATAGTCACTTGTCATAATGCTGATTGCTTTAATCTCAACTGTGCTGCGCCTGTTTTCCAAATTGAGTATTATAGCACGTTATTTTCCGTATGTGCTCTCTGTCATGTTGTTTATCCTCTCCGGGCCCTGGTTTCAGACCGTTATGGTACTGTGTGTTGTATCAGTGGCTTATGAGATGATGAAATATCTGGCCATGACTCTAACCTGGTATTTGTACTCAGTAACATCTTCGATTCTATACTTTGGAAACTGTATTTTGGAAACTATTAGCAATTGTATCTGTTGCCTTTTTTCATTAGGGAGTCAATCTGTGGAGGGGAAAGGGGAAGATAATTTTTCTTACTTAATCACTCTCCCTTTCTCCTTCACCACCCCTGTACCCTCCTTGATCACTCTCCCTTCCTCCTTCACCACCCTCTTATCCTCCGAGTTTATTACAATAGCTCTCCAAGATATTGAATATCCTTGGGATACTCAGACCAGCATAGTCCTGTTGTTCTGCCTCCTGAATGCACTTCAAGTTCTGCTTAAAGTTAAACAACTACTTAGGAAGCTCATCCGGAGATCTGCCCGGAGGCAGTATAGTTGTGGGTGGCAGGGAGTATGGGTAGATATGGGCAGGCATCTAGAGCAGTTGGCACCCCCAGTGTGTTGGAAATTCACCCCTGAACAATGGCAAAATCCTCAAAAACTGGCAGAATGCTTGAAAAAAAGGTGTAATGATTCTGGCAGTTCCAAAGTAACACAAATCATTGTAACGTGCTGGGGCCTGGCTCATGCCTATCGAGCTGCCATTGATACTGCTGTCAACTTAGTGACAGACCCTGCGGCCACTCCAAACCCTGTGACAGATCCAACGGCCACTGTGACCCCTACGGTGGATTCTGCAGCCGCTCCAGTCCCAGCTCCTGCAGCCGCTCCAGTCCCAGCTCCTGCAGCCGCTCCAGTCCCAGCTCCTGCAGCCGCTCCAGTCCCAGCTCCTGCAGCCGCTCCAGTCCCAGCTCCTGAAGCTGCTCCAGCTCCAGCTCCTGCAGCTGCTCCAGTCCCAGCTCCTGCAGCCGCTCCAGTCCCAGCTCCTGCAGCCGCTCCAGTCCCAGCTCCTGCAGCCGCTCCAGCTCCAGCTCCTGCAACTGCTCCAGTCCCAGCTCCTGAAGCTGCTCCAGCTCCAGCTCCTGCAGCTGCTCCAGTCCCAGTTCCTGCAGTCGCTCCAGTTCCAGCTCCGGCCGCTACTCCAGTCCCAGTTCCTGCAACTGCTCCAGTCCCAGCTCCTGAAGCCGCTCCAGCTCCAGCTCCTGCAGCCGCTCCAGCTCCAGCTCCTACTGCTGCTCCAGTCCCAGCTCCTGCAACTGCTCCAGCTCCAACTCCAGCTCCTGTAGCCGCTCCAGCTCCTGTGGCCGTGTCAGAGAAACGAGCTGTAGCAGTGCAAGTTGACCCTGCAGAGGGCATTCCAACCCCTGTGGCAGACCCTGTAACAAAGTCAGAGAAACGAGCAGTAGCAGTGCAAGCTGCCCCTGTAGAGAAGGTGAAAATATGGTATAGAAATTCAAGTCGTTTAGAACGCAGAGAGTCTTCTGCCAATCCAGGTAAGGCTTCTGCCAAAACTAAGTATAGAGATGACGAAGATGATGACGACGCTGGGCCGTCAAGGATTCAGGAGGAGGAAGATGAGGATGCCGAAAGAGCAACAGTAACTACCCGAAGCCTAAACGAGCGCGAGCTACGAGATGTGCGAAAAGATTTTGGTCACTGTATAGGTGAGCAGCTTGTCACCTGGCTGCTCCGGTGCTGGGACTCTGGAGCCAATTGTGTGGAATTAGACGGCAGGGAAGCCAAGCGGCTGGGATCCCTTGCTCGAGACGCCGGCATTGACAAAGCAATTGCAGATGGAGCACGACCCACCAGCCTCTGGAGGCGTCTCCTCTCAGCTGTGAGGGAAAGGTATCCCTTCAAGGAAGATATTTTATGTCTACCAGGCAAGTGGACCACTATGGAGAAGGGAATCCAGTACCTGAGGGAATTAGCCGTACGGGAAGTGATTTATGAGGATCCAGACCTCAAACAAACATCCACAGATCCAGATGAAGTCAAGTGTACACGACCCATGTGGCGGAAGTTTGTACGGAGTGCACCATCATCATATGCCAGCTCATTGGCAATAATGGCCTGGAAAGAGGATGAGGAACCCACAGTGGGTGAAGCGGCTAAACAACTCCGGCAGTACGAAGAAAGTCTCTCCTCTTCCTTACAGGCCTGCGTCTCAGCTGTGGAGAAACTTTCTGAAAAGGTTCACCAACTTGAAGAGAATCTATTGTCCTCCCCACCTGAACCAACCAGTGCCCACCGACCAAAGGAGAACACTTGGGAGAAACTTTCTGAAAAGGTTCACCAACTTGAAGAGAGATTATTCTCCTTCGCACCTGTACAAAGCAGTGTCTCAGCTGTCAGGGGTAGGCGTTCACCCACACAAGGAAGACGATATGGTGGGTACTCACCCCGTGCCACCCTGTGGTTTTACTTACGAGACCATGGAGAGGACATGAGAAAGTGGGATGGAAAATCTACCGCGACCCTAGAGGCACGGGTACGTGAGTTGCAAAAGAAAACAATCAGGAAAAAGGGATTCTCCGAAAAGTTTGCTGCTCCAACTTCCAGCAGACAGTCCTTCAAACACAGAAATGAGGAAGATTCTGACCAAGATTAGGGGGGCCCTGCCTCCAGCCAGGGGGAGGAAAGGGACAATCGAGTTTATTGGACTGTGTGGATTCGATGGCCTGGCACATCACGCGCACAGAAGTATAAGGCTTTAGTAGACACCGGTGCACAATGTACTATAATGCCATCGAGCTATAAAGGACCAGAGCCCATCTATATTTGTGGAGTGACAGGGGGATCTCAGCAGTTGACTGTATTGGAGGCTGAAGTGAGTCTGACTGGGAATGAGTGGGAAAAGCACCGCATTGTGACTGGTCCGGATGCTCCATGTATCCTTGGCATAGACTATCTTAGAAGAGGATACTGCAAGGACCCAAAAGGGTTCCGGTGGGCTTTTGGTATTGCTGCCTTAGAGACAGAGGGCATTAAACAATTATCTACCTTGCCTGGTCTCTCAGAGGACCCCTCTGTTGTGGGGTTGCTGAGGGTCGAAGAACAGCAAGTGCCAATTGCTACCACAACTGTGCACCGGCGGCAATATCGCACCAACCGAGACTCCCTGATTCCCATCCATAAGCTAATTCGTCAATTGGAGAGCCAAGGAGTGATCAGCAAGACTCATTCACCTTTCAATAGTCCCATATGGCCAGTGCGAAAGTCTAATGGCGAGTGGAGACTAACAGTGGACTATCGCGGCCTGAACGAAGTCACGCCACCACTGAGTGCTGCAGTGCCGGACATGCTGGAACTTCAGTATGAACTTGAATCGAAGGCAGCCAAGTGGTACGCCACAATTGATATCGCTAATGCATTTTTCTCCATCCCTCTAGCAGCAGAGTGCAGGCCACAATTTGCCTTCACTTGGAGGGGAGTCCAATATACTTGGAATAGGCTGCCCCAGGGGTGGAAACACAGCCCTACCATTTGCCATGGGCTGATCCAGTCTGCACTAGAGCAGGGGGAAGCTCCTGAACACCTGCAGTACATCGATGACATTATTGTGTGGGGTGACACAGCAGAGGAAGTTTTCGAGAAAGGGAAGAAAATAGTCCAAATCCTTCTGAAAGCCGGTTTTGCCATAAAACAAAATAAAGTCAAAGGACCTGCACGGGAGATCCAGTTTTTAGGAATAAAATGGCAAGATGGACGTCGTCAAATCCCAATGGATGTGATCAACAAAATAACAGCTATGTCTCCACCAACTAACAAAAAAGAAACACAGACTTTCCTAGGTGTTGTGGGGTTTTGGAGAATGCACATCCCAAATTACAGTCTGATTGTAAACCCACTCTACCAAGTAACTCGTAAGAAGAATGAGTTTGAATGGGGCCCTGAACAACGACAAGCCTTTGAACAAATCAAGCAGGAAATAGTCCATGCAGTAGCCCTTGGGCCAGTTCGAACAGGACCAGATGTAAAGAATGTGCTCTACACTGCAGCCGGGGAGAACGGCCCCACCTGGAGCCTCTGGCAGAAAGAACCTGGGGAAACTCGAGGTCGGCCTCTGGGGTTTTGGAGTCGGGGATACAGAGGATCTGAGGCCCGCTATACTCCAACTGAAAAGGAGATATTGGCAGCATATGAAGGAGTTCGATCTGCTTCGGAGGTGGTCGGTACTGAAGCGCAGCTCCTCCTAGCACCCCGATTACCGGTACTAGGCTGGATGTTCAAGGGAAGGGTCCCCTCTACGCATCATGCAACTGATGCTACATGGAGCAAGTGGGTTGCACTGATTACTCAGCGGGCTCGAATAGGAAACCCCAGTCGCCCAGGAATATTGGAAGTGATCATGGACTGGCCAGAAGGCAAATACTTTGGGATATCATCAGAGGAGGAGGTGGGTCGTGCTGAAGAAGCCCCACTGTACAACCAGTTGTCAGAGAATGAAAAGAAATATGCCCTGTTCACTGATGGGTCCTGTCGTATTGTGGGGAAGCATCGGAGATGGAAGGCTGCTGTATGGAGTCCTACGCGACGAGTTGCAGAAGCTGCTGAGGGAGAAGGTGAATCGAGTCAGTTTGCAGAAGTGAAAGCCATTCAGCTGGCTTTAGACATTGCTGAACGAGAAAAATGGCCAGTTCTCTATCTCTACACCGATTCATGGATGGTAGCAAATGCCCTGTGGGGATGGTTACAGCAATGGAAGCAAAACAACTGGCAGCGTAGGGGCAAACCTATCTGGGCTGCTGCATTGTGGCAAGATATTGCTGCTCGGGTAGAGAACCTGGCTGTGAAAGTACGCCACGTAGATGCTCATGTGCCCAAGAATCGGGCTACTGAAGAACATCAAAACAACCAGCAGGTGGATCAGGCTGCTAAGATTGAAGTAGCTCAGGTGGACCTGGATTGGCAGCATAAAGGTGAATTATTTATAGCCCGATGGGCCCATGACACCTCAGGCCATCAAGGTAGAGATGCAACATACAGATGGGCTCGTGATCGAGGGGTGGACTTGACCATGGACGCTATAGCACAGGTTATTCATGACTGTGAAACATGTGCTGCAATCAAGCAAGCCAAACGGTCAAAGCCTCTTTGGTATGGAGGACGATGGCTGAAATATAAATATGGAGAGGCCTGGCAGATTGATTACATCACACTCCCTCAAACTCGCAATGGCAAGCGCCACGTACTTACAATGGTGGAAGCAACCACCGGATGGCTGGAAACATATCCTGTGCCTCATGCTACCGCCCGGAACACCATCCTGGGCCTTGAAAAGCAAGTCCTATGGCGACATGGCACCCCAGAAAGAATAGAATCAGACAATGGGACTCACTTCCGAAACAACCTTATAGACACTTGGGCCAAAGAACATGGTATTGAATGGGTGTATCACATCCCCTATCATGCACCAGCCTCCGGGAAAGTTGAACGATACAATGGCCTGTTAAAGACTACCTTGAAAGCAATGGGCGCTGGGACGTTCAAAAACTGGGATACGCATTTGGCAAAGGCCACCTGGTTAGTCAATACTAGGGGATCTACCAACCGAGCTGGACCTGCCCAATCAAACCTGTTACGTACTGTAGATGGGGATAAAGTTCCTGTAGTGCATGTAAAAAATATGCTGGGTAAAACAGTCTGGGCTACTCCTGCCTCAGGAAAAGGCAAACCTATTCGTGGAATTGTTTTCGCTCAGGGACCTGGATATACTTGGTGGGTGATGCAAAAGAACGGAGAGGTCCGGTGTGTACCTCAAGGAGATTTAATACTGGGTGAGAATAGCCCATGAACTGAATTGCACCATGTTAAATAGTATATTATACTGTATGTTATCACTACCATGATTACTATAGGTGACTAATTAGAATGTATGGAAAAGAGTGTAACCTGAGCATGACATAAATGGTATGGAATAAGGGGTGGATAGATGTCCTGGTTTCAGTTAGCACAGAATTAATTTTCTTCCTAGTAGCTGGTGGAATGCTGTGTTTTGGCTTAGAATGAGAAGAGTGCTGATAACACCCCGATGCTTTAATTGTTGCAGAGCAGTGCTTATACTAAGCCAAGGACATCTCAGCCTTTGCTCTGTCCTGCCAACGGGCAGGCTGGGGGGGTGCAGTAAGAGCTGGGAGGGGACAGACCCAGGACAGGTGACCCAAACTAGCCAAAGGGATATTCCATACCATCTGACGTCATGCTAAACAATATATAGGGGTGGCTAGCCGGGGGGAGGGGGCCGGACTGCTCGGGGTTAAGCTGGGCATCGGTCAGCGGGTGGTGAGCAATTGCATTGTGCATCACTTGTTTGTACATATTATTAGTAGTAGTACTATTATCATCATTGCATTATTATTATTATTATTATTATTATTATTATTTTCCTGTCTTATTAAACTGTCTTCATCTCAACTCACGAGCTTCACTTTCCATTTCTCTCCCCCGTCCCAGAGAGGGAGGGGGGAGGGTGAGCGAACGGCTGCGTGGTGTTTAGCTGCCAGCCGGGTTAAACCACGACAAGAATAAAACAAAGCTTAATCAATGAACTCACAGGATCTTATTTTGTAATGTAACTAAGTCAACTGTTTTAACTTTCACCATGACTATCCTTACTTGATAGTCATAATCAACAAACACCTTTACCATCAGTGAATTCAGCTCTTGTTCATAGTTCCATTCTTCTTCCTCCCCCAAACATCATAAAGGATCTAGATTTCTTTTATTTTAATGTTTTTGGTTTTTCTTTTTTTTTTTTTCCTACTTTTTTTTTTTGTTTGTTTTATATATTAGGAAATCTAGAGTTAATTAATTGCAGACTAATGAGAGATTTTTGAATCTATTTTGCCTTTATTAAGAATTCTACAGTGTGGCTCACGGATAAGATACGGTTAGGATGGATAAATGAGTGACACTTTAGTTTTAGGGACAGAAAGACATATCCCCCCTAAAATTCAAGGAAACATCAAAATCATATGAAATACTAAGTGACAATTAAATAAGAAATAATAAACAATTGGTATGGTTACAACTTGTAGAAAAAAAATAATGGCTATTTGGTGATTAATTCCTATACATTTTTTAAAAGTCAATTCCATAGACTAACTTTTCATGGAAACTGAAAGCAAACAAAAAACTGGACAGAGCTAGTACAAACAGAAAAATAAAGTAAGAACACTTTAATATTGCTTTAATTAAGTGCATTGGAATCCATTCAATTATGAATTGATATTTGCTACCTTCATACCTATCTACTTGAGCACCTGCTTCACCCACAGTTTGCCTATTATCAAAGACACAAAATGATCACCTACTCCACCTCACAGCCAAACCACCCTACCACAAACCTCTAATGACTCTTTTCTCCAGTGGCCTTATTAACATAATAAGTGGTTATTAAGAGCATCTGTCTTTAACCAGCATTTAGCTTGGATTTTGCCACCTCTTTTCAGATATTTTTCATTTCTTTTAAGCTTCCAGCTTAACTTAATAGAAGCTATTATTTTTATATACAAAATGTTAGCATGATCTCTATCAGCTTTCTGTTTCACAGGTCAAAGAACACCACTAGTTCAACTGTTATTCATAGGATATACATGTATGTTGAAAATTTCCAATGACTGTATTTCTTAAAACAAACAAACACACAAACAAAAAACCCTGCCTTTTCTCAGAGGTATAAATTTGTAATCCATTCTCAAAAATTTACACATTGGGAAAAGGACAAGTATTATCTTTATATTTTGTAATAAATTTCTATTTATGTGTGGTAATTTCCTGGCATAGCTACAGCAATTGAATTATTTTACTCAATCTATGCTTATTTAACTCCCCCACATGGACAGTCAATCACTGAGTAAATCCAGCTGTCCTCCAGATTAATTATGTTACTTCTCAACAATAGAAACATTTTTGTTCCAAAATAATTTTGACATTGGAGAGTCCTATCAGAATAGTTTGAAATGAACTAATTATTCTGCCAGTTTTATGCCTGTAAATTTCTCCACGCAGGCAAATCTTTCAGTTTATGGAAGCTTATTCACACAGTCAATTCCACAGTGGGAGCACTGTCTGTCCTTCCACTAGAAAAACGTGACAGTAGAAGAGACAGACAGTATAAGTAGACAGACAAATGTAGAAGACTTTTGTCGTCTATTTGTCATCTTCTGTAGAAGACATTTGTGGAAAGAACTACCAGAAGGAAATCCACATCATGATTATGAAACACCTTGCTTTGTTTCCTGGAAATCAGTTATTAATTCTTACTTCTTCAGCAGTTTCCCTGACTTATTTGCTTTTCTTTCTTGCCACTTTTTTTTTTTTCAATTTAATTTCCCTATTCAGTTTAATTAAGCTTTCCCCAGGCTCAGAAGCTTAAAAACCCTTATTAATTTATTTATTTATCTATTTATTTATTTATTTATTTTAAAACACCTTGCTTTGAGTGTTATATTTATTTATTTATTTATTTTAAAACATGCTGACACAGAATTTTCCCAAAATCTATAAGATCTCATTAAAATCTTTTATCAAATCCTTTCACTTCATTTTAGTGAGACAAAACAAGGGATAAACTGGAAAGAAAAAAAAAAAAAAAAAAAAAAGTAGGGGTTGGTGAATTACTTTATATAAATAGAATAAATCTATATCCTATTTACTATATAGAAATAGACAAAATAAAATATGTATAAAAGTACAAATGTTGTTATTTACTTTACAGAAATAAGGAAGACCTAATAGACTATTCCCTCCCCATTCACAACTCTCATATGTTACATGGACAATATGTTCCAACTCTCTGTATTTCCATGGAGCAAAAGAATTCATGCAGATATCCAGTCTTTTTTTTTTTTTTTTTTTTTATAATTTCTTTGTTTCTAGGTATGTATCATGTACGGTAATTGCACATATCATTGTCATTTGTGTGTAGAGTTGTATGACTACTATGTTGTGGTGGGAACCTCTGAACAAGTAAAAGGATTTAAGCACTATCTAAGACAAAGAAAAATATGACTCCCATTAAAATTAGTAGGAAAACCAGTGGAGACTTTCTCTTAACTGCTTGCCCTCGTGACTATGAATCTTCCTGAAAAAAAAAAAAAAAAAAAAAAAAGACGACTCTCCACAGATTCAAATTCCAAATTCCAAACAAGTTCCAAGCAGAAAGTAAATACCTGAACATTTGGTATCACCACACAGTAGGTAAAAGACATTAAATAAAAAGGGAGTAGACCTTATCATTCTTTTCAGAAACTTCTCCAAAGCAAAGCTTGGATGATTACCATTATTTGTTATTTATGAGTCTCCAACCTTTTTTTTTTTTTTTTTTTTTTTTTTTCCTGACTTTGTGGTAGTGTTCTTGTCTGAACTAATTTGGATTAATTTTATGTGGTTTCAGAACACAGCATTTCAAGTGCTTCACTTGAATATATTGCATCTGCCATGTTTTCTGAATCCACTAATCCTGTAATTTTATCAAAAGCACCAATCGCACTTGACTAAAAAGATTTATACATCTCAATTCCATGCTCCACATTTCTTGGATTTCATTTATTTCTGTCATGGGTTCATGTTCTGTAGACATATAGAGTTAGGACTATTTTGATGGATTTGAGTTTTATGCAGTAAATAAAGGTAATAGCTTATCAGATCAGGTAATAGAAAGCTCAAAACAGAGTAATCATTACTTATCTCCAATAATAATTTTACTTTAGTTCAGCTATTTTTTATAATAGGTATCTCATGCCATTGTATTTATCATTTATCGTAATACTTTAAAGGTCAATATTTATTGATTACCTTGATAGGGCAAGATAAAGAAAGTGATACTTTTTAATTAATGAAACAGTTGCTACAAGTACTGTTTGTTTTTTTCTGTTTGCTTGTTTGATTTTTGTTGTTGTTTTCTTGATTCATTGCTTTGTTTTGTTTTTGTCTTTTTTTTTTTTTTTTTTCCAAAAGCACAAGTCTGTAGTTCTCAGACGAACCTCTCATTTCATTTTTATAAGCAATGAAACTATGTATTTGGACAAGAATGTTTCCATTCTAATGGAAAACCAAGACATATCTTGAAGCAGATATGAACAGAACAAATAAGTGAAATGGTCAATATTTATATTGATCAATATTGGTCAATAATATTCTTTGTTATAATAAAATAATGTATATTTTAAAAAATAAATATTTTAATTGGTTGGTCAATTTTTATGTAGACAATCTTGAATACTTTACCATTATTTATGAGCACTCTATAGAGCTGAAAGTTTCGGCTAAAAAACAAAACAAAACCTTTTTTGATCTCCATCTGATCTCCATATGAAGAAAACTTTTTTCCCTAAATTCTTTCAAATCTATTAGAAAGAACCTATTACAAGCAGCAAGTGAAATTAGTCATACCTTTTATGAAAATGTTGCTTTTTTCCTGACCGTCAATCGTGTCTTTTTCCTTCTATTCTTGACCATTATACATCAATAATACTAACAGATGAACCTTACTATCTTTCTACCACAATGACAGTTTGCTTTTTTTTTTTTTTTCTTTTTCTTTTTTATTTTTTTTTCATGACAGCAAAATATGACTGGGAACTCAGCATTACCCTAAAGCTCTTTCATTCATAAACACAGACTACTTAAATATAGCCTGTGGTTGCAAAGGTTTTTTGTGTTCTTTTTCTGATATTTTAGTAGGAGAGTGTGGTCACAGATTAAAGCCAGATTCATTTGGAAGTCCTAAAATGTAAATTACTTTAGACAAAATATCTTTGTGTCTGCCTTCTAGTGTTCTAAACACATGAACTTCACAGCCAATAAAGAAAAAAATATATTTGCAGCAATGGGGCTAAACTTTTTAAAAGGTCTGTATCTTTTTTTTTTTCAAAACATCCATATTAAAGTTCATCTTCCTATCAAAAAAAAAAAAAAAAAAAAAAAAAAAAAGTCATTGCTGTTGTAATGAGGATCTTTTATATAAAGCAAAAACTCCAGGCTCAGTAACCTAGAAACCTCAGAGAATGCAAGAATTCATCATTGTGAGTGGGTATCCCCATTTGAGATTAGAGGACAAGAGAAAAGCTGACTTATTTACCATGTGTTCAGGATGAGTTTTTAATAGGTGTTCCACTAGTGCTGAAAAATATGTACAGGACTAAAGTTTCAAGCAAGCTCTCAAGAAAAGGTTTAATCAGCACATTAGACATTTTACCTCTGAAGAAGCTTTAATTTTACTCTGAAGACAGTTTAAAATCTGTCCATTGCAATCCAACTGTGAATGTCTGAAATACAGTGAGCTATGCAGGACACCATATAAGGATCATGGCAACCATCAGAAAAAGTTCTAGAAGAAATTGAGATAGTCTTATGGTAGCAAAGTAAAGGAAATATATCTGTTTTCAAGGCAGTGGAAGCTGTTCTCTCTCAAACCAAAGGACAGGAAATAACAAAGCTAGCAACCTAACGTGATCAGTAGAATTTTATCAGCAGTTCAGTGGAAAGAGCACCTGTACGACAATTATTACCTCTTTTTTCCTTTTCTATAATGACATATGTACTAGGATAGTGAAAATTGTGTCAGTACAAGTGTATTTCAATGGAGATAACTGTCGTGGTTCCACTCGAGTGGGCAGCCGAGCTCCACCACAGCCGCTATCTCACTCCCCCTCCTCAAAGAGGAATGGGGAGAAAATATGTGAAAAGGGCTCAAGGGTTGAGATAAGGATGAGAAAATCACGCAATAATTATTGTAACGGGCAAAACAGACTCAGCATAAGGAGACAGTAAGATTTATTGCTCATTACTAACAAGCTAGAGAAGTGAGAAACAAAGGAAAGAAACCAAAAGCACCTTCCCCCACCATCCACCCTCTTCCACCTCCTCCCCCCGAGTGGCACAGGGGAACAGGGGAATGGGGGTTATGGCCAGTCTACAGAGCTTCTCTGCCGCTCCTTCTCGGTCACTCTCATCCCCTGTGCTGTGGGGTCCCTCCCACGGGACACAGTCCTTGATGAACTGATCCGGCGTGGGCTTCCCACAGGCAGCAGCTCTTCCAGAACTGCTCCAGATATGGGTCCGTACCACGGGGTCCATCCCTCAGGAGAAAACTGCTCCAACCTGGCTCCCCTACGGGCAGCAGCAGCTCCTGCCAGGTCACCAGCTCCTGCGTGGTCTCCTCTCCACGGGCTACAGGTCCGGCCCGGAATCTGCTCCGGCAGGGGTCTTCCACAGGCGGCAGCCTCCGTCGGTGCAGGTCCACCTGCTCCACTGTGGTCTCCTCCACGGGCTGCAGCGTGGAATCCTGCTCCACCGTGGCACTCCATGGGCTGCAGGGGGACATCCTGCTTCACCATGGTCCTCACCACAGGCCACAGGGGACTTCTGCTCCGGCGCCTGGAGCACCTCTCCCCCTCCTTCTGCACTGACTTTGGCACCTGCAAGGCTGTTTTCTCACTCCTCTCACTCTCCCGGCTGCTGTGTGGCGCAGCCTTTTTGTTTTCCCTGTCTTAAATATGCTCTCACAGAGGCGCAAAACAACATCGCTTATTGGCTCAGCTCTGGAAAACAATGGGGCACCTCCCAAACATGGGGCAGCTTCTAGATCTTTCTCACAGAAACCACTCCTATGGCCCCCTGCTACCAAAACCTTGCCGCGTAAACCCACTACAATAATAAGCAGGCTTTCCTTTCAATCTTTTAAAACTGAATCACTGGATCACTGTGAGAAATAAACTTTTGGAACATAGGAACAAATAAAAAACACTGTAGATTTGACAGTATGCATCTATGAAAAAGACAGATATGTATCTGAGAAAGTGATAAGCAACAAGATAATCACCTGTCAAGAATTAAATTCTTATGAAAAAATCCTGTACCATAGAATGAAAAGTATGCAATATTTATGACTATATAAAAGAAACATGCGGTGGTTTTACTGTACTAGGCAGCCAAACACCACAACTGCTCTCTCACTCCCCCTCCTTAGATGAGGAGGGGAAGAAGTAAAGTAAAGAATAACTCATGGGTTGAGATAAGAACAGTTTAATTAAAGGGAAAAAAAAGAAAAAAGAAAAAGAAAAAAAGAAAAGAAAGAGGAAAAGGGGAAAAGGAGGGGAAAGGGGGAGGGGAGGGGAGGGGACAAGGCTATGTGGAAGTGCAGAGGAAAGAAATTACTCTCTACTTCCCTACAAGTAGAGCCCACCCCTCTCCTCTTCTTCCTGTTTCCACCTTTTATTGCTGAGTGTGACATCATATGGTATGGTAACATATCATATGGTGACATCATACCCCTTTGGTTGGTTTAGGTCAGCTGCCCTGGTGATATTTCTCTTCTCATTTTTTTGCCCACCCCCTAGGTGGGTTAGAGAGTCCTGATGTTCTGCCAGCATTGCTCAGCAGCAGACACAACACTGGTGTGATACCACTGCTGTTCTAGCTACAAGTGCAGAGCACAGCACTGTATGGGCTGCTGCAGGGAAAGTTAACATCCCAGCCAGACCCAGTATACCATGGTACATGTATAGCAACATATGAACATTATTTGTGACATCACAGTACTCCTCTTATGTCTCCCTGAATAGTCTGGTAGACATCTCATGAGAGAAATACAACTTGATCTAACAGAAGTACTGATCTGGAATTTTCTGTAAGCAATTTTGTATGTTAAAGGATAGAAATTTTAAGGCTGTGATAGTATGTGATAATTCTCATTGAACGTGACCAAACTCTCTAAGTGTGGCCATGGAAGTTCATGGAATGTGACTAGAGTGAGAGTGTGCTACATTATTTGTGAATACATAATCATAATAGCTCAGTACCCTGAATGCGATGAGACTTATCACGGCTGATAGGCTATACCCCTTTAACGCAACAGTGCTGAAAATTTGTGAGAAAGTAGAGTCTCACTAGCAAAAATGACAAAGATATGGTGTGATAATGATGTTAATTTGCATAGACTATCTGGAATAACATTGAAGATCTTTGAAATAGACTATGCAACAGCATTTAACTTTTTGAAAATCTCTATGTAGGTAATGCATTTTTGTATATCATAAAATTCTGAGCACACAGTTTTCTAGATAAAACAAAAAGTAAGAAACTGCTTTAGCAACTCTTTGAATTAACTTTCATTCAAATCCAAATGAAAGTCATATTTCACAAGAAAACTCATTAAGTGATTAATATTTTTAAAAAATACAAGTTATGCGATATATACTATATTTATGGTATATAGTACATACGATATATATTGTATATACTATACTTCATATAGTCTGATATGGGGAATTATGGGGATAAATGGCTGTAGAAATTTTATGACATTTGAAGATTGTTTATTTTGACAATAGTTTTAATGTCTCTAAAAGACTTTCCTAAATTCTGCAGTAGTGAAAATTAGACTTTCACAAATTCGTCATTGCTTTAGAAAACCAACTGCAGGATTTTATTCTAGCTATGCTGTCTCTTGTCATGCCCTCCAGCTTCTAGTTTGAGGCCCATGAAATTATGTAGAAAATGGGTTACAAAAATTACATATAGATTCAGTTATTGGATTAAAGTTAAATTTTATCATTTCAAACAGTAAGAGAACAGCATCATAATCATAGTCTGAGTTTAATATTGTCACTCAATGACATGTTCAATGTTTCATGCAGAACTGAAGGAATTTGACTTCTCAGTTTAGAATCATTTGGCAAGAAGCAAGAAAATCATTTTCACCCAAGTGATGTTTTGTTGGTTTCCAGAACAAGCAAGTTGTTTTTCTCTTCAGTGGTGTTATTTTGTGTTTGATGGCCTTTAAATAAACAAAAGAAAATGACATTCTATATTACACTGTGTTTTGTAAAGGAAGGGTTCATAAGTGAACCTGTAGACATTTTGCTGCAAAGTTAGGAACTCCAGTGAAGATTCTGTAAAACAAAAACAAAACAAAACAAAACAAAAAAAAACAACAACCAGCAGCCAAATAATAACAGCAACAACAACAACAATAAAACAACAGCTTTGAAAAGAGAAGGATTTAAAATGCATGTTTAAGTGTCTGTATGTGTGCTAATTTAACATACACTGAAAAAAAAGTGTTAAAATTTGACTTTATTTTTAGAAGTGGAAATTGTTTACAGTGGAAATTGTTAATAACATCTATTGTTATAATTATTATCCAAAGGATAATAAAAGAATAACACTGCTAATAACTAGTCATGAGTCAGCAGTATCTTTTTTGTGTTTGATTTTTTTTGTGCAAACAGTTTCATTAGAAAGTGTCTCCACTGGCACACAGTGATGGGATCTCCTGTGTGGCCAAGAAAATATACTTCCTTTCAACACAGGAAAATATAGATTGGAGATTTACTTTCACTCCAATATTTCCCAGTATGTTTTTCAATCCCTATAAACACAACCAAGGACATCCTGTTGAGAATGGCATACACTGTATTTTGCAAGAAACAAACAAATAAAGATGACTTTTACTGAATGAGAACAGCGACAGTAGAGCTGTCCATTCATGCCTCACCCTCATTGCATTTCTGTTAAGTATTTGAAAGTATTGTGCACAGTTAAAGTCATTCTGTGGAAGAACAATAAAATCAGCAAACTAAGGTTGTTCAGAACCTTGATAGATGCTTATGGGACTTGTTTTGCCTGAATCTAAAGCTGTTGCCACTCTCATCTAACACAGCTTGCATGACACAGATGAAAAGAAGTTGGGTAAGAATATTTCCTTGCAGACTCCACTAGTGAGGCTGAATTATCTAGACTGCTATCCATCAGTGCATACACTGCATTAGAAGAACTGTAAAAGGCTCTATTACAACTTCTGATCAACTCTTCATAAGCGGAAAAAGAAAATGTAACATTTCAGTTTAAGGCATCAGATGCATTCTCGAGTCAACTATAGTTAAAAAGAAGCAGTAATTGTTCATATAAAATACTCATACCTTAAAAAAGAACATAGATTTGGCAAATGCAGTAAGAGACATAAATAATAACTTGTCACTATTAAGCTAATGATAATGTATGACCTATGACAACTTTTGGTAAAACAGAACAAGAGTGGAGACATAATATCTATGGTTATTTGTATAAAGCTGATATTACTCTTTTGGCATACATATGATGAATTAAATGATCATGAAGTTAAATAAGATTCTGGAAATGTACTGATATTTAAAATAACCTGAATTTCCAATAATTGACATGCCGTTCATGTTTAGTCATTTATATTTAGTAAACTAAAAGCCATTACCCAATATTAGATTAATTAGATAGAAATTTTAGCTATAACCACCTGAATACAATATAAAAATTTCCCAAAGTTGAACATAGCCATAAACAATCTTCTTTCAATACTTTGTATTTCACAGGTACTGAGAGTTATGAAGATTACATATTTTTTAGTGGTAGATGGTAATGTGTAAAAGGAAAAATCAGTAACAGACAGAAATGATTTTATATCTTCGACCACTGACAGCATAGCAATATTTCAGACTGCTTTCAGAGAAAGAGGATATATTTAGAATCATTTGAAAAATCATGGAAGTCAGGCGTAGTCCCCTGTGACTGGAAAAAGAGAAACATCACTGTCATTTTTAAAAAGGGTAGAAAGGAAGACCTGGTGAAGCCTCATATCTGTGCTTGGCAAGATCATGGAACAGATCCTACTTGAAGCATTTTAAGGCACATACAGGACAAGGAGGTAATCTGGGACAGCCAGCATGACTCCACCAAGGGCAAATCCTGCCTGACCAAACTGGTGGCCTTCTATGATGGAGTGACTGCATCATCAGTTGAAAAGGGAAGACAAACCGATGTCATCTATTTGGTCTTCTGTAAGGCTTTTGACACAGTCCCACATGACATCCTAATCTCTAAATTTGAAAGATACGGACCATCTGGTGGATAAGGAATCATCTTGAAGGCCGCACCCAGAGGTCAATGGTTCTACGACCAGGTGGAGGCCATTGATGAGCGGTGGGCCATTGATGAGTGGTGTCCCTCGGGTATTTGTCTTGGGACTGGGGCTTCACCAATGACATAGATAACTGGATTGAGTGTACCCTCAGCAAGTTTGCGGATGACACCAAGCTGAGCTGATACCAATGAAGGAAGAGCTGCCATTCAAAGGGACCTGGACAGGCTGGAGAAGTGGTCCCATGTGAATTGCATAAGGTTCAATAAGTGCAAGTGCACGGTGCTGTACCTGGGTCAGGGAAAACCCAGATAGGGGGACAGACTGGGAGAAGAACACATTGGGAGAGAAGGATTTGTGGGTTCTGGTGGATGAAAAGCTCAATATGAGCCAGCAGTGTGCACTTGCAGCCCAGAAAGACAACTGCATCCTGGACTGCATCAAAAGAGGTGTGTCCTGGTTTCAGTTAGGACAGAGTTAATTTTCCTCCTATTAGCTGGTAGGGTGCTATATTTTGGCTTAGAATGAGAAGAGTGCTGATAACATGCTGATGTTTTAATTGTTGCAGAGCAGTGCTTACACCAAGCTAAGGACTTTTTCAGCTTCTCGCTCTGTCCTGCCAGTGGGCAGGATAGGGGTGCAGCAGGAGCTGGGAGGGAACAGACCCAAGACAGCTGACCCAAACTGGCCAAAGGGTTATTCGAGACCATCTGACATCATGTTAAATAATATATAGGGGTGGGCCGTCTGCTCAAGGGTAGGTTGGGCATCGGTCATTGGGTGGTGAGCAATTGCATTGTGCATCACTTGTTTCATACTTAGTAGTAGTAGTAGTAGTAGTAGTAGTAGTAGTAGTAGTAGTAGTGTCCTGTCTTAATAAACTGTCTCTATCACAACCCACAGGCTTCACTTTCCCATTTCGCTCCCCCATCCCAGAGAGGAAGGTTGGAGGGTGAGTGAATGGCTGCGTGGTGTTTAGCTGCAAACAGGCTTAAACCACAACAAGGTGTGACCAGCAGGTTGAGAGAGCCTCTAAAACAGGGATGTCACATTTTCTACTTATATTGAGGATTTGTTAGACTATAAAGATTCCCCAACAATTCCTGAGAGTATTTTGTTGCAGTGGTACAGTTGTGGTCCACAAGTGCCATTGTGACTCTAAAGCTTTAATAGTATAGTAGTATAATGAATTACAGGAATGTTCTGAGTCACCGTTATGTGAATGACTGAATAGTCATTCACTATTAAAGTTCTGTCTGTACAGAGCTGTTGTATTGTCACAGGTAGGTCACTCAAGTGCTTATGTCCAAATCTTTGCTGTGGTTAGGAATATCTAAAATAATACTTTTTGTTTTATCTTTATTTTTCAATTAAAAATAAAAGTAAAAAGAAAAAAAACTAATATAATTTGCTAGTTCTTTTGAGAATGGTGTCTATGCTCAATACACAGACCTATATAACATGAATTCCATCGTGTTAGTGCTTCAGTATTCTTTTCTGTTCTGTTAAGTTTTTATATTGCAGTTGTGATAGATATTTGGCTAGTGGCACAAATCAGATGAAGATTTATCAGGGAAACCAGGGGACCTTAGTCTTGCAAACTGACTTTAAACTGCGGTAGTCACTAGTAATATGGTTTCAATTACTTTTTTTTTTTTTTTTTTGTACAATCTTTTCCATTTCCTTCACACCCTCTTCCATTTGCACCAATTGAATTAGATTGCAGGTAGTCATGGTTAAAACAGTCTGCAGTGAAACTCAATTTGTATTTCTGTGACTTTCTAGGTGACAACCCTTTAACAATGGTACTAGCAACTAAACAATGAATTGATGCATAATTATATACATAATTGATGGACAGATATTTTTGACAGTTTGTAAGTAATAATAACCATACAAAAAAAGTAAATACAAAAGAGTCTGCCTCTATTTTAAAACACGATAAGCATTCCTTGCAATAGTTTTATAGCCTGTATAAGTTCAAAGCTGATACTAACAATAATGAGATTCTGGGTTCAGGCTCTCATCTCAAGAAATTTTACAGACAAATAATTCTGAGGAAGATCTCAGCAGCTGTGTAAGTAGTTGTACATTATTCATCAGAACACTTAATGCTGTTTTAGAACTTCAATTCAAAAAATGTATAAAATACCATTTTATTCTTCAGCAGTCAGAGAAGAAATTGCTATGAAGAGCTATGAATGCTTACTGATGTTAATGGAAATTTGCTGGTCTTTGGATCAGTGAATAACTGTTCTGCTGTCCCCTTAAAATTATTTTCCATGTTTCTGAAGCAAACAAAGGTCCTAGTGAGCTTTAGTCACCAATAAATTTAAGCAACCAAGTTGAGTACAAACTGTTGAAAATATTATTTTGAAGCTGATCTGTGTGCTCAGATTGTAAAGAAAAAAAATACCCATGGTCAAAATAAATAAATGTATATAAATGAAGTTCAGAACTTCACACAAAGCAGTTCAGCCTGATATTACAGGTGATAGATGAAGATCAGGACAACAAACAAACAGAATCCTATTAGTGTTAGTGCTGGTACCACTGGCATGTCCTGGAGTTTCAGAGTACCCCATTGGTATAGTAACTTGGACTCCATTTTTAAACTTCTATTATATATTTTTTTAAGACTTTTAAACATATTCAAAATCTTTGCATTCTTGAGCCTATCAAAGTTCAAGTTATGTACACCTTTCTGTAAAGAGATGTCCAAACGAGAACCATATCTATCCCACTCCTGTATTAAATGTCTAGAAAGCACAGGACACAGACACAGTGTTAAGTTAAAAGTTCTTAGCAGTAAGACTTGGAAACCATGAGATGTTACTTTCATAGATAATTTGATAAAATCCTCAGACTCTAGCAGTTACTAGTGGTTTGCTGTGGCCATTTTTTTTTTTTTTTTTTTAAAGATCATGCAGAATTACTATGACTGTTCAGTGTTACCTCTTATCATTTCTGATTTGTGTTAGCAGGTAATCCTTACATTATACCAGAAGTGTGTGGTTTGAGACAGTCTGAAAGGTTGGTTCTCTTCTTCCTTCTATTGAAAAAACTGTACACATTCATAAAAATGCTTGTTTGCCTCAGCAAGAAACCTTTTTGCTCTGGGCAAAAGGAAGAGGAACCTGAGAAATGATAAAATAAACCACTTAAAAATAAAATATTGTAGTTTAAATGTCAAATTTGGCCATTAGCCAATGAGGGTAATGAGCTATAGCAGTGAAAAATTTGGCCTCGTATTGTTCAATATGTGGGTGGTCTGTTCACTTTCAAACACAGCTATCGTGTAAGCAAGCTGAATTTCGGGCTGCAGTTGCTGAAAAAAAAAAAATGACAGAAATTGATAAAAATTAAAATAAAATTGTTGCTTCTTCCAAGAGCATTTTTTCAGTGCCTTCTCTTACACGTGTATTGTGACTCACCATCCCAATCCTCTTTAATAAGAAGCAATGAAGCAAGGAAAAAAAAATAACAAACTGCAACAGTACAAGTTGTAATGCAGATCTGTTTTTTAATAAATAAATATGTAAAAAATGTTTCATAGCAAAACAAAACAAACAAAAAAACCCCGCCCACTGCATATTGTATATTCTTGCAAAATGTTTTAGAACTTTTAGATCTTCCGAAGTTTGCATCCAAGTTAGACAACTGTTTAGCCATAATTAAATCTGAATTCTATAAATTGTTAAAATAATCTTTTGTGTTAATTCTGGTTTTCAACACTTTAAATATCAAATTAATTTTATTTTCCTTTTTTCTTTTTCTTTGATAAGTAGATATTATTCATTTATATGCACTGTATTATGTGTAAAGGTATTGGACATTCTACTGTACTATATAATTTAATCACTGAGTAAAATATCTTTGTCTCAAAAAGAATTGATTTTTACATATTTTTTATTTTTGCTCTTTCTGATGGTAAAAACAAAACAGCAGAGGGTATCAAAGAAACATCATAACAAATATAAATATTCAGAAGAATGGTTGCATATTTTACAAATTACATAGTATGACTCTGTGCTATTTTATCTTGTGCTAAGTGCCCTATGGTAACAGCAATTCAAAACTATGTTAGAAAAAAGCAACACTTAGTACATTAGTACTGGTATTATTTTGAGAACTAGTCTTCATATTGACCTTCACAGAAGTCAGATGCAGAATAAGAGGAGCAAGCATGGTATTTTTACCAACTCCATGAAGAATCTGAAGAAATTTAACCCCAATTTGAGATATATAGTCCTGTTGTCACAAAATAAATAAAAATCAGTAGTCATCTTTTCATATGAACATATATTAAGATAAATAAATAAATAAATAAATAAATAAAAGATACATAGAGCTTTAGAAAGTTAATTTCTATCTGCTGCTCTGTAGGGAAGAAAGGAAAAAAAAAAATCAAAAAAAATCTCCCCACCTCCCTCTACTACCCCATGCAAACCAAGTAGTTCCAGAAACTTATAATAAAAAGTTTCTTCTCTGGGGAAAATAATGTAATCTCATCATGTCTAGCTGGAAAATATTGTAATAACTTTCTTTGAGATGATTTCTATAATCCAGCTATCAGTTATTCAAAGAAACACACTTTATGCTACTGTACAAAACATTGCATGTTTACTAATCAGACTGTACTCTTTGAAATAAGCCATTTCATATATTTAGATTTCCTTGAAATTTCACACTGCAGTAGCACTGGAATCCCCATCATTGCAGAAAATCATTTGTTTTCAGCTTCTTTTGCTTAAACAGAAATAAAAATATTTTATTCGCAGTATGATTTGCTATGATTAAATGCTTTTCAGAAGTTGGATTTCTTGATATTATCTTAAAAGGTTAATTCATTTCCCTTAGTGTACTCTAATTTTCATATAAATTACATTACTGAGGGCCTAAACCCCATCTTCATAGATCTTGGAGACCCCATTAGCTGAATTAGTTGACAATTTAGTAGTATCTGGAAGTAGCTCAATGAATCTATGAATGTCAGTGTTTCTCAAGATATGTGCTGGCTGAATTTCCCTGTTAGCAGAGAACCTCAAATGATAATATAATTTAGAATAAAGTGTATCAACATATCTTTGGTAAGGTTAATAAGTACACATATTTATAGTAAAAACTGTAGATCACCATAGATCAAGAAGATAAGATCTGCTACAAGTGAATGAATTACTCTTGCTTTGTTGGATACTTTATATGGATGGCAGAAATAGAAGCACATTTAAATTTGCTTATGTTGTCATTAATGAAAAGCCTCTTTTGGCACAACGTTCGCAGCAGAATTGTAACCAATAAAATTCACAAAGTGTCCTACAGTTTCCTCGAAAACAAATATAAATTTCAGAGCTTAAAAACATATAGTTCCTTGATTTGTATTGTGCTATTTCTTATGGCCTCGAATAGGCTGTACTATGCAGTACATATACAAAAAATAAAAAATATTTTTCCTACCCCAGAGAATTTCTCATTTAAGTTCAAACCCTAGAACCAGTTAAAAACAGGAAGCAGGAAGCAATATGTATTTTTAAGTAAAATTCATATCTACTTTTATTAGAATCAATTCTACTGTCATTAAAATTATTGTTAGTGTAGATGAGATAAAGCTGTGTTCAGAATTCCTACAATAATTAAATGTTTATTAATCATAATTGATATAAAGTACAGTATATGCCTGATTTATTTTATTAAAACCAAACTTTATGGTGGACATCCAATCACACTGCTGTTGTTCATTACCCTTTATCTTTCATGAGTATTATAGTCAAAGTCCCCTTGTACCCTGGAAAACTACTTTTCTGAAGAGAGAAACAGAGACTGTGAACTTAACAATGCTGATTATTACACTATGTCAAATAGATTAATTTTGATACTTTCTGGACTAACTTCTAATAGAGGAGTTATTTTAGTGTCATTCATTTACTCCCTATAAAAAAAAAAAAAAACATTTAAAAAAAAAATAAAAATAAGGATGTAAGTGAGCTTGTCTTCAGATAGTGCACATATGATCTTTGATAAATATTAATTTGCATGTTATGAGTACAACCTATATTGAAGAATATCCACACTTAACAGTGGCTATGGTGGGTAGCATAGTTACTTGTTACACATTCATTACAGACTTGTCTCCTGTTACCTAGTTCAAACAGATTTTTCAGAATGAAGATACACATCCAAAATATATTCAGGCTACTAATATTTAGTTTTAATCAGGTATATCTTACAAGACCTGATCCTCCTTTTCTGGAACCTGAAAACATCCTCACACTGTTGCAAAACTATTTCCACTGCCATGGAAGGACACAAAACTTCACAAACTTCAAAACCCTTTTTGTGAAATGTAACTGAAACTGTCAGTTAGCCTATGGAAAACAAATATGTTTCCCATAGGATCCTACTGGACAAAATGTCCAGAATACAGCTAAACAAAAACATCATACAGTGGGTGAGTAATTGGCTGATGGGCAGGGTTCAAAGGTTTGTGGTAAATGGGGCCGCATCAGGCTGATTGATGGTCACTAGTGGAGTCCCCCAGGACTCCGTTTTAGGCTCAATCCTTTTCAATGTTTTTATAAATGTTTTGCATGTAGGACTAGAAGGTGTTTTGAGCAAATTTGCTGATGATACTAAACTGGGAGGAGTTGTGGACTCTGTTGAGGGTGGCCTTGCAGAGAGATCTGGACAGATTGGAGAGCTGGGTAATCACCAACCACATGAAGTTCAGCAAAAGCAAGTGCTGGGTGCTGCACCGGAGATGGGGTAACCCTGGCTATATGTACAGACTGGGTGACAAAACGGTGGAGAGCAGCCCCACAGAGAGGGATCTGGAGGTTGTGATTGATAGCAAGCTGAATATGAGCCAGCAGTGTGTCCTGACAGCCAGGAAGGCCAACCGTATCCTGGGGTGCATCAAGCATGGCATTGCTAGTTGGTCAAGGGAGGTGATTGTCCTGCTCTATTCTGTGCTAGTGTGGCCTCATCTCGAAGTACTGTGTGCAGTTCTGGGCACCACAGTACAAAAAGGACGTGAAACTATTAGAGAGTGTCCAAAGGAGGGCTGCATAGATGATGAAGGGCAGAGAGGGGAAGACATAAAAGGAGTGGCTGAGGTCACTATGCCTATTCAGCCTGGAAAAAAAGGAGGCTGAGGGGAGACCTCATCGCAGTCTGCAGCTTCCTCCTGAGGGGGAGAGGAGGGGCAGGCACCGATCTATTCTCCTTAGTGACCAGTGATAACACCACAGGAATGGTGTCAAGCTGCAACAGTGGAGGTTCAGGCTGGATATTAGGAAAACTTTCTTCACTGGGAGGGCTGCCACACACTGGAACAGGCTCCCCAGGGATGTAGCATGGAACCAAGCCTGTTGGAGTTTAAGAAGCATTTGGACTGTGCTTAGTCTGAATTTTTGGGTAGACCTGAGTTGTGTCAGGAGTTGGACTCAGTGATCCTTATGGGTTCCTTCCAACTCCGGATATTCTACAATTCTATGATTCTATGTTATTTTTGCTATCTGCAAATCCTTCCAGAAATTTAACTATTCTTAAAAAATATAGTTTACTTCAGTTTTATGTATTAATGTGCATATTTCATGCACATTATGTGCATAAATCTTTACGCACATACATTTTATCATTATGTATAAATGTGCATTACTTCAATGGTAGCTTATTGGACCTCATGCTGTAACACCCAGAAATAGGGAAATAAGGTCCAGAAAAGGTCTTGAGTTTCATATTGACAAAACAGTGGGATATTCATAGGTATTTGTTGTATTGATGATGTCTCAAGATGTCTATACTTTTTCTATAGCAACTCTCATCACACCATCCATAAGATTCAGATAATTGCATTTCACATATGAAATACCTTATAATGCTGTATGTACTCAATATATATATGATGAACATATATATGTATATATATGTATATATAGTATGTACTCAATATATATATGATGAATATATATGATGAACTCAAATCTCACTACACATGGTCTCAGTAAAATGAAGAACCTGTTTTGGGGTTGATGAAATCCTTTACCAGGATTTAACTTCCACAGTTTATAATAAAAACCTCCAGAGGCTGGCCTAGTCTTTTATAGTTAGGTCAGAGTATAAAGATCAGGTTTCTTAGATATCTTGACATCTCTTGCGACTCTGACTCCAGTTAGACTGTGGAGATTATATTGAATAGGTCTCTTGTGGTATTGTGCATATTCAGTCATGGGTGGTGTCAACCTGAGTCTTAAATTCTATTCATATTAACGTAACTCAATGTTGACTCCACAAAAGCGTTATAACCAGCATTCATAGAGACCAGAAGATTGTGAGAAAATAGCTTTAGCATAGACGTGACAAAAATTGTTTTAAGCTAGAGTAGATCTAGAGTTTTATAACTAGAATTGTTTCTTTGTTACCTGACAAAAGGCTAAGTAAAACACAGATGTATCCCAGAAAGCTGAGGTTGAGAAACCTCAGCTAAAATTTATAGCTGAATGCCCAATACACAAAGACACATTTGGGCTTAGTCAGTTTTCAATTAAACAAAAAAATATCTAATGAATATAGATACAAGGGAGACTTGAAAAATGAATGCATTGCATTGTTAACTAAATCTGAGGCAGACTTTAGAAAGAAAAAACCTAACCAAGGTCAGACTCTATGTCATCTCAAGGGACTGAATAAAATATCTTATAAATTATCACAGCATTAATATCCTCTGCTTTAAAAATAAATACCTTGGCTTCAACTCTACCTTAACATTTACATTTGAAAATTTTGACTATTTAGTGTGACATTTATCAATCTGATCTGTATTTTATTGATGCTGCTTCTTAGAGGTTTATTTTTGCAGTAAAAATAATTCAGGCCATCCATTCTTCTTCTTTATAATCTCTCATTATAATGTGTACACATTGCTTGAGACAACTCAGTTCATGAAATGCTAATCAACATTTTCATGCAAAACTGACATACAAAATTCCACCTCGTGTTTTTTATTTTGCTATTTTGTTTTCAGTAATATTAGCTTGGATCAAACTCCTTCAAATTTAAGGAGGAAAAATACATTGTTTTATTATGCTGTTCAAAGAACAACATTCTGGAAAAACACGTATATTTTTTCAATTAATACAGGATCATTGGAAAAAAATAATCAAATTGTTACTTTTCCAAAATATTAAGTCTTTCCTCATTGTTCTCTACAAAGTTTAGATATAGAGAAAATTCTGATTAAAGAAACAATTCTTCTTTCTCCTCTCCCTTTGATTTCTGTGTAAATATTACAGAATCACAGAATTTCTAGGTTGGAAGAGACCTCAAGATCATCAAGTCCAACCTCTACCTAACACTAACAATCCCCACTAAACCATATCCCTAAGCTCTACGTCTAAACGTCTTTTAAAGACCTCCAAGGATGGTGACTCCACCACTTCCCTGGGCAGCCTGTTCCAATGCCTAACAACCCTTTCGGTAAAGAAGTTCTTCCTAACATCTAACCTAAACTTCCTCTGACACAACTTTAGCCCATTCCCCCTCATCCTGTCACCAGGCACGTGGGAGAACAGACCAACCCCCACCTCACTACAGCCTCCTTTAAGGTATCTGTAGAGAGCAATAAGGTCGCCCCTGAGCCTCCTCTTCTCCAGGCTGAACAAGCCCAGCTCCCTCAGCCGCTCCTCGTAGGACTTGTTCTCCAGACCCCTCACCAGCTTCGTTGCCCTTCTCTGGACCCGCTCAAGCACCTCGATGTCCTTCTTGTAGCGAGGGGCCCAAAACTGAACACAGTACTCGAGGTGCGGCCTCACCAGAGCCGAGTACAGGGGGACGATCACCTCCCTAGCCCTGCTGGTCACACTGTTTCTGATACAAGCCAGGATGCTGTTGGCGTTCTTGGCCACCTGAGCACACTGCTAGCTCATATTCAGCCGACTATCCACCATCACTCCCAGGTCCTTCTCTGCCTGGCAGCTCTCCAACCACTCATCTCCCAGCCTGTAGCTCTGCTTGGGGTTATTGCGCCCCAGGTGCAGGACCCGGCACTTGGCCTTGTTGAACTTCATGCAGTTGACCTCAGCCCATCGGTGCAGCCTATCCAGATCCTCCTGCAGAGCTTTTCTACCCTCGAGCAGATCGACACATGCGCACAGCTTGGTGTCATCTGCAAACTTACTGAGGGTGCACTCCATCCCCTCATCCAGATCATTGATAAAGATATTAAAGAGGACCGGCCCCAGCACCGAGCCCTGGGGGACGCCACTAGTGACCGGCCTCCAACTGGACTTGACTCCATTTACCACGACTCTTTGGGCCCGGCTATCCAGCCAGTTTCTAACCCAACGAAGCGTGCGCCAGTCCAAGCCAAGAGCAGCCAGTTTCTTGAGGAGAATGCTGTGGGAAACAGTGTCAAAAGCCTTGCTGAAGTCAAGGTAGACCACATTCGCAGCCTTTCCCTCGTCCACCTAGCGCGTCACTTTGTCATAGAAGGAGATCAGGTTCGTCAAGCAGGACCTGCGTTTCATAAACCCATGCTGACTGGGCCTGATCGCCTGCTTGCCCTGCAAGTGCTGTGTAATGACTGTCAAGAGGATCTGCTCCATGAGGTTCCCTGGCACTGAGGTCAAACTGACAGTCCTGTAGTTTCCCGGGTCTGCCCTCCGGCCCTTCTTGTAGATGGGCGTCACGTTTGCTAGCCGCCAGTCAACTGGGACCTCCCCCGATCGCCAGCACTGCTGATAAATGATGGATAGTGGCTTGGCCAGCTCCTCTGCCAGTTCACTCAGTACCCTTGGGTGGATCCCATCCGGCCCCATCAACTTGTGCACATCCAAGTGCCGTAGCAGGTCACCAACCAGTTCTTCGTGGATAGTGAGGGCCACATCCTGCTCCCCATCCCCTTCCACCAGCTCAGGGTACTGGGTATCCAGAGAACAACAGGTATTGCCGCTAAAGACTGAGGCAAAGAAGGCATTGAGCACCTCCGCCTTTTCCTCATCTCTTGTAACTAAGTTTCCCCCTGCATCCAGTAAAGGATGGAGATTCTCCTTAGTCCTCCTTTTTGTGTTGATGTATATATAGAAACGTTTTTTGTTATCTTTAACGGCAGTAGCCAGATTGAGCTCCAGATGAGCTTTGGCCTTCCTAATTTTGTCCCTGCACAGCCTCACTACATCCTTAAAGTCCTCCAGAGTGGCCTGCCCACTTTTCCAAAGATTATAAACCCTCTTTTTTCTCCTAAGATCAAGCCAGAATTCTCTGTTGAGCCAGGCTAGTCTTCTTCCCTGCCAGCTCGTCTTTGGGCACATGGGAACAGACCGTTCCTGCGCCATTAAGATTTCCCTCTTGAAGAGCACGCAGCCTTCCTGGACCCCTCTGCCCTTCAGAACCGCCTCCCAAGGGACTCCACCAACTAGTGTCCTGAGCAGCTCAAAGTCATCAATACATATTGATGTATTGGTTTCAAAGATGTTCACAGAATCTTGACATATTATGGAAATTCTCTGTATTAGTATAGAGTAATCTCTTCCAGTTTTATGCTGGCGTTTATGTAAGTAAAAGTAAACATAATTAGCATTCTTTGTAACAGTGCTTACATTGCCTGTATTTCTCTGTTCTGGATCAGATAACTAATTAATGTTCTTACTGTTCCTCTAATGGGAAATTTTTTGAAATTTATTAATAGTTTTCCCAGGTATGTTTCTAGTTAAAAGATTAGAAACTCTCAGTTTCATAAAAAAAAGAAAAAAAAAAAAAAGGAACTAGTTAAAATAATTTCTCTAAATTTGTCTCTGAATAATTTCTCTAAATTTGTACAGCAAAGCAGTAAACCCTTTTTTTTTTTCTTTTTTTTTTTTTTTTCTTTTTTTTTTTTCTGCAAAGCTTTCACAAATTGAAGTGTTTTCTGTAATACTTAAATCAACAGCTACATGTTCACACCAGCACCCATTACCTGTTTGCTGTGGCAGATTACATACATTTTCCTTTTCAATTCAAAAGTCAGGGAGTGGCTGAGTCATTGCAGGAAGTGTTCTCTGTGTCATTTTAGAGACTCCTTAGCAACTGTATTCAACTCATGGCACCTGCACCATGCACCACGTGAAACTTTCCAGAACTCTACTTTGGGTTCAAGGAAGGTGTCATGTGAAGTCTTGGTGTCATATAGTGATTGCAGAAGAAAAACATGTCCTTTATAAAAAATTAAATTGTTTATGTAGAAATACTTTATAAGCCTAGACACTCAGAAATGGTAAAAAAAAATCTATTTCATGGGAATGAAAATAATGGGAAATAATGATAAATCCTTTCATTAATTTGAAGAATAATAAGAATGCAATCTTTGAAAAAAAAAAAAAAAAAAAAAAAAAAAAAGCAGCACTTCTCTATGGTATTAGAATAATTAGAATATGCTTAGAAAAGCTAAAATATGCTATTATTTCTTTGTTGAACCTTGCATATTATTTTCTCTAGGAAAAATAACCCCACCTCCCCCCCCCCCCCCAAAAAAAAAATACCATAATCCCATTAATATATTTTTGAGGAAATTTGACCTGTTACATCATTTTATAAATATGATCTAATTACCTGACTAGTACTGTCTAGTGACACATTTTTACCACAAATTAGCAGAAGTGCTGAAACCATTATTGTTTACCAGATTGTACAGGAGCATATGTGTTTAAAGGTAACCTGAAGATAATTTTACAAAACTGAATTAAGGCTTCCGCTTCCTTTTTTCTCATCTGTAAAAGGGGCCTAAAATGTAATTTGCTCATTACAAGATGATCTTTCCTATTTTTAACATAGGCTTTATCTGGAATGATAAAAACTATTATTGGACAGACAGGAAGTGATTTTTTAAAATGTAGTGAAAAAAATAGTCTGATAAAATGACCTTCTTTTAAGATTGCGCAAATTTCTTCTTACTTGCAGTAACATTGTTGATTTATTAGCTTTATAGTTATAATGTTTAGATTATGTAAAATATGGAAATTAAACAGGAAATCATAAAAATAACACATTTCAGGCCATCTTTCTCTTAACAAAAAAGTCAGTGGAAGGAATAAGGTGCTTCTTTGCCATTAGACGACTTGAATAATGACATTAAAAAGTTCTAATCCTACCAAATGCTGTTATTGTTTTTATAGTTGCTTATCTCTATATAGATATGTATGCATGGCTGTGATTCTCAATAATATATATATAATTATATAATTTATATATATTATTTTATATATATATATATATATATATATTATATATATAATAATATATATATATATTATTGAGAATCACAGCCATGCATACATCCAGGCTGGTAACCTTCTGGACATTAAGATTTACATAATGAGGTCTTTCATGAGACTGTGGTTAAGACACATTATGTGTCTTAAACATGTATCATGTACCTAAAACAAGGGAGAATGGCAAATAGAATTCACAAATAGAGACAAAAAATCAGCTTCTTCATTACATGATTGGGATGGGCTGAGTGGGTAGGGAAATATAGTAATGTCGCTCTCTGCATATCTTGTTTAGTTATTTCTTCAAAAAACAAGGATTCAACTATTCCTGCAGCCCCTGTGCTAACTTTTTCACATGACACGTAAACCAGTACAGCTTTTACATTTTAGCAAGTCATGAGGCACGTCTTGGTTATGTCAGTGTTAACCCCCCCCACAAAAAATAATAAAAATAAATGTATAATTTCAACAGAGATAAGTTATAGGCATTTATTTATTCAACGTTGGTTTCTGGTAGTGCCTTAAAAATTAGAGCTGCTTCCTGAAAGAAAATGGTTCATTTTGGAGGTCAGAAAGTATCAATGTTACTAGTATTAATATAATTAATTTTGTTTCTCAAGTTCTCTTTGATGTTGTAGCACTCTTTTCTCTTTTTTTATAAAGTGAATGATTAATTTATTAAATAAATGCAGACTTCAGATAAATTATCTTATTGATGATGCTATTACGTTCATTGGCAATGTACTACCATAACATCAGAGGATAGAAAACTATTCTGTAAGAATATTAATGAATATTACCCAGATTTGTGCTGCTTTATGTGATTTTATCACCTCTTCATCTGCATACCACTTTGTTATGCTCAATGCCCAGTACAGGTTCTGAAACAAATTAAGCTCTTTAATTACTCAATTACTGCATTTTTTAATAATATTTTGGGTTGAAAACTTACACTATTTTAAATCAATAATTGAATATATTTATTTAATAACTTTTTAACAATGCTTGAGAGAATCAGACGCCACCATACATGAAGAAAGGAATGATGTTTTATTACCCCCCACTTGTAGTCACACAATGCTGCACGGTCTGCACAGAAAGTCAATCAAACATTTTTATCATTTACAAAATCTGATGTTATGTCAAAATCTGTCACTCCTGAAATTTTATTTTCTTATTGTGATATATCTTACTGGCTTATCCAACATAATACTGGAATAATATCAGGCGATTAGAGAAAAGGAACTACAGAAACTGTGTATTCAAAAAAGTGATTCCAGGAACTTTGGGGTTAATTCAGTTCATTAGATTTAGAACATTTATTAATGCTATTGCAGATAAACTCATATACCACCCACTAGTGATACATTTAGAAAATGGGGATGTTTGGTGTTATGATAAGTTTTAATATGAGGAAATTAAAATATTTTAATATAAAGGCTATAAATTCCAGTACCTCTATTTCTTGTCTAGCTTATTCCATGCACAAAACTGAATGTTCTGCTGAATTCCAATTGTTTTTCTGCTCTGTCATGTTTCCTTGAGAGCAATGCAAGCACATTTTCCTTCTGTTGTTATCAAGAATGGAAAGGCAAAGTCTGTTAATTATTAAGCTATGTATCTTCACATCAGTGTTCACAGATGAGTGTCAACCACTGGAAAAAATATATAGCATGATAGAACATCAGAAGATAAAGAAAAAGGCTCAATTTGTTTCAAAGTTCTGATTAGGGACAAATAATTGGAATATTTATCCCTACACTAATTATAACAGGATATCCATTGACAGAATTACCAAACTGAATCAGACATGAATATAATAGTGTCGTGGTTCCGCTCGAGTGGGCAGCCGAGCTCCACCACAGCCGCTCTCTCACTCCCCCTCCTCAAAGAGGAATGGGGAGAAAATATGTGAAAAGGGTCTCAAGGGTTGAGATAAGAACGAGAAAATCACGCAATAATTATTGTAACGGGCAAAACAGACTCAGCATAAGAAGATAGTAAGATTTATTGCTCATTACTAACAAGCTAGAGAAGTGAGAAACAAAGGAAAGAAACCAAAAGCACCTTCCCCCACCATCCACCCTCTTCCACCTCCTCCCCCCGAGCGGCGCAGGGGAACGGGGGAATGGAGGTTATGGTCAGTCTACAGCACTTCTCTGCCGCTCCTTCTCGTTCACTCTCGTCCCCTGTGCTGTGGGGTCCCACCCACGGGATGCAGTCCTTGATGAACTGATGCGTGGGCTTCCCACAGGCAGCCCCAGCGTGGGCTTCCCACAGGCAGCAGCTCTTCCAGAACTGCTCCAGATATGGGTCTGTACCACGGGGTCCATCCCTCAGGAGAAAACTGCTCCAACCTGGCTCCCCTACGGGCAGCAGCAGCTCCTGCCAGGTCACCAGCTCCTGCGTGGTCTCCTCTCCACGGGCTACAGGTCCGGCCCGGAATCTGCTCTGGCAGGGGTCTTCCACAGGTGGCAGCCTCCATCGGTGCAGGGCCACCTGCTCCACCGTGGTCTCCTCCACGGGCTGCAGCGTGGAATCCTGCTCCACCGTGGTACTCCATGGGCTGCAGGGGGACATCCTGCTTCACCATGGTCCTCACCACAGGCCGCAGGGGACTTCTGCTCCAGCGCCTGGAGCACCTCTCCCCCTCCCTCTACACTGACCTTGGCACCTGCAAGGCTGTTCTCTCACTCCCGGCTGCTGTGTGGCGCAGCGTTTTTTCCCTGTCTTAAATATGCTCTCACAGAGGCGCAAAACAACATCGCTTATTGGCTCAGCTCTGGAAAACAATGGGGCCCTTCCCAAACATGGGGCAGCTTCTAGATCTTTCTCATAGAAACCACCCCTATGGCTCCCTGTTACCAAAACCTTGCCACGTAAACCCACTACAAATAGTTATGGAAAACATTAAAACTTTCATTGGCAATGTCTCTGGAAAGTTATCTTGTATGTACACCATAAGTAATGAATAATCTGTGTATCAAAATTATTCTGATATTTTTATACACTTTCCAAAAGAAAGCACTGTCAAATAACTCCACATTAAGGACTAGGCTTTTTAGAGTTTTGAAACCCAAAATGCAGAATTCTTAATCATTTTTTAGCTTCTTTCAGGCCCTGAATACCTAAAGCATATACTATGCATATTTCAAACAGTGTTTCAAGAAATTTCTTTGGTGCACATCCAGAAGTCCCTCAGGCTTTTTTTTTTTTATCTTTTATTTATTTTTTTTTTTCCTGAGACTAATTCATCCCATGCCTCTTGTTAGATCTTCAAGTGCACAGTTGCTTCTTTTGTCTTGATGAGGGATTTTATTTTTTATTTTTTATTTTTTTTTTGGCCTGTAATCTAAGACTGACTGACTGACTGAGAGGGTTTGAGGGTTTTAAACTAGGATTTCTGGGGGAGAGGTATACCTTTAGGAACACTGAGGTTAAATCAAAGGATGGTATGGCACCATGTGAGAGTGGCAAGGTTAATGGGAGCATCTATGCTGTTCCAGGAAGCACTGCCGATCCAGAAACACCTCTGAAAACCTTCTATACTAGTGAACACATTATGAGGAACAAATGGGATGAACTAGAAGCATTGGTGCTTTCCCAGATCTGTTATATCACTGGTATTAAAGGAATTAGTTTCATGACTAGAATGCTGAGATGGAGAGCTATTAGGAGGGATAGGCAGGGCAGGCAAGGAGGAGCTGTTGCACTGTATATAAGAGGGAAATTAGACTGCACAGCCCTGGCCATTAGAGATGACAAAATAGAGGGGCCTCTGGATGAAGATTAAGGAGATAGCAAAGCAGATGTCATCACAGGCATCTACTATTGAGAGCCCACTCAAGATGATGGCATGGATAAGCTATTCTATGGGCAGTTGGGGTAACTCTTGGGATTAGTTGTTCTCATACTTATGGTAGACTTCAGTTTCTAAGACACAAACTGGGAATATACTGCCATGATAAATAAGGCCAGGGAATTCCTAAAGCATGTTGATGGCAATTTCCTGTCACAAAACAGCAGCTTAGTGAACCAACTAGAAAAGGTACCCTTCTAGATCTGTTTTATAAGAATAGAGAAGGCCTCATGGAAGAGGTGATGGTAGGTGGCTGTCTTGGCCAAACTGATCATGAAATAGTTGAGTTCAAAATTTTTTGGTGTAATGAGAAAAAAGGTGAATAGAATTGCCACACTGGACTTTAAGTCCATGAGAGCTGGTTACTTTTCAAGAACAGTCTTCTAAATGTACAGGAGCAGGCAAACCTACTATATCACAAGTCAAGCAACGGGTACAGAAGACCATCCTGGTTCAACAGGAAACCCCTCCTGGAAGTGAGGTAGAAAAAAAATGGAAATATATGACTTCTGGAGGCAAGGTCTTGTGGTACACAGAGAGTACAGAGATACAGATACAAAGACTCATTTTCAGGGAGAAAACAAGAAAAGCCCAAGCCCAGCTTGGGTTGATGCTGGCCACCGTGGAGTCAAGGAACAGAAAAGACTTTTTCAAGTATGTCAACCACAAGAGAAAGTAAAACATTGAACTTATACTTGGAGCAGATGGTCACCTAACAAGTAAGAAGGAGGAAAAGTGGAGGCATTTAGTGCCCTTTTTACCTAAGTTTTCAACAGTAATGACACATTTTGAGCTGACTGGACAGCAGAGTAAGAGGAGCACAGCTAAGGGAGCAGTGACTTTCTATCTGTGGTCACTGAAATTCTAAGGGAACAATTGAATCAGCTCATATTTCATAAATCCACAGGACTTGATGGGATTCAACCCAGTGCTGAAGAAATTAGTGGACATTATAGCAGGACCCCTCTCAACAGTTTAGCCTCCAAACAGATCATGTGGGGAGGTCCCTGCTGACTGGAAACTAGCCAACATTACACCTATCTATAAAAAGGACATGAAAGCAGACATGGGAAGCTATAAACTGGGAAATAAACATATTCCTGCTACACTGGCTGATGATTTGGTTCAACAGCAGAACTCAAAGGCTCATAGAGAATGAGGCTACATCTTGCTGGCACACGATCACTGGCAGTGTTCCCTAGGTCTCAGTTTTAGGATGAAATCTGTTCAACATTTTTATTGATGATCTGGATGCTGGAGTTGAATGCATCCATAACAAGTTTTCTGATGATACTAAACTGGGAGGTGATGTTGGCTTTCTGGAAGGATAAGAGGACTTCCAGAGGGATCTAGATAAATTGGAGCACTGGGCAATTAGCAACAGCATGAAGTTCAACAAAGGTGAATGCTGGGTTCTGAACCTGGGATAGAGTAGTACTGGACACAAGTACAAAGAGGCAAGTGGCTAGAGAGCAGCTCAGAAGAAAGGGATCTGTGAATGATGTTCAACTGTAGGCTCAACATGAGTCAGTGGCAAAACACATTTTAGGGTGCATTAAATGCAGAACAGCCAGAAGGTCAAAAGAGGTGATTCTCCCACTATATTTAGTATTGACGTGGCCTCACATTAAATATTGTGTACAGTTTAGAGCTCCACAATATAAAAAGGATGTTAAGGCATTTGAAAGTGTCCAGAGGAGGGCAACAAAGCTGGTAAAAGGGCTGGAAGGCATAAGGAGAGGTTGAGGACACTTGGGCTACCTAGTCTGGAGAAGAGAAGGCTATGAAGACTCTCTACAACTTCCTAAAGAGGAGAAATACAGAGGGAGGTACCAGTTTCTTCTTCCTGGTAACCAATGACAAGAAGTGCAGGAAGAGCATGAAGCTGTGCCAGGAGAGGTTCAGACTAGATATTGGGAAAACATTCTTCACTGTGAGGGTGGTCAGACACTGTACCAGGCTTCTTACCGACATCACTGATGCCTCATGTCTGTTAAAGAAACATTTGGACAATACCCTCATTAATATGTTTTAATTTTTATTTGCCCTGAAGTAGTCAGGCAGTTGAACTAGATGGTCTTTGGAGGTCCCTTCCAAATGGAACTGAATTATTTTATTCTATTCTCCCATTGAATACATTTGTGTCAGAAAAAGTAATGATGCTCCACTGAGTCTAATATGCTCTGCATATATTGGAAACTGTGAAGTTATGTGGAAGGACAAAGCTTCTGTTCCTTTAAGTGTATCCTGTCAAGGACCTTTTCAAAGGAAAAAAAAAAAAAAGGGGGGGGGGGGGGATAATAAGAAAAGGAGGGAACGATGAAAATGGAAATACAGAGACACAAATCTTACCAACAAATGATAAGGAAGGCAGGAACAAGAACCAAACTTAGTTAGTCTCGCTGATTGACATGTTGAAAGTGGTTATGGTTATTTAAGTAATATTATCTGTTCAAGGACCTAGTCAAATGGAATAATAACTAAAAGGGGGAAGCTAGAAAGAAAATATAGAGACACAACTTGTCAGATGAACATAACAGAGTGTCGTGGTTTCAGTTAGAACAGAGTTGATTTTCTTTCTAGTGGCTGGTAGAATGCTGTGTTTTGGCTTAGGATGAGAAGAGTGCTGATGACACCCCGATGTTTTAACTGTTGCAGAGCAGTGCTTATACTAAGCCAAGGACATTTCAGCTTCTTGCTCTGTCCTGCCAACAGGCAGGCTGGGGGTGCAGTAAGAGCTGGGAGGGGACAGACCCAGGACAGGTGACCCAAACTAGCCAAAGGGATATTCCATACCATCTGACATCATGCTAAACAATATATAGGGGTGGCTAGCCAGGGGAAGGGGCCGGACTGCTCGGGGTTAGGCTGAGCATCGGTCAGCGGGTGGTGAGCAATTGCATTGTGCATCACTTGTTTGTACATATTAGTAGTAGTAGTACTATTATCATCATTGTATTATTATTATTATTATTGTTATTATTATTATTGTTATTATTATTATTGTTATTATTATTATTGTTATTATTATTGTTATTATTATTATTATTATTATTATTATTATTATTATTATCATCATCATCATCATCATTATTATTATTATTATTATTATTATTTTACTGTCTTTATCTCAACTCAGGGGCTTCACTTTCCATTTGTCTCCCCCGTCCCAGAGAGGGAGAGGGGAGGGTGAGTGAACGGCTGCGTGGTGTTTAGCTGCCGGCCGGGTTAAACCACAACACAGAGACAAAGACAAGAAACAAACCTCATCAGTCTTAGTTGTTTATTGGCTATCGAGAAACAGAACATAAGACAGACTTTGCAGCTCATAGGGATGTAAACCTGAGGGTCCAGAATACTGGGTGGTGGAACTGTGCCAGCTGATGAGGGAAAGTGCAGGGAATGGGAATCAGGGAGGAACAAAGAACTAGTCTGATTTCAGTCTCTTCTCAGCTGTGTGAGTGCATGTGTGAGAGAGACATGAAAGTGACAGACACGTCTCTCAGCCTGGGCAGAGAACCAACTCTTCAGGACACCACAATGGGCTCCAGTGGCTGGGCAGCTCCTAGGCCAGAGCAACTAGAAATTATCTGACATACATGTAATCATAGACCTAATCATAGAATCATTAAGGTTGGAAGAGACTTTCAAGATCATCCAGTCCAAGCATCACCCTACTACAGTGTCACCCACTAAACCATGTCCCTAACTGCCAGGTCCAACCTTTCCTTGAACACCCCCAGGGATGGCAATGCCACAACCTCCCTGGGCAACCCATTCCACTGCCTGACTACCACCTCATGGAGGTGGTGGAGTCACCATTCTGGCAATGTTTAAGCAAAGCTTGGAGATGGTGCTTAGGGACATGGTTTAATGGGTGATATTTGTGGTAGGCCTTGGAGGCTTCGGAGGTCTCCAGATCATGGAGGTCTTTTCCAACCTTAATGATTTTATGATTCTATTCTTAAACAGCATTTTTCTGTAAATTTCGGGATAAGATAATTAGCATAAATCAACATAAACTAAATAGAAAAGAGACTGGCATAGTCTTCAATGAATAATACTAAGATCTTGTACGTGTGCATTAAAATATTGCAAGGAATATGTTATACATATTTTAATATCTGAGTCATTCATAAAATATCATTATAACATGACAGATTCATTTAGAACGGAATCAGAGAAGATCAATTTTATATATACATTTATGTATGGTAGCATGGGAAAATCAAAGGATAGATACAAATTACAGTTTTATACTATTTATCTCCTCTTTACCTATTAGGTAACTCTTTCAACATATTTCAAAATAAACACAAAACTCCATTAAAAAAAAAAAAACAACAAAAATAAAAACAAAAACAAAAACAAACATTTTGAATGAACTAGAAAGTTGTGGGCATCATCAGAGCCTCATTCATTGTACAATATTTAATCATAGTTTAAGTTATGTGTTATAGAATTAAAGTTAACAAAATGTTTTGTATTTGAGACTATTTTTCTCAATCTGACATGATATAAAAGAGAGTTCAGAACTTAGCATTTTATACATTAGCTGCGTGGTATATAAATTAAGAAAAATTATTGAATTTGGGAGGATCAGAACAGGATACTTAATGAGGAATCCTCAAAAGCATCATCATATGATACTTTACATTAGATTTTTCATATTAGAATTAAGCACTTCTTGTATCTAATAAACTGGATTTCTAGTGTTGAGAGCTCTGGTGTCCTAAAAATAATTAAAAAATAAAAATAAAAATAAAAATAAATAAATTGCAGCTGTAAACAGATTTGAAGAAAGAAACTGCAATGGAAATGGAGCTCTAGGGTTTACTGTTTGTCTGATTTCAGTTCACACTGTTTAGTGCTAATTCTTTCATAAATTTGAAGATTTGAATATCTACAGTGAAGCTTGTTAAATCTTTATAAGAATGAGTCTATTGCAAGAAGAGAAATAATACAAATGGTTCCTGTAATGCATCATCATTTTTGAAAATGGAAACAGCATTTCATAAGATGTTTACATTATCTAAATCTCTGTATCATACATACAGATTGCTGCAGTTCTCTGCTCTAGATCAGTAAGACGACTGACTGGTCCCCAAAACAGCTCCTAAAGAATGACAACTGTTAAATCTCTAGCTCTGACCCAACTGTCTCACATTGACATTGTCCATTTACAGAAATTTCTGTTTATTTCATACATCTATGCCATTCATTTTTTTAAAAACTATCTGTCCTCAAAGCACAAGCACTATGAAACTAAACACGAAATTCCTAAACCTCTTGTGTTTGCACAGACTTTTTGCACCTTCCAGTCATTTATCTGAAATAATCCTAATTGCTTCCTCTGGGAAGTTCTATTTTAGTCCTGAAAAAACATTGTTGATTCAAAGAGAACATCTTAATGTTCTCTTTGAACAAATGAATCATCTTTCATTTGTTCAGAACTAGAACAATGTGAGTTTTAAGAACTTGCTTGTTTCTGTTAATATTTACCTATTATCCACATCCACCCATCATGGAAATTCCAAGATACAGGAAGAATTTAACTTAGATATTTAGATGACCCATTCATTTCAAATTTTTCAGAAAGCTATTTGAAAAACTGCTGGTAAAAGTAGTGTGATTTCTTTTTTTTTTTTATAACTTATATAGTCATTTTTTTTTCTATAGTCTTTTTTTTTCTTCTTCTTTTTTTCTTTTTTCCTTCCTTTTCTTTTCTTCAGAAGTTTTCTAAACATCAACCTTGGCCTTTTGATAGCTAAATTTTTGAAGTAGTTGATAAAACAAATATTAATTAATTAATCAATTTATTTATTTATTTATTTTTGGATTGGAAACCCTGCAGAATTTCTTGCTTGGAGAGAGAAGCTCTAAAAACTTATCTTTTTTTTTTTTTTTTTTTTTTTTTTTTTTTTTTTGATTCTTTTGAATCTTTATAGCCTGTTTACTTTGAAGTTAAAAGCCTTGGTAAAAACATGTCGAAAGTAGCCAGGATTTCAGGTTTTCACCATATCAAGAATGGCCTGACAAATGAGCTAGGCAGCTCCAGTGAAGACATTTGATACTTAGAAAGCTATTATGGTTTGAGAATTAAAGTTGGAACAAGGGTTACTTACTGCCAAGTCATCATGATCACCTGTTTGTGAGTCACAACATATTTAATTCCATCCTTTACCCATGGTCTAACACCCCATGCTTATCTCATAGGAAGGCTATGGTGCATCTTTGTAAAATAAAACCTGTAATTCTATAACACTTCCCTGGTCAGACTTTCTTTTAGATCTTCTTTCTTACTCTTACCTTATGCCTGATGTATGTTGAGTGTCAAGTCCATAACACAGAATGTATCTTTTATAGAAGTATTAGGATTATTAGGAAGTTTCCTGTTTATAAAACCAGAAGTGCAATACACACAGGGAAAAGAAAAAAGCAAAGGGGCAAGGGCAGAGATATTTTAAAATTTCTGGGGGTAAAAAATAAAAAATAATAATAATAATAAAAAAGAGTAACTTTATGGTGTTGTGAAATACTTCAGAAATTCATAAGCTCTGGTGATGCAGACAGAAGCCTGCTGCAGTGCTGCTTCATGACAAGTGATAAGCACAAAAGTCATACATACATTTGAGATGTATTGAACCTACTCACTTGCCAGTGTGTGATGTGCAGGAGAGCAGAACAGAAAGGACTTTCAAGCAGGAAAATCTTATATTTAATTTTCTGACAGGGAGATTCTGTATTTTTTAATTTTGATTTGTTTTCCTTTTTTATCAAGAACATCCTGTACTACAAGGGGTTTCCAGAAAATTTGCTTTAAACAGTACCAAATCAAGGGCAAGACCAGTGAGAAGTGTGCATTCCTTATTTTTAATGGAATTATATCAAAAGCAGATCCACATTTATTTTGCATGTTTATTTTATGTATTACATTTTCAAGACTATTTGTTTTTTAAGCAACTGAAACTGGACAATGTACTTCATAAACAGGAATAAAAGACCTGTTTTATACCTTGAAATATAACTGAAAGATAAAATGGATGAAATAATATGAGACAACAAATGCAATCCCAGAAAATGAGATCACAGTGAGCCTTCAAGTAGCATGGGTATCAGATGACCTAGCTAAGCGACCATATGTATATTTATAAAGTAAAACAAGAGAAAACAGAAAGGAGAATATTGCAAGGGGACTGAAGGGGACTGAAGAGAAAGGAAAGACCAGTGGAAAAAAAATAATTTTTACCTTCAAACTCAAAATAAGCCTTTAATATTTTATTTTATTTTATTTTATTTTATTTTATTTTATTTTATTTTATTTTATTTTATTTTATTTTATTTTATTTTATTTTATTTTTTCATGCACCCAGTGTCAGCAACCTGAAAAGAGAACTGGAAGTAAGACAGAAAGCAGCAATTTTAACAGACACTTGCTGAACAGGTTTGATCTCCCAGAATAAATTAAATATCTAAAATTTTTAACACCAATGCCTTAAGTCATCTTAGAAACAGACTCTGACTCACCCTATCCTTGGTAACAACTTTAGCCATTTTCAAACTGTTTGTCCAAAATATAACTCTTAGCTGACCAGCAGTATAGGCCCAAATTAACAATTTATTCCTATTTGCAAACCTGAAGGTTGAAGAAAAGTCCATTTGCAAACCTGAAGGTTGAAGAAAAGTCCATTTTGTTGTCATTGATTTTGTTTCTTTCTGTGTTTTGTGTTATTTATTTATTTATTTATTTACTTATTATCATTGTTTCTGTCTCCTGTAATTTGGTAACAGCTTACCAGTAAGGCTGTGTGGAAATTTCATAACAAATTCCAAACCAGAAGGGAGAGGTGAATTTATACTCCCATACTAATTGAAGATTATGCTCAGAACTGTTCAAATGATCCATAACCTTAAAGACATCCTTTAAAAGTTGATTTAAAGTCTGCACTTTTAAAAGTATCAATGTAATGTAAAATCTTTTTTTTTTTTCCTCCAGCAATATGAGCTATCACAGCTGTGCTATATAAAACAAGATGCTTTCTCGTTCTCAAAACTTGAATATGTTTCATTTTGTTTAAATAATCAAATTTTTGGTGGTCCTGAGGAGATCTTGAATCCCAGTAATTATATGTCATGTGGGAGGTTGAGGGTCAAGACTTTGTTGCAATTAATAATAATAATAATATCATCATATTATCATCATCATAATCTATTAACTATTTATTAATTATTAATTGTAAAATTATTACTTATATATTTATAATATGTATAATAGTATAATTGTCTATGCAAAATGAATCAGCTCTATGAGCAGCAAATATACGCGTACTTACATGGACACAAAAGCATGGTATAACAAGAAACTTGGCTATTTCTTCTTTCCTCCTTTTACCAAAACAGTAAATATTCTGCCTCTGGGCTTATTAAGTCCATCATGATATATTCGCACAAAAAGTTTCGGTATCCATGCTGTCGTATATTATCGTCCTTAAAAAAAAAAAAAAAAAAAAAAAAAAAAAAAAAAGCACGTAAAAGTGCTATTCCTTACTACAATATCTATAGAATTGAGATAACATATTGCAAATATAAAAATGTTGTTCTTGACTGCAACTGTTGTACTTCCAGGCTTTCCAAGTACATCTCTTCTTTTCAGAAATGCTGTCTGGATGGATTTTGAGGGTTCTATAAAATTTTATGAATTCTATAAAATTTTCCCAGGATTTACATATATGTGGTTCCTCCTTGGGCTGGCATTAACCTGCTGCAGGTCCCTTCACTGACGTAGCTTTTCTGCAAAATCTGTCCATAATTCTACCAGAAATCAGATAACAACAATGTAATTCCTAACCATGGATTGTATTAGGTTGCATATATACATGTATGATCAGTACCACTCCATCAGTAAGAGAATTTGCATGACAAGATGTGCATTCTGATCAGCTAATACTGACAGATTTCCAGTCAACAGTCTGGGGTTGGAGGAGGGTATTCACCTTGGTATTCACCAATGAATAAACAGGGCATAGAACTTTGGAGCTCACTTTCTGCATTTATTTATACAGAGACACAAACTTAGGATTCCAAGGTTTGACAGTGTTATTGCAGTGACCAAATCATGCTTCTTTGTTTTAAAACCTTCATTTGAGGAGTTATGGAGAGAAAAGAAGATGAGCGCCATTGGTATATTTTTGACAAAGTGCTTTAACAATTTAGTCCATATTCCTATATACATGTAGTACTTGTTCTTTTTATAAAATGAAATTTCTAGCCTTTCATTTAGCATCTTTCCCAATCTACCTTGTTCTTTCTTAATGACTATATTTGCCAGTATAACAACAACAACAACAACAACAACAACAACAACAACAACAACAACAACAATAATAATAATAATAATAATAAAAGTATTAGACTTTGCTAATAGGTGTATTTAGAACAGCTAGTAAAATGTAGCGAGGAATAAGTTGCCCAGAGAAGTAATGGTGGGGCATACCAGGAACAAACCTACGGATAACACCATCCCTAGAAGTGTTCAGGGCCAGGTTGCATGGGGTTTTGGACAACCTGGTCTTGTGGAAGGTGTCCCGGCCACTGCTCACCTGCAGGGTTGTAACCAGGTGACATTTAAGGTTCCTTCCAACCCAAACCGTTCTATGGTTCTATGATTTTATGATTCTAACTCAAGGCAAAACTCATGTTTCACTGGCCACTATTCCTCCTATATATTCTAAAAATACTTGGTCCCTACTTTGCAGACTGCCAGAAATGCTTACAAACTTTCTCATGCCGTTTTCTTGTCAAGTTCAGACCTAATCTCTCTGTCTTGATGATATTGGTCATCGAGAATGAATGAGAGGTTGAGAGAGGTGACACTTATCCTATCTTAGAAAACAAATACACAAACTAGAAACTTCTGAATCATTGTCTTAGCAGTCTTATTTCATGATATCCTATTTGGAATTCTAAAATCAACTATTAAAAAGAAAAAGGCAAAAACTTGCCTCCGGTCATGGTCTTTGAGTTGCATTCAGAAAAGGAAAATGTAAAAACAAAGTAACTCTTTTATTTGGGGTTATGGTATTTCCTACAGACTACTTTAATATTTGGCTATCATCATTTATTTATTTTTATTCCACAGTTCATGGCAATGTTTGGGATTATAAAATACCTACTATGCATTTAAGAAAAAATAATTCATTAAATTCAGGCTGGTTGTGTACAGGGAGTTTTGCTAAGGCAGTAGCAAGAATGTTAATAAAGGAAAGAATTAGGAGGTCAGTGACTGAGTCACATATGCATTTGCAGAATGCAAACACATTTTACTTAAACTATTATGTTTTTGATTTAAATAAATATATACTAAGTTTATATGAACAACACAAGATATTGGGTTAATTGATAAATGCATATTTAAACTTTATAATGTATATTATTCACTCTGTGCAGGTTGAGAGTTGCTGCAGGAAAATGTGGTCTATTAAGTAACTGTGAAATGAAATTAATGGTGTTAAATAGTATAGCCACTGTTTCTGCTATTTTTATTGGAATGTATACATGAGTAGTTTATAATTTCTGTTCTAGACAGTTGTACAATGAGCTATTGGCAGAATCAGGACATAAAATTATGCAGTTTATCCTTTTAAGAAGGAATTTTCAGTGGAATTAAGCAAGTCCTGAAGACCTAGTAGTGTATTTTTGCATTTTTGGTGGAGCAATACAAGATTAAACTTCCCTATCCAGCACTGTTTGGTTTCAACAAGATCAGTGCAGCACAGCAGTATCATGTTAACAGGCAGAAGATAAAACTTTGAATAACTGGAGAATCTAGAATAGCACAGAGTATTTTAAAGGGGTAAAGTACTACAGCCTTCTGGAGTCTTAACAATTTATTGAATAAGGGGGAAAAAAAAAAAAAGTAAGAAATTATAATTCTTATTATCCTTACACTGGAGGAAATGAGGAACAGGCTAAGAGAGTTGCCTCTGTGTCATGATGAAATCCATGACAGAACATGGAACTAACCCCAGACTGATTATGTCCTAGTTCATTAAACAAGAATTTCTACCACAAATCCTTATAAGGATTTTTTCCCTTAAAGTATCCCTCATTTTAAAAAACAAAGCAAACAAACAAACAAAACAAAACAAAACAAAAAACAACCAACCAACCAAACCAAACCAACAAACAAAAACCAAAAAACCTTAGACTGCTTATTGTTTTCTTACACCAAAAATTACAATTGAGTAGAGAGATAGCAAGGGAACTAAGGAAACATGTTAACATGAGGAAGCTGCTAAGCGAAGTACATAATAGCTTTTAATTCCCAGTGCTGTGTTCAGACTATTCCAAAACTCCAGCAGTAGTTGCTGCTGAGAAAATATCAACTAGTGCTTGTTCAATTCAGTCATTTGTTGAGAATAAAATTTAAAATTGCATTTTTGCTAGGGGATCATACAAATAGATGTCTGTTGGAGGGAAAACAATAAGGAGTGCAGTTCAGCAAGGAGAACTGCAAAGTACTGCACTTGGACAGGAACAACACCAGATACCAGTACACTCTGGTAAGCAACTCTGCAGAAAAGAATCTGTGAGTCCTAGTAAACACTGAAGTGAACATGAGTCATCAGTTTGTCCCAATTGCTAAGAAGGCTAACACTATTTTTGGCAGTGTTAGGCAAAGAATCACCAGCAGGTCAAAAAAGGTGATCCTTTCCTGGTGAGGCCATACCTGGAGAACTTTGTCCAGCTCTGGGCTCCCCAGTACAACAGAGAAATGGAAATATTGGAGAAAGCTCAATGCATGACAACAAAGATCATAGAGTGGCTCAGGTTGGAAGGGATCTTAAAGATCATCTAGTTCAACCCCGCCAAGATGATTAAGGGACTGGAGAATCTGTTTTATGGGAAGATGCTGAAATAGCTGGGACTGTTCAACCTAGAAAAGAGAGGACTCTGAGAGGATCTTATCAATGAGATATCTGAAAGGAGGATTTAAAGAGGATAGAGCTAGACATTATTCCACAGCGCCCAGTGATCATAGAATGGTTTAAGTTGGAAGAGATCTTAAAGATCAACTAACTCCACCCCTCTGCCATAGGCAGGGATTCAACCCCCCAGATCAGGTTGGTCAAGGTCCCATCCAGCCTGGCCTCAAACAGTACTCCAGGTGGGGCCTCATTGCAGAGCAGAGGGTGACAATCACCTCCCTCAACCTGCTGGTGATGTCTGTGTTGATGCAGTCCAGGATACAGTTGACCTTCTGTGTTTCAGGTGTGCACTGCTGGCTCATTTCAAGCCTTTCATCCACCAGAAAAAAATCATCTAGTTCCAACCTTCCTGCCATAGGCAGGGACACTTCCACTAAACCAGGTTGTCCAAAAAGCCCCATCCAACCTGGCCTTGAACACTTCCAGGGAAGGGGCAACCACAGCTTCTCTGGACAACCTGTTCCAGTGCCTCACCACCCTCATAGGACTTTCTTCCTAATATCTAATCTAAATCTAACTTTTTTCACTTCAAAGCCATTACTCCTTGTCCTATCCCTACATTTCCTGATCTTCCCTTATCTTTTTTTGTAGGGTCCCTTTAACTACTGGGAGGTAGTTTCCCCAGAGAAAAAAAATATTTTCTTCAGGCTGAACAACACCAATTTTCTCAGACTGTTATCATAGGATAATGACAGCCCTCTGATCATCCTGGTGACCCTCCTTGGGACTTGCTGAATAGATCCATGTATTTCTTCTGTTGGGGGTTCCAGATTTGTACACAGTACTGCAGCTGGGGTCTCACAAAAGCAGACTAGAGAGGGAGAATCACTTCCCTTGACCTGCTGGTCATGCTTCTTTTGTTGCAGCCTGGTATACAATTACCTTTCTGGGATGCAAGCGCATGTTGCCTGCTCACCTTGAGCTTCTCATCAACCAACGCCCCCAAGTCCTTCTCATCAGGGCTGCTTTCAATCCATCCTCCACCCAGACTTTATTTCTGCTTGGGAGTGTCACAACCCAAGTGGAGAAAGCCCTAAAAAAGGCCCTAAATCCAAAATTCTCTTATAACTACTCTCCTGCACATGTAGTTTTCTTACACAATGAAAGAAGATATGGATGTCAATACACTTTGAATGTAAACATCTGTGTACCTCAGTGTAATCTCTAAAAATCTCTAAAATGGCTTAAATCAATCTGAAGAATAAGAAAAGGCAAGCGACAATTTCTGCTGCTTTGCAATGTTATCTGCTGTACTTTACAACTTCTAAAGAGAAGATGATGAGATGCAGAAGTCTAGTATTTGTGGAGAAATACTCTTACTAACGTATGCATCATAGAGAAAGAATGATATATACAATATATATATACATTTATATAGCTTTTAGTATCAAGACTGCCACAAAAGTACTATTTAGTTTTATTGCTTGTCTGATCATTTTTAAAAAGAATGATTTATTTGAAAAATCACTACAGTTTAACCTTTTTGATACCAGTCCCCATATTCATGTTCATATCTGTCAAGTTTAGTGACAAAACACTTTTACTACTTCTAATTCTTCCTAGTGCTTCATAATATAGTTGTCTATGAATAAACTGTGTTCTAATCTACCATGGCCATTGCAAACACATACGCTAAATAAGGAATGTAATATAATGAAAAGGAAGAACCCTGCATTCAGAGGACACTGGAACTCTACATACCTTTTTTAAAAGGTATTTTTCAGGTTTCCAGGCACAACATTAGAACATCTCCTTAGGCTAAGTGACTTTCCAGCTTTCTAGTCATAGTTTGTGGCTAATTCAGAATTAATTATGGCTTACAAATAAGTAGGAAAGAAAAGCTGGAAATTCTCTGATGTTACTATTCCACCATATTCAAGGCTATGAAAACCACACATCACTTGAAATTCACTGCTCACAGTACCTCAAAGAGATTTGATCCTGATCTTACCGATACCACCCTCATAGCTGTCTGCCTCATGCCTAAGATGTTCATATAGCAAAGGTGTGAGAAAAGGGTAGTGTCATAGTAAAAACAGCTTTTCTGTGTTAGATGAGATTGATTTATTCCTCACAAGCAATCTTCTTAATATAATCCATAAGAAGTATTCATACTTTCAGATGAATGTCAGAACCACTGAATTACTGAATCCTTGGCTTTGACTGTTAGTTGCTGCTTGGAGTTATAGGACAGCTATTTGTTCATGGACATGCAATAGTAGCAGCTGCAGAATATTTTTTTACACCGCTGTGAACCATATATAAAAATTCACACAGAATTAAAATGTCAGTAATGACTGGCAAATATATGGGCCATTTAAAACTTCTGTTTCAAAATATAAAATACCAGTGGAGTAGTATATTAGCAGAATCACTGTTTATATAAAATGTAAATGAAGTTTCTTTTTTTTTTTTTTTTTGATTTGTGTATATTTTGACCGTATACTACAGTCATTAGTAATGAAAACCTTAAAAACATAAATTAGCTTATCCTAACAATGAACATCATTTTTATCTGAAGCAGCAGTAACAAAAGACTATACTATACATCTCTCTGATCCCTGCTGTTTTACGTCTTTTAGATCTTCACTAATGCAGAAAGATTTCAGACAATTGCCTTAATTTCATGACTCATAGTTACTGAGCAGTTCCTTTTGATAAAACTTCCTTATTGCATTGTACTCAGTATTTAAAAAAGAAAAGATTACAACTACTGGCCACATAGTTACAAATTAAATAAATGAATAAATGAATAAATAAATAAATAAATAAATAAATAAAAATTATTGAATGCAAACAGCCTTTAAATTTTATCTACAGATAAAATTAAAAATCTCTCTCTTAATCCTTTTCCAAGTAAGGTATTTTGCTGGTTTACAAAACTAATTAGTATAGCAATACTCTGTATTTATATAGCACCTCTCATCTTAATGTCTTTGAGTGTTTAAAACATATGTCTTAGATTTTATAAGACCCTTGAAAAGGAGGTGGTTTCTGGGTCAAATCTTCCTGTGCAGCTACATAGCTCATGGGAGTTCATTCATCTTCACAGGCTGTGTAATCAATCATAGAAACTTCCCTGTAATCAGAGAGGCTGTATTTAACTCACAGAAACAGAAGCCAATTCCAGGCAACCCTGCACTTGACAATAACTAAAACAGACAAACTAACAAACAAACAAAAACAACACCCCCAAAACAAACAAACAAACAAACAAAACAAAGCAAAACAAACAAATAAACAAAAATCACTTCTTTACATTCACCAGATTCTTACTTACTGATAGACCAATTCTCCTTATCTATTATCTGCCTCTTCAACATCTGTGGGAGAATCTCTAAAAGCATCAGCAGAGTAAAAGATTCAGTTCAGAAATTATTTGTGTAACCTGAACTTGAGCTACTTTTTCAGCACTTGGGCTTACTGAAACGTGCTTATTAGTAGACTGCCTAAGCTGGTGTGATTTGCTTACAAAGGAAATGAAAAATACAAAATAAAATATTAGGTCTGTCTTTTTACTTCATGTCCACCTGCTTTCAGCATGCTCTTAATTTCAGTTGGATAGGAAGGATGCAAACAGTTTAGAGGAAATATTCATGGAGCTTCATGATGTCTCATGAAGGGGAATTAAAAGGAATATTTTTAAATATAGATTCTATAATATATTGCATATTACACATCACATTATTATACATGATATGTGATACATGATATATCTTACATTATGTATTTTATATTGTATATATTGTGGAAAGATAGCTTGAACTCTCAAAAAAATGTTTGTATGATCCATATGGAAATTGGAAAGGTAGGCTATATGTGACTCCATAAGCAACTTTCCAGTCCTCCAAAGCATGTTCAGTCACAGTACAGTTAGAAAGCATTTCTTCTGGCAGTGTACAAAAGACTCAAAGCAGTGAGTGTCAAGTGCCAATGAACAAAAGCAGAAAGCAGCAGCTACAACAGCCCAGAGCAATGATTCCATTTCTGGATGAACTCCAAGTACCTTGCTGAGTGGAGCATCAGCAGTGTAACATTTAGAATTCTTCAAAATGGACTTGCTTTCATGCTGTGGAGAAAGCTCTACATTTAACTTCCTTGAAATTTAGAGCCTTAATTCTTTCACAGGTTTGAAAATTTCCCTATCTGCTCTGTTAATTGTCAGGATTTTTTTTTTTGGTCCTCCAAACTGCGTACTTAAGTTAGTGTAATCTCTTTATCAACATGTTACATTTTCCTATCTTACTGATATTTATTCAAAAGAATAGGCTCTTTCAACAAGTTCTTTTTTTAATTTTAAACAAAATCACAGAAACATGAAACCAGCCCAAACCAACAAACCAATCAAATGACCACCCCCCCAAAACAAACAAACAAACAAACAAAAACAAACAGACAAACAAACAAACAAAAAAAGTCATGTTTTCACATGTTTTTGTTACTTCAGTAAAAAGTCAAAGTCATCATAGAATGATAGAAGATTGGGTTGGAAGGGACCTCAAAGATCACCTATTTCCAATGCCCCTGCCATGGGCAGGAATGTCACCCACTAGATCAGGTTGCCCAAAACCCATCTAACCTACCTTGAACAACTCCCGGTATGGGGCATCCACAGGTTCTCTGGTCAACATATGCCAGTGCCTCACCAACCTCTGAGTGAAGTACTTACTCCTAACATCTAATCTAAATCTTTTTTTTTTTTTTAATTTCAAACCTTTCCCCCTAGTCCTATCATTATATGCCTGAGTAAAAACTCACCCTTCATCTTTTGTATGTACTTTTTAAGTACTGAAAAACTGCATCTCTCCCTGGAGCCTTCTTCAGGTTGCACATCCCCAGTTTACTCATTCTTTCTTCATAGGAGAAGTTCTCCAGCACTCTGATCATCTTCTTGAACCTCCTCTGGACCATCCCTACTGAACACTGAAAAGCTATACTCCTTTCCCTTCATGTTACAGCCTTGTTTGGATTGCTTCGGTAACTATAGAGAACTCCATAGACCTTCACCCTTCCATCCCTAATCTGCTCATTAATATTCAGAAAAACTTTGTACAACACAAAGGCAACAAATTTGCATTTTTTGTGCATTTTTTGTGCAAAATATTTCTCAAAAGACCATCTGAAATCATGTGGAGCCATAGGAATTAAGTATGGTTAAATCATATTTGAATGCTTGAACAAGAAAGAATGCAGGTTACCTTCTTGCATATTTCTTTCTCTATGGTTATAAAAAGAGCAACAAAATATAGACAACTGTTTGAGTTTTTTGTTTCTCTCTCCTCTCCTCTCCTCTCCTCTCCTCTCCTCTCCTCTCCTCTCCTCTCCTCTCCTCTCCTCTCCTCTCCTCTCCTCTCCTCTCCTCTCCTCTCCTCTCCTCTCCTCTCCTCTCCTCTCCTCTCCTCTTCTGAAAAGGAGAGTTGAAAAGCTATTTTTGGTGTGATTTCTAAAACAGAATAAATATAATACCTTAAGAAACTGATCTTTAAATGCATTGAGTTCCCACAACATTTAATGTATTTTTGTTTTTCTTTTTGAATGGCAAGATTAAATAATCAACTGAAGCTTATATATATTAAAAGTGTACTAAACTCTACCAATTTGATCTGGCATTCCGAATAAGTAAATTTTCTTACTGTGGATTAGAAATAGTGGATTAGAAAACCAGAAATATTCAACGTGCTTTGCAAGCCAGCTATGTTTGCAGTTACCATGGTGATAATTTTTTACTCTCTGGTAATATTTCATAAATACATAACAAAGAATTGATATGGCATAATGAATCAAAAATTTAAATGTTCAAGAATACTACTGGTTCAAGAAATGATGTAATAACACAGCAACATATCATTTTGAAGTTAAGAATGACTTCTCACAAATAAACCCAAGTAACCCTTTGTTTTAAATGGAACAAGTCAGGTGTCAAATCTAAAGTAGTCCCTGTCACTGCTAACAAGAAAGGCATTTTCTAGAACACTTCCTTGAATAGCAGAACTTCAAAATATTGAATGAAATGTCCAGTAAAAACAAACAAACAAACAAAACATCACTGTGATATCTAGAATGGGATACTTTGCATGCAAAACTGATAGACTTAAATGTATGGGAGGATAAAGATTTTGCAAGTATCTCAGCTTTTCGGGATTTTTTTCTTTAATTACATTAAAATGATCTCTGAAAGTCCTCTACACTTGTCTTGTCAGTACTCATACTTCAGTCACAATTTAATTTACAGTTCTAAAATGAATGTCCTTAATAGATTACATTTTTTTTTTTCATAAATACGCATTCAGAAGTAGCAGATCTTGTGTAAAACCGTCTGCTATAGAAATAAATTGTTAGACATACAAAAGAGATAATCCTTGAAAATAAGCAGAAGACAGATCTGAAAGGGGAAAACACCACCCATTTCATAAATAATGGAAACATACCCTTAATTTTGTATAGGTACTGTTTTATATTACAGAAATATTATAGCATTAATTTTAACAGCTGGAAGGAATCTGATACAGATTTTTTTTTTCCTTTTTTTCTTTCTTTTTTTCTTTTTCTTTTTTCTTTTCTTTTTTCTTTTTCTTTTCTTTTTCTTTTCTTTTTCTTTTTCTTTTTCTTTTTCTTTTTCTTTTTCTTTTTCTTTTTCTTTTTCTTTTTCTTTTTCTTTTTCTTTTTCTTTTTCTTTTTCTTTTTCTTTTTCTTTTTCTTTTTTTTTCTTTTCTTGAAAGGAATAAAATCCCATAAATCCCATCTTTAAGTAGATTTAATATATCAATGAAAACGTACATTTTCTCCTATTATCATCTGAATTAAACTGTTATGCACAAACGTTTTACAGCATTTGACATATTTGACATTAAAGCTTTTCTCTTCCTTTTATATATATATATATACATATATATATATATTTCTGAATTAAGACACCTAGCATAGTTTTACAGTTATTTATAGGAGAGAAATATATCATTCCAGTCAAAGTGTCAAAGTATGTCAATACACAGCAGCTGTCTTATCAGTTCACAGGAAAAGTTAGGCTGAAATTTTGCAAAATGAGGTTAAGTAAAATGTGTACCTGTCACTATTTAAATAGTAGCTATCTTTATGTCAGTTACATTTTTCTGTGAATTTTCTTCTAAGATATTAATAAACATCTTTAGTCATGCTTTTTTCATTTTTCAGAAAAAAAAAATATTATTAATGCAATAATATAAATCATTAGGAATCACACAAAAAGATAATCCTTTATCTTTATTAAACCCTGGATGTATAGAAGCTGCCACTCTTAGTCAAACTAATGAAGGAACATAAAGGGGACATAGGATCAGCTATGGTGAAAGCTGCAGGAATTATTATTCATTTAAGATGAGAATAAATCTTCTCTTGAACCAATATAGTCAAGAATTTCATCCACACTGAAGAGTGAATTTCAAATTCAGAGTTGAACTCAGACATGCCATTACTTCACTCAAATACCATGCTAGAAGTCAATGGCTTATTCTAGCTTAAGAAAATCTGTTTCACAAAGAATTCTGTGTGATTGTGGTGGTTTTACTCAGCTGGGCAGCTGAGCTCCACCATAACTGCTCTCTCACTCCCCATTGTCAAAAGGAAAGGGTAAGGTATGATGAAAAGTGCTCAAGGGTTGAGATAAGGACAGGGAGATCCCTCACAAGTTATTGTCATGGGAGATTAATGCAATTTATTGCCTATCACTGGCAGACTAGAACAGTGAGAAACTAAAGCCAACAAAGTAAAAACACCTAAACACCTTCCCCCCATCCACTCTCTTCTATGTCTCTTCCCCCCACCCCCCCCATCTCCCCTCCAATCCCGAGCAGCACAAGGGAATGGGGAATAGGGAGTGGGGGTTGCAGTCAGTCCATAGGAATTCATCTCTGCTGCTCCTTTATGGTCACCCTCTGCCCCTGCTCCAGCATGGGGTCCCTCCCATGGGATGCCATCTTTCCTGAACTGATTCTGTGTGGGTTTCCCATGGGCAGCTGCTCTCACAGAGGTGCAATCAACATGGCTTATTGGTGCAGTTCTGGGCAGTGGCACCTTTGGAGCTAGCTGAAACTGTCTGTTATCTAATATGGGGCAGGGATTTTTCTCACAGAGGCCACCCTTGCAGCCCTCCACTACCAAAACCTTGTCACGTAAACCCAATATAGTTATATGGAATGTATTTTGTGGTTACAGCACAAGCTGATTTTTAAAGTTTAGTTTGTGGCTCCACCTCAACTTTAGCTCCATATTCCCATAATTTATCAGGCTGATATTCAATACAAAATTATCTGACTAGCCACCTGTCTGTAAGGTGCTTTTTTGACTCCACTTTGGATTTTTTGAACTTATTCCAGAAAGGATGTACAGATCCCAGGATTCTGATTCACAACTAAGGTCTGCCCTTAAACTATGGACACAATGAGCTTGAACAACATATATGTGCAGCCTTGAGCTTAGCCTCAACCACAGCTACTAGATACAATGTTGATTCAGACTTATGATCTGGAGGAAATCAGTGTTTTGTGTTTCAATTCCCTGCACTGTGATGGGGATAACTGCATTTCTGTAGCTTAGAGGAGTGATGCTGAAATCCTATGATGGAAGTCTTTCTATGTTAAAATATTATGCTACAGAGAACCATGCATAAAAAATAACTTAGCAAGAATGAGAACCCTAGGAGTCATAAACATTGCTCTTACAGTTAGTATTGGAGACTAGGGATGAATGATTTCCAGTTATTCTTTAGGGATATGAATGATGTTTGTTGTGTGGCAAAGAGCTTTCTTTGAATCAGCATGTGGGTGTCTATTGCTTGATACGAAAAACAAAAGTGACAAAGTAGAAAAATAAGCAAAAATACCATCTCATGCATTTGAAATGCTGTTTTTTCCCCTCTGTTTTATACACTATAACCATCTTGTCTACTGCAATCATAAATTGATATCACAAGAGAAAATGGAAAAAGTTCAAAACACAAGTATATAATAGCTTACTAACTGATCAGGTAATGCAAACAAATGGAATAAAAAACCTCTGCAGAACAAACAAAAAACAAGCACAACAAAACTATGCAAATCCACCACCAGTTTTGAATACGCAATATCTTGTTATGACTAATTCAATTTTCTTTTTGAAGTCTGCTTCACCGTCATTAACCCAAAATATTTATTAATGGCTAGGCTTGAACCTGAACAATTTAGTACATAGCAAAGTAATTTTTTGTCTGTAAGTCATTCATTTGCAATCAAGGCATTATTTTTTATATATCATATATTATATATGTTACATATTAAATATAATTTTATATTATTTCATATTAATATTTTATATTATATATTATATAAATATATGTACATAATATTATATTATTATTGGAAGTGTTGAAAACCAGGTTCGATGGGGCTTTGGGCAACCTGATCTAGTGGAAGGTATCCTTGCCTATATCAGGGGGTTTGGAACTGGTTGATCTCTAAGATCCCTCCAAGTTCAAGCCATTCTATGATTCTATGATTATACAACTTGACTTATTATACTGAAGAAGTTTGTGTGAATTTCTAAAGATGATTTTTAAAAAGTTAAAAAAAAAATCCAGTGTTCAAATATCTAATTAATGAAAATAATTATATCAAAAAATATGTGTGATCTACTCTCTGAAAAACTAGGAATACACAATTTTTGAGATTTGTTTGCTTATGTACACTAAAAAACTACACATGCTGTTTACTTTACTGGACCTGTTAGACACCTGTACTTGATTTCCCTATTGCCCCAGGAAATTCACAGATAAGTCACCAGAGGCATCAGAGAAAACATCAAACGTAAAGATTTTATAGTTGAAAAATGCTTCTTTAATGAAACAATTCTCGGTTATACCCCTTAAGAAGCCCAAGACAGATTATTTCAAACTTTTCATTTTTCAATTTAAATGGAGTATATCAAAGTTTTTATAGATTACAGTTAAGTCATTTTCACTGAAGTTAAAAGCTGAAGTAAAAGTAAAATTTCAATGCAAACCACAGCTTTGCTATTATTTATGACTTTAAAAACATCTTACAGGTTCTCAACCACATAGTTATTTTTGTTTGTGAGCTTTCACGGACATATTGAACATGCCCCTCCATATATGAGCAAATAACATGTGTACAACACTAGAAAACAAGAATAGTATGAGTAATGAGACATACCAAGCAGAAATCATATACACATACAGTTGGAAGACATCTTCCATAGAATCTAGTTTATTGCCTACCTCTGAGACAACACCTAGACTATTTCTGAAACATTTGTTATGCTTTTTCTGGAAAACACTTAGTAAGAGGAATTATTCCTTAACTAAGAGTTCCACAACTTCATGTTAAAATGCTTTATTTTGTTTTTCTCTTAATATCAATTTTAAGTTCCCTTTTCTGCAACTTGATCCTTGTAGTTCCTTTTAGGAGACACAGCAACAAGACACAAGACATATCACTGATTTCTTCTGGTCTCTTCAATAGGCCACATACTTGTCAGTGAAGGAAATTTTGTTCAATTAATTATATATGATCTTGACTATATACCTGTATATACAAATATATCTTTTGCATGAATCATAAACTACATGTTTTATTTACATGTATTTATTTTATTTATATGTACATTTATAATGGAGATTTATAACCCTTCATTAGTTGATTTTCTATAAAGGTTATTGTATAAAATCAAACTTTGCATTTGGCAATCTACTTTTAGTTTAGCTGCCTAGACCTCAAACTCTGTAGGCAAGTCGTATTTTTAATCTTATAACTGAACATTTGACAGTGTATTTTCTTTCTAGGATTTTTCACTGCTTTGTTAGAGTCAAAGGACAAAAGACAAGGTAATAATGTAAATCAATTAACTTAAACTGATACATTTAGATAAAATTCTGTGAATGTAAAAAACCTTCATGCACTTCATTTTATTTTTATTTTGTTCCACAAATCATCACAAAAAATGTTAATTCTTGCATTTTCTTATTTCATTTCCCTGTTTAATTAAACAGCTTAGCAAGTAAAGGAATTGGAAGTTACTGGTAGAAGTTAACGGAAGTTACAGTGGAAGACAAAATGGACATATGTCACTGACAGAATGCCTTAAAAATGAAGAATCACAATTGACATGCCTAAATTTCATGAATTTGTGGACGTAGCACTAAAAAATATTGTTATAAAACAGGATCTTAAAAAAAAAAAAAAAAAAAAAAAAAAGATTTTGATCACAGAAGAAATAGCATTCAACTGTACATGTACCGGGAATACCAGAAAGGATCTGAGAGCTGGTTACTGGAGAGAGTGGTGGTCCAAGCTGGGTACTGGAGAGACCAAAGAATCTCAGGGAACTCAACCAGAAAGTGTTAGACCACCTAGTGGAGAGATCCATTTATGCATTTGTATTTTCTATGCATGAAGCAAATGGGGAGACATGGATTCATGAGACAACTAGTCAGAGACAGTAGAGTGTCTAAGTCTATTACTGGAGAGAACCAGGTGTATGTGTCTTTGTATGCATGAACTCTTTTCTGTTTTGTTGTTGTTGTGTTTTTTTTTTTTTTTTTTTTTGTTTTGTTTTGTTTTGTTTTGTTTGGTCTGTGTGTGTGTGTATGTGCATAGGTTTGTGTATCAGAAGCTGGAGATTGTATGTTGCAGACCACCCATTCAGGATGAAGAAGCAGATGAAACATTCTATAGGCAGCAAGCAGTGTCATGATTGCTAGCACTTGTTCTTATGGGAGACTTCAAGTAGGCATCTGGGAAGGATGCCTACCGTAAACACAATACAATGGAGAAGAAACAAACTAGGAGATTCCTGTAATGAGTGGAGGATAGCTTCCAGACACAGGTGATAAGGGAACTGACTAGGGAAGGTACACCACTTGACCTGTTTTTTGTTTACAGGTAAAGTTTTGTGTGTAATGTGTTTGTTGGAGGACATCTCAGGCACAGTGATCATGAGATAATGGAGTTCTCAGTCCTTGTGGTAGCAAGGAGGTCAGAACTCTGGATTTCCAGAGGGCAGATTTTGGCCTATTTGGGGGGCTGGTTGCCAGAGTCCCTTAGGAGGTCATTCTGAAGGGCAAAGGAGTCCAGGAAGACTAGAAATTCTTCAAGAATGCAATCTTGAAGGCACAAGAGTAGGCCATCCCTGTGTGCCAAAAGGCATACTGAAGAGGAAAAAGACCAGCCTGGCAGAACAGTGAGTTTCTTCTGGAACTCAGGAAGTAAAAGAGAGTTTATGACCTTTGGAAGGAGGGATAGGCAACTCTGGAGGACTACAAAGGCGATGTGAGGATATATGGTTATGTAGGGAGAAAATTAGAAGGGTAGTTAGAAAATTAGAAGGGTAAAAGAACTAATAGAACTTGACTATTGCAGTAAAAGACAAAAAAAAAAAAAAAAAAAAAAGCAAGCTTTTAAAAATATACACACAACACAAAAGGACTAAGGACAATCTCTATCCTTTATTGTACTTATTGTACTACTATTTAATAGTAGTACAGGCAACATACTTCAAAATCTGAATTGAAAACTAGAATCCTATTCCAAATGTTTAAAAATAAACAATACTAATTTAAACTTGAGAAGTGTTTCAGGTTTATGCTTTGGTTTCATCTGTAGTGAGTCAGCAGTCAACTTACAGAAAAATCACTGAAAGTAAAGCCAAGAATGTAACAATTCACTCCGACAAGGTGAAGTTAGCTGTTTTCCTGAGTGGTAAAACTGACAAAATTATTTCATTACTGCTAGCAACCATTTCTATATACTAACATATTTGTAGATCTTGGTGTGGTATTTTATAACTTGGGTTTAACCCACATTGAGAAAATTAACAGTCATTTAGTTCTGACCATTCTTCAGTTAATATTTACAAATGGAACAGAAAAATCAATTTCAAAATTCTCAGATCTCACACTAGATTATTGTTTGGAATATTTCCAGAATTATATACTTTTTTTTTTTTTTTTTTTTTTTTTTTCATTGCTAAATTCATCCTTTTAGAATGAAGTAAATAGTCTTTTGTTCTGGATCCACTATTTATTTTTCAAGGCCATCTTTTTATCTTGGAGGACCAAAAGTGTTCTCCTCCCTTGATTGGGTGGGTCTAGATTGTCTAGATCGTCTAGATTGTCTAGACCCACCAAAACATAACAAAAAGTAAGTGGATCACCATAAAATATCCAGTTAGTTATTAGTATTGCAGCCCTCCTACTTCTTGATATCCATGATATCTCATCATTTATAGAACAAAATTCTTTTACAAAAGAATTGTATTATAATTTACAAAATTATATTTTACAAAATTCTTTTTTCTTTTTTTCTTTTTTTAGGTTAATTGTTCCTTTCCACTCTCCTTTCCATAACCCTTTACTTGAGGAAGTTTTTGTTCATATATATTTTAGAACAAAAGTTCAGTATATGCTCTGCATGTAAAGAAACACATGAAGATCTTCATGTGTTAGACCTGGAACAAAATAGAATTTGTTCAAATTTATGCATGTTGAAAATATTTTTCACTTCACTACTACCATTCAAAATTACCTGGTAGAACAATGGGAGAAAGTGAAGAACGGTGTTACCATTGAGCAGCTATTCTTCAGTGTTGAAGAGGAAACAGTAATGACAGTGACAAGTGAAAGGACCAAATGCAAGAGTAAAGTGATGAAAAAAGAATAACCCAAAGGAAATAAGTTTTCAGAATGCATGTGGAAGGTGTCCCTGCCCATGGCAGGTGGGTTGGAACTAGATGATCTTTAAGGTCCCTTCCAACCCAAATCATTTTATGATTTGTTGAAATGGAAAGAGACATGAATGAAATGTGAAAGAAGTGAAAGTTGTATGGATAAGGGTTCCCTTAAGACTTATGGACAAAAATGTACTATACCATTCTGGTTTTGTTCTGTCTGTTGCAGCCTGGTTGGCATACAGAATTTGAGAGTAATATTCTCTTCCAAACTTTGTATATACTTTCTCCAAGCAGTATTTTTTTTAATATTGAAAGCTTCATAGCTATAAATTTTACTGTTCCAATCACTATGTAAGGTTAATTGCCACCTAAGGAATGAAACAGAATAGTCAGGGAAAGAAGAGAAAGAAAATGCAAGACTGCCAGAAAAAGATAAGTAAGCAAAAAAAACCACACGCCAATAACAAGTATTTTTCATTTTTTAAAGTATAAATGTGTAAGTTCTTTCAGTGCACTTAGTTATTACTCTTTTAGAGTGGATGATACCAAAAACAGTCAAGACTGTTTCCAAGTAGTTTTCAAATTCTCGTATTTTTATTACCTTGTATTTAAAAGGTAGAGATTAAATATCAACTAAATTAAAAGGATATTGAAATACTAATGTTGATATGAGTGGTTTTGTTATTGCTGAAAACCACTTGTACTATTTTATCGTATTTTATTATATATACACACAGCAACAGTTGTGCTACTGGGGTATTATTTAAAGTTGGATACAGATATTTTATCAGGATGACTGTTATCAAGTAATCATCTCTCTAATTGCACTACTATAAAGCTACAAATGTTCAATTTATATGAGTATATATTTATTGTCTTATTTTGCTATGTTGTATTGATACCCACATATACATATTCATGGTAGAAACTGGGAAAAAAAATGTAATGGCAGAGCTTGCAAAAAGAATCCTCTGCACCCTAAGAGCCACGTAAGAAGATGAATACTGAGGCACTAAAAAGCACCACTCCAGCATATCAGTGCACACTAGCCCACCTGAATAACTGCATATATTACACGCATGTGGTGAATTTTGAATACCCGTGGTTGCTGTGCTGTATACATTCACCACAACGTTCTCCAGAAACCACACCCTGACGAGACACCTTTCAGGAAATGTGTTGCGCTCGCAGCTGAGCTAGACCTACTCAGTCAAAACTACTGATGTGAATTCTAAATCTTTCACAGATCTCCTAAGACTACATTTACATTGTCTTTTAGGCATGCAAGCCAGGAAGTGAAGCAAAGAAAAATTCTCATACATAGTATAACATTCCTATTCCTTAATTCAAATTATGTGAATAGTGCTGGATGTGATTACACTGAGAAATAATTGTCTGCTTTTTTTTTTTTTTTTTTTTTTTTTTTTTAATGTTTATTTTTAACCTCAGTTCAAGAGAGTCTCTATCTTCAGAAAGTGTCTTGCAGTATAAACTAGTTTCATGATTTCAGAAAACTATGGTCTTTCTGGAAAGCTTAATGTAGGTTCTTCATAGAACTTCTGGAATATTCTTTTGGAATCGACTAGATATTTTTATTTATCTGTCTTCTACATCATAACAATGTCTACCAGTGGTGTTTAAACCATTTTTACAATCATATGCACAGTGGGCGTGCACACAGTAGAAGGAGGAAATTGCATTTCCCATTTCTGGTTTAGAACGAGGTAGTTCTAAAACGTATTAAGTGACAATTATGTTACCTCATCTCTTATTCACGAGCACATTTTCTTACTTCTTTCTGTGGCCCAGTCTCTTGTTCCACTCCTCAAGGCTTTTTTAGCATATTATGACTATATATACTCAACATATGAAAATATATTCTGAAAGTTTCATCTATCACACAAGTTAAGCACAAAATTTACACTAAAGCTGCTGAAATTTGGAACCTTTCATTTTCTCCTTTGCACACAGAAAGTGCAGAGTCAATTTTGAGTGAACAACCAGCAATACTGCCTGATTACAGAGTATCAGAGGACTACATTTGGCTTAGTTTTTAACTGTAGTGAATGGCAGGTATCAATACCCAAGGTTTTCGAGGCCATCCTTACAGCATACCTTGGTTTAACTGCCAACTCTTATAAGGGGACCTCTGAACTTAATACTTTTTAGCAGTAACTGAATACATGAAAGTACATGGACTCTAAATTTTTGCTTTGTAAAGGAGAATCAGAGAAGATATGAATGGTTTTCTTTATTAAAGAAAGAAGACTTTAGAAAAGCAAAATTCCAGATGTTCGAAGAATGAGAGAATGAGATCCCATTGGATGCTGTTCTTAGGGACAGAGGATCTCATCAGAGCTGGCAACTCTCTAAAGATATTTTCCTTAGAGGACAAGAGCTCTCTATCCCCATATGAAATAAATCAAGCAGGGAAGGTAGGAAACTGGCATGACTGAACAAGGACCTGCTGGTCAAACTTAGGCAAAAGATAGTGCACAGATAGTGCAAACAGGGCCATGTGCCCTGTACAGAAATGCTGTTTGGATATGCAGGGATGGGATCAGGAAAGCCAAGGCACTGACATAGCTAAACTCAGTGAGGGAGGAAGAATAAATAGAAGAGGTTCTACAGGTACATTGACTGCAAAAGAAAGACTAGGGAGAGTGAGTCGCCCTTTACAAATGAAGACAGAACTGTTAATAACAGACACAGAGAAGGCAGAAGTACTTAACAATATCTTTGCCTTGGTCTTCATTGGTGGTCAGGCTTCCAGCAGAGTCCCTCATACAACTAGTAAAGAGCAAGTTCAGGACCTCCTGAGACAACAACTACAAGTCTATATGGACTGAGGACATGAATCTCAGGGTTCTGAAGGAACTGGCTGATGAAGTTGCCAAGACACTCTCTATCATACTTGAAAAGTCCTGACAGTCAGAAAATGTCCCTGGTGACTGGAAAAAGGGAAACATCACTCTCATTTTAGAACACGGTAGAAAGGAAGACCCAGGAAACTACAGACCAGTAAGCCTGACATCTGTGTCTGGAAAGATCATGGAACGGATTCTCCTGAAGGAGGAACATGCAAGGCACATGCAAGAGAAGGAGGTGATCTGGGACAGCCAGCATGGCTTCAAATCCTGCCTGACCAGTCTGGTGGCCTTCTATGACAGAGTGACTGCATCAGCTGACAAGGAAAGACCAACTGATGTCATCTACTTGGACTTCTGTAAGGATTTGACATGGTCCCATATGACATCCTAATCTCTAAATTGGAAAGATACAGATTTGAATAAAGGATAAGGAATTAGCTTGAAGGACACACCCAGAGAGTGGTGGTCAATGGTTCTATGATCAGGTGGAGGCTTTGTGATGAGCAGTGTCCCTCAGGGGTCTGCCTTTCATACTAAATGAAAATATATGCATATTATTTTCATTGCTTCTAACCAGGAAGTTTGGAAAGAAGTGAGGATTAATGCCTGAGCTGTTATTACCATGTTCATTTCTACAGTGATTTATCACTACAAACTTTTTTCTTTACTCTGAGCACTCTGAGAACTATTTTCTTTATAGATTCTTATTTCTTATGGTTATTGAATTGCTTTACGAAGATGTGAAATGAGGATAGTCATCCATTTGTGAGAATTGTTTAGCTGGCTTATTGAAAATGAAATTTTTATTATAGATACTATTTGTTATAAAGTATATGTTTGTTTCTACTTGCCATCACCCATCTTATTTTAAAGAAGGGTGTAAATGTAGGTCATATAAAATGTAGGTCATATAAATTTTCTTTTGAATTAATTTTAAAAGACCTGATATAGCATTTGCCTTTTAACAAATTATTTCTGAATGTGCTATTGATTATCAGAAAACACATATGACTTCAATTACCTCAAAATACATCTGTTCGCTTTGAGGAGCTAGAGCTGTTCTCTGTGATCTAGCATTAAGAATAAAAATATATTTATTATCCAGTAGGGAAGCTCCTCCACTGAGCAGTAAATTGCAGTTGAAAACCACATTTATTCTCTTGCCAGAGGAACTGAACTTTTGAACAATAAAACTACGTATGCTCTAGGGTTGCTTTAGAAGTTGTTTCTATGTGCATCTGTGCATATAGAGCAAATAGAGGTGGGTGGCTCTATAACCTATGTAATTCTTTCCTTTGTATTGCTGTAACTTCACTGTATAGCTCTGCACAGAAAAAAGCCAACTTTAAAATCTATTTTATCTTTCACTGCAGACTATATTCCTAATCTTGCTATATTTCTCTTTATTGAAATGGAATTATGGTAGCAGTAGTAAAACTGAATAAAAGCCCAAGCACTAAAATGTAAATAAATATAATAGGATGATCACTGCTTTTATGGGGATTATAAAATTCACAGAATTAATCAAAAGACAATAATTAGGAAAACAACACATAACCCAGTATATTTTTTATTAATATTGTGTCATCTTCATTCTATTTTCAACAAATAAATGCAATTGTGAAATAAAAATATTTCCTATAGAAAATCATGCACATAGCTTACTATTTAGTAATATCATGCACGAGAGACAAAGAGAAGGAGTTGATTGAGGAGGTGACTGGTGACTGAGGAGGTGATTGGTGAGTTGAATAAGGAGGTGATCGGTGTCAGCCAACTTGGGTTCACTGAGGGCAGATCGTGCCTGACAAAGCCAGTGGCCTTTTACAATGGGGTTACAGAATCAGTGGGTATGGGAAGAACAACTGATATAATCTACCTGGATTTCTGCAAAGCATTTGGCACTGTCCCCCACGATACCCTTGTCTCAAAATTGGAGAGATTTGACAGATTCAGTGGCTAAGAACTGTCTGAATGATTGCACTCAAAGAGTTGTGGTCAATGGCTCGATGTCCAGGTGAAGAGCAGTAAAGAGTCGTGTTCCTCATGGGTCAGTATTGGCTGGGACTGGCACCATTTAGCAACTTTGTCAGTGACATGGACAACGGGATTGAGTGCACCTTCAGCAAGTCTGCCAACAACACCAAACTGTGTGGTGTAGTTGACATACTGGAGGGAAGGGATGCCATTCAGAAGGACCTTGACAGGCTTGAGATGTGGGCCTGTGCAAACCTCATGAAGTTCAACAAGGCCAAGTGCAAAGTCCTGCACATAGGTCAGGGCAATCCCAAGCACAAATAGAGGCTGGGTGGAGAATGGATCAAAAGCAGGAGAAGAACCTGGGGGTGTTGGTTGATGAGAAGCTCAACATGAGCAGGCAATGTGTGCTTGCAACCCAGAAAGCCAGTGGTATCCTGGGCTGCCTAAGAAGAAGCATGGCCAGCAGGTTGAGGAAGGTGATTCTTCCTCTCTACCCTGCTCTTGTTAGACCCCACCTGGAGTACTGTGTCTAACTCTGGGGCCCCTAGCACAAGAAGGACATGGACAAATTAGAACAAGTCCAGAGCAGGGACACAAGGTTGACCAAGAGGCTGGAGCACTTCTCCTACGAGAATAGGTTGAGAAAATTGGGGCTGTTCAGCCTGGAAAAGAGAAGGCTCTGGGGAGACCTTATAGAGGCCTATCAATAACAAAATGAGGCCTACAGGAAAGCTTGGTAGGGACTCTTTGTCAGGGAGTGCAGTTATAGGACAAGGGGGGGAATGGCTTTAAACTTAGAGGTGGTAGGTTTAGATAGGATATAAGAAGGAAACTCTTTCCTGTAAGGGTAGTGAGGCACTCAAACTGGTTGCCCAGAGATGCTGAGGATGCACCATCCCAAGAAGTGTACAAGGCCAGTTTGGACTGGGACTTTGAATAACTTGGTTTAGTGGAAGTTGTTCCTGTCCATGGAAGGGGGGTGGGAACTAGATGATCTTTAATGACCCTTGCAATACAAACAATTCTATGATTTTATGATTCTATGAGTTGGACAGAATATATGAATGATTCCCAAATCTATTGTTTATGAAATACAACATACAAGGCAAGATGGAAAAACATAGCAACATTTACTTTTTTTTTTTCCATTTTTTTTTTAATTTTCACACTTAACTTCACTAGCTCATTTGAGCTGAAATTCACCTCTGAGTAGTCAGCTGAGTTATGCTCTTTTAGTGTAACATGATTTTACATTCCAATGTTTCTGTAACTGAAACTGTGCTACAGCTCACTGAAGTGACTACACAAAGGGGATGCTTTTCTGTGTTTTAGTCTCTTCTCTCTACAATTGGAGGTAGCATTCTGAAATATGAGCCCACAAATGCAGTATCGTTAGACACTGCTTTACATTTGTCTTTTTCTTTTTTACTAAAAGAGAAGGAAGATTTTAAATCACAAAATTTAGAGTTAATTTTGTCATAAACTTTTCATATCTGTTTTTTTTTTTTTTCCTCTTTGTGCTAGTCAAGCTGATAAGTCTTTCACTGTTTCTATCCTATCTACTAATATCCACTAAGCTCTTCTGAGTCTGACCTGTTCTGAAGTTCTCAATCGAGTATTGAGAAGTTCTCAAAAGTATTGAAATTTACAACTAAGATTTGAAAATGTATTTGCTATGCACAAACATTTACACATCTCTTTATCTTTACTTTTGAAAATAAGTAAAATATGAATGAAAAAGCATGAAAAAGTTATGTATTTTGTGTGTTTTAGATACACAAAATTTCCTTTAATATAAAAACTTTGTGGAGTAAGTAAACATAAACTCATTTGTTTCAAAAATGCCTTCTTGCTAGAGAACATTTTATTATATCAGGTGTAGTGTTATTTCATTGTCAGTGAAATAAAAGTTCACTTTTCATTGCCCTGACAGTCGAAAAATCTATTGCAACCCCAGGTACACAGAGTTATTCAAGCTGACATTTACATTTGCCATATCTTGGTTAATAAATTTCAGACTCACTTTCCTGACATTTTCTCATATAAAGTTACTTTCCTTACTCTTGGAGTTTAGCAGGTGTGCATTCAAGTCTAAGAAATTGTAGGAGTCTAGCTTGGGAAAAGTGCAAGAGTGAGAAGAAAAAATTGTTGTACAAACACAAATGTATAAAATGAGATATGGATTGTTTGAGGGTTTGTTCTATGAAGAAATGCACAGACTTAAAAAAAAAAAAAAAAAAAAAAAAAAAAAAAGTACAGGGAAAAAAATACCTGTTGCAATTTTATTTCTTTTACCAAAGATTTATAAATCTGCTGCTGTGAGTTAAAATCTGCATTTTTTTTTTTTGCATTGGAGTAATTGAAAGCAGCCTAATATATGTGCAATATAGCCTAACAATGAATATTGAAAGACACTTTTGAATTATGGTTACTACAGGGTCTAGCTTGGGTTGTCATATTGATTATGCCTGTACTTTGAAATATACCCACAAGCAATTCTGTTTTAACTGATGATTCACTTTTTAAGCATGTGTTCTGTTGCATAAATATTCACTCTAGTGCTTTGATCTCACTTGATTAATTTTCCTTCTCATCAAAATAGGCAGGCATTTCAAACTCTGAAAACCAACATTTTGAGGGTCTTACAGAAACAAGAAAACGTGTGACCACATTTAGTTTGCCACGTATTGTAAGATACATAAACCACAGACAGAGCATTTCCAATTTCATTTGAATTCTCCTATCAGATCAGCACTTAACAAAAATTTAACTCCAAAACGTGTCTTTGTTTTATATGCAACAGCTATTCAATTCCAGCCAGCTTTTCAGTATTACTTTGTATCTGACATTTATTAAACAAATAGGATCTGAGTCTGATCTAACTTGCATCTACATGATGCTTTTACCTAGACATACCTAAGCACTGATGCAAGTCCTTATGAAAATTAAAGCAAGTCTGATGTACTGGTCTATTTTCCAGACAACGTTAATGACAAAGAACATGCTAAACAATGTTTCATTTTTAGCATGTTCTTTGTTCTTGTTGAAAACATTTTCTCTCTACATACAATTCTGGAGGCATACAAATGCTCACAAGCACTTGTTACAATTCTTACTGATTAAACATGACCTTTCACAATCATATTACAATATATATATATATATATGGTTATATTGTAACATGAACTTTAATGCTTTTTATGTATCTGCAATGTCTGCTTCTTCTGAAGAAATTTTCTGCTGCTCATAGTGGATTCCTTACCACCATCATCACCAGTTACTTTCCTGACCAGTTACTTTACCTGAGCTTTTTGACATTTCTATTGCAGCCTGAGATCATTTTTCAAGGTCATGTGGTGCCGTTATGGACTACTTACACATCATGGTTAGGCTTGCTAGAAGGAGGTGTGCCAGAGAGGTTTGACAAGCATTGCTTTAAAGACTGTTACCTTGGAAGCCTCTAGTAGGACAATCTATGAATTTGAAGAAGGGAGAAGTTGTCAAATTGAATTGTACACAGGACTACAAATGAAAACTGATCCTTAAACACTTATATCCTGTCAAAGAGTGGAACAGAAGAAAGTTTACTAGAATATCTATCTTCTCATTACAACCATAGAAAAAGCAAAAAAAAAAGATCTGTCAGAACCCTTGGAACACCACATATTTTCCCATAGTTTCCAATTCCATATATTTTTGCAATTAAACATCTCCTTATATAATGCCAAATGCTGCCCTAACCAGATACTGGCACAAATCCCACTGATGTTAGGTGAAGTAGATCTGTCTCTAAAAGACATTTATAATGATACTCAGGTTAAAATTGGGAACCACAGCACAGTCTTGTAGGCCTCAGCTAAGCATCTGACTTTAGATTTTAAAATCTATCTTGATATTCCTACATAAATTTGACCTGTTTTTCAAAGACAGCCAGTGAGTCAGCTGAAAAGAGCTAAAGGAAAAAAAAGTTAAGTCATATTTATCTATGAATGTTAATATGTATTTAAAGCCCTAACTACAGACATGCAGATTTGGAAATGCTGGCCTTTGGTTGCATCCCAAATATCCCCGGTGTTTTTTGGAGAATGATCAAACAGTTATGCAGTACTATGCACAGTACTGTTGACTATGGCATAATTACAGAGAGACAATAAAGCACTGAGAGCTCAGCTTAAAAATATTGTAAAATTACTTGTAACCACTGAACAAAACGATGATTGTTTTTTGTAGTTATTGAAAAAAATCCTGAACAAAATGATGATTGTTTTTTGTTATTGAAAAAAAGCCTTCTCCAAGAACTGAAACTACAGAAATAAAATATAAATGATAATTACACTGCCTAAGTATACATTTGTGAGGAACTATTGTCAGTAATTTTGCATTTATTATCATCATTTAGAAGGCAAATTCACACAGCAGTGAATACTGAATTACAAAAATAAGCTTCCCTTTTGCAAAAATAAATGTGGGGCTGCTAGTCAGAAGTGGTTATGTCTTTCACGCTCAACATTGAAGTTTGTCTTGTCATTAAGTGTTCAAAATATTTGTGAATTCTAGTCTTACCAGCTTGCACTGTTACTCAGTGTAACATAGTAAGAACTTGAACAAGTATTGCTTGCATGAAAACAGTACCATCTAAGGTATGCAAGATCTAAAGCATAAAGAGACACCTAATTTTAGCAGGTTTCTTTTTGCTACAAAATGGCCTGGCAGCTACAGAAGTTACACAATTCTGAAGCTCTGCTGGTAGCTGCAAAATGAACCAACAATCATCCTAGGCCTGCTACAAGGCCAGATGAAGTGATTAGGAACTATCTCATTGCTTTCCATGGCTCATGCAGTCCTTGGCAAATTTATCCTCCACTGCACCCTGACATAATCTCATATCACACACGGCAGCTGGACACAGAAAGTACTAACACATCTGCAGACATAAGAATTAATTTTTCAAGAAATTTGGTCAATAATATGCATTGTGTGTCAAGGCTGATCCCAAACCAAATGTGTATATCATTCTTAAGACTTATCAGATAGCCACTATTAGGAAAAAAAGCACATTCTTTTTGAAGTAGAATGTTGACTCTACTAATATTTTCAACTTTCTTTTTCCTTAAATCCATTTATCTCCAGAATTCATTTCATGCAATTCAATAACTCTGGTGCACAACCATACAGAAGCTGAGGCTGGCACTGCCAGATCACCTGACCTCCAACATTCTGAACTAGCAGTATGATTTTTTTTTTCTTTAGTGAATTTTTCAGCTCAGTCTATATTTTTAAATTGACAGGATACAAACTGAGCAGTTATAATTTATAATATACTTATCTGTGAAATTATGTTTATATTTACTGACATGTAATCTCTGCTATTACCCTCAGCTTTTCAATAAAATAATGATGAGGTATGTAGACAGTCAGGCTTACATTAGAACAACATTGTTTGTAATGTAAAAAAGCAGAGACAAGGTATTTTTTCCTGCCACTGCACCAACTATATTCTTATAAACTTTGCATAGTAGGGACTATTTTCTATTAGATTGTAATTCGATGACTGGTACCCTACAGTTATAGAACAATTTTCTTAAATAAATTATTTTGTAATAATAAGATATAAAATAAAGAAAGGTTTAATTGTTTCATTTGTAGGTACATGGTCCTTAAATACACCACACAACCTTAAAAGAAGGTAGAACAAGTGAAATAAATAAATTTATAAATATACGTTCAGTGGCCTTCAGTCACATGTTCAGCAACAGATTTATCCTTCACTGCACCTCTACTCCTTACGCTGGAGTAGATATTTGAAAATAAAGCAAAAGATGACCTAGATAAGAATTGGGGGGAGAACTGTTGTGAGAAAAGCTATTGAAGTAGAGGGAACAGCAGGTTGTGAGGGATAAAAGACACTGAAACAACAGGGAAGAGTGTGGAGGATGCATACCTTCTATCACACTAGCTGAATATTCAGGTAGTTGGCATCAATTTGTATGAACTGTAGCCATATTTTTATGCCTAGTAACATTTAATCTGCAGATTATAGGCATTGGAAGAAAAAAAAAATAGTACCCGGGAACTACTTTTCGAGACAGAGTTGTGAATTCTTCTACTTTAGAGGCCTGCAATCACAGCTTCAAGGTACAGTACAAAACAAACAACCAAACAACCAAAAAAAAAAAAGCTCTATGTCCCTATGGACATTATAGTCCATAATATAGTCCATAGTATATAATGTCCCTATGGACATTATAACTCTCTTGATACCATTAAACATCATATGAAGCTTCCCTAGAGTTTATGTTAATACAAAACACTCCTCCAATATCTAGTTTAAATGTACACATTTAAATGTGGTAGGTAGCATTGCTTTTTTCTGTCACCTTGGTATGGAGAACAACTTGATAAACATCTACAATTAAACAAATGGCTTCATAAACAAGGGGAGAGCAGTGGATAAAGTCTACCTAGACTTCAGTCAGGATTTTGACACTGTCTCATAAAATCCTCATAGAGAAGCTGTCAAAATTGTATTCGGTTTCCATGGTAAGGTTTTGATAGTGGGGAGCTACAGGGTTGGCCTCTTTGAAAACCCAGCAGCTGCCCCATGTCAGATCAGAGCCAGCTCCAGCCAGCTCCAAAGGGGCCCACTGCTGGCCAGAGCCGAGCCAATAAGGAATGTTGTTTGTGCGTCTGTGAGAGGTGATTTAAGAAAGGGAAAACAAACAAACAAACAAACAAAAACAAACAAACAACAACAACAACAAACTGCTGCACAACAACAGCTTGGAGAAAGGAGTTAGAGCCAGCTCTACAGACACCAAGCTCAGTGCACAAGGAGGGACAGGAAGTACTCCAAGCACCAGAGTACAAGTTCCCCTGCAGCCTGTGGACAGGCCCCTGGTGGAGCAGGCTGTCCCCCTGCAGCCCATGGGTCCCACATGGAGCAGATCTCCATGCTGCAGCCCATGGAGGAGCCCCTGGTGGAACAGGTGGATGTGGCCTGGAGGAGGCTGCAGCCCATGGAAAGCCCCCACAGGAGCAGACCCCAGGCTGGAGCTGCAGCCTGTAGAGAGGAGCCCACACAGGAGCAGGGGGGCTGGGGAGAGCTGCTGCCCGTGGGGAACCCATGTTGGAACAGTTTGCTCTTGATGGTGAAGGCCACCCAGGATCCATTTGGGAAGGACAGCATGTCATGGGAGTGACCCCATTCTGGAGCAGGGGCAGAGAGTGACTGTGAAGGAGCAGCGGAGATGAAGCGTTACAGACCAACTACAATGCCCATTCCCTGTTACCCTGTGCTGCTTGTGGAGGGACGTACAAGAGGGTGGATGGTGGGGAAAGGTCTTTTCAGTTTGTTTTTAGTTTCTCACTATCTGGTAGTGATAGCCAATAATTTATATTAATCTTCCTATGTTGAGTCTGTTTTGCCCATGATGATAATTGAACAGGAAGACCTCTTATCCTTGAGTCCTTTCTACTGTATTTTCTCCTCCTCTCCCTGTGAGGAGGGGGATTGAGAGAGAAGCTATGGTGGAGTTTAGCTGCCCAGCAGGATAAAATCATAACAAAGTGTGGGCTGAATGAGCAGAAAGCGAGATGGATTGAAAACTGGATGAATGGCCAGGCCCAGAGGATGGTGAGCAATGGCGTGAAGTCTAGATGGAGGTCTGTCACTACCAGTGCAACCCAAGGGTTAAATACTGGGTCCAGTTCTGTTCAACATGTTCTGGATTGATATTCTTGATAATGGAGAAGAGCATACTTTTGGCAAGTTTGTAGATGACACAAAATTGTGAGGATTGGCAGATTTACCAGAGGGTCATGCTGCCATTCAGAGGGACCTGAACAGGGTGGAGAAATGGGCTGACAGCAACTTGAAGTTCAGCAAGAGACGGTGAAAAGTCCTGGGAAGGAATAAGCACAGGCACCAAGATATGCTGGGGGCTGACCAGCTAGAAAACAACCTGGTAGAAAAAGACCTAGGGGTCCTGATGGATACCAAGTTTAATATGAGCCAGGAATATGCCATTGCTGCAAAGAAAGTTCATGGTATCCTGGGCTGAATTTAGACAAAGTATTTCCAGCAGGTCAAGAGAGGTGATCCTTCACATTTTCTCAACATTGATGAGACAACACATGGAATACTGTGTCCAGAACTGGGCTCCCCAGTACGAGATAGATATGAGCATACTGGAGATCTCTGCAATTAAACAGTCAGATACCTGATTCATGTTTCAGGAAACCTGACTTACTGTTTTGTTTTGCTTTCCTGGATTCTAATGTATGCTTCTTGATATAAAAAATCCTCAGCTACTCCAAAACTTCTATTCAAAAGATTATTTAAATCTACTCTGCCTTAAGTGGTATAAAAGAAGCACACACTTTTCTTTGATCACAAGTCTGACATACATTTACTATCAACAGTCTACAGAAAGCTCGCCGCTTGCTGTAACAACACATACTGTGAATGTACCTTGTCTCAGTCTGCAGCCAAAAATCCCACTGAGTGTAACTGGAGATCTATTCTATTTGCCTTCTCTTCTCTCTTTTCTTCAGCATATTCTTGTTACCAGCCACTAAGTCCTTAAGTATATCAGGGTGCAGACTTCCCATCTGTTCCACCTACCTGTTTTGATTCCATCAAGGACAACACCAGTTTCACTTGATAAAAACAATCAGGGGCTATTGGAGAATTTTTTGTCCTAGGAATACAAATGAATAAAGCAAATTACCTTCAAGGTATCTGCAGTGATTAATTTGTTGCAAATGCTTACATGAAGAAACATTCACTTCTGTTATTTAGTACCATGCTGCACTAACAGACTAATGCTTTTAAATAATTCACTACAATTTCGAAGTCATATCCAAAACTGCTTCATGGTAGCTCTCACAGATATCTTGTATGAAAAAGCAAGGTCGTGCTGACATGCTGCTTTGTCACTGTCTGGCATAACTTGTCTGTCACAAGATATATATACAAAGCATCAAGATCATAAAAATCTCAGACAGAGCCTGCTTATTTGTGTATCCCATGGGGACAAGGAAAGCTAACTTTCTGAACAGCAGAAGAGACTTATGAGATTTAAAAGCATGAAAAGAAATACAAAACAATTATTTAAGTAATAGCATTAGGTTCCTGAATGAAGCTTACTCTGAAATATCCATTAAGAAAAATAAGAGAATCCCTTTGTGTATAATCATATGGTATTACCTGTCTAAATTTTAGAAGTGCTGAAGCACATCCTATTTCTACCAAATACAATTACAACAGATTAGTTGCTTTAGCAGACATTTTAAATTTTCTAAGGCCAATAAATCATTTTTTTTTTTCCCCAAGCAGTTACAAAGGCACATGTACCACAAAAATATTTATGACAATAAGAGCACTCTGCATTTCCAAAATACTAATTTTCCACAAATATGAAGCCCCAAAATACTTTCATGATAGATAAACACAAACAAAGGTATGTTTTCTCTCCTATCCCTGGTGTACACACAAGAATTTTTTGGCAAGTGAGGTGAAGTGGTGTAGAGCCTTAGGAAAATGTCAAAGCTTGCATTATAAGTAAGAGCCTGTTTCCTGGTCTTGAATTTAGGTTTCTTTCTCTTTCTTCTTAAGTATACTTGCAAACTTAAAATATGTTGGGTAATTTATGAATGAGTTCAGCAATGTCATAGCTTTTCATAATTTCTTTTACAATTTCATTTGGAACCACATTGTTTCATTAAAAATAAATAAATAAATAAATAAATGAACTGATTAAATGGAATAGTTTAAGTTTTAAGTAACTTTTCCTTCTCTTCCCAAATTGTACACAAAGATGTACATCTCTAAAGCATACGCTAGCCTTTATGAGCAGACTGGATGCTCTGTCTGTTGGCTTTCTCCCTCTTGATCCTTACTCTCATGAATCCTTTCTTAGGCATTCTTCTGCTTCCCAGGCAATACGTCTTACACTTTTCCTGTCATTCCAGATAGCACATACATATTCTGAGCATCACTTCACAAAATAAGTTGTGAGATCCGTATGAAAAAAAAAAAAAAAAATGTGCAAATGATTCACTGGAATGATTCAGTATGTCATAATATCCTTGGCTCTAAATTGGAGAGAGATGGATTTGACAGGTGGACCACTCAGTGGCTAAGGAATTGGCTGAATGGTTGCACTCAAAGTGTTGTGGTCGATGGCTCAAAGTCCAAGTGGATATCAGTAACAAGTGGTGTTCCTCAGGGGCCAATATTGGAACTGGCACTGTTTAACATCTTTGTCAGTGACATCGACAGTGGGATTGAGTGTAGCTCAGTGAGCTTGCCAGCAACACCAAGCACTATTTAACATTTTTCTCAGTGACATTGACAGTGGAATTGAGTGTACCTCAGTGAGCTTGCCAACAACGCCAAACTGTGTGGTGCAGTTAACATGCTGGAGGGAAGGGTTGCCATACTTGGATGTTAAGGCTTGAGAGGTGGGCCTGTGCAAACCTCATGAAGTTCAACAAGGCCAAGTACAAAGTCCTGCAAGTAGGTCAGGGCAATCTTAAGCACAAATTCAGGCTGAGTGGAAAATGGATTGAGAGCTACCCTGAGGAGACAGACCTGGAAGTGTTGGCTGATGAGCTGGCAGTGTGCTTGCAGCCCAGAAAACCAACTATCCTGGTCTGCATAAAAAAAAAATAATCATGGTCAGCAGGTAGCAGAGGTGATTCTCCACCTCTGCTCTGCTCTTGTGAGACCCCACCTGTAGCACTGTATTCAGCTCTGGGGCCCCCAGAACAAGAAGGACATGGACATATTAGAACAAGTCCAGAAGAGGGTCATGAGGATGATCAGAGGGATGGAGCACCTCTGCTATGAGGATAGGCTGAGAAAATTGGGGTTGTTCAGCCTGGAGAAGAGAAGGCTCTGGGGAAACCCTATAGTGACATTCCAATACCTAAAAGGGTCTACAGGAAAGCTAGGGAGGAAGTCTTTGTCAGGGAGTGTAATTATAGGACAAGAAGTAATGAATTTAAACTAAAAGAGGGCAGATATAGATTAGATATAAGGAGGAAACTCTTCACTATAAGGGTGGTGAGGCACTCAAACAGGTTTCCCAGAGATGTTGAGGATGCCCCATCCCAAGAAGTGTTCAAGGCCAGTTTGGATAGGGCTTTGGGCACCCTGGTCTAGTGGAAGGTGTCCCTCCTTGTGGCAGAAGGGGTGGAATTGGATGATCTTTACTGACCCTTTCATCTCAAACCATTCCATGATTCTGAGATTCTATGTCAATTAATGTCTTGTTTGTTAAACAAACAAACCATGATGTTGAGAGGCTTATCATTCCTCTATGACACAATGATAATGGGATTGTCTATGATATGCCCCATTGCCTTTCTCTTACTTATGTCCTTTTGCAGCAAGAGGTAAACCGCAAACTAGATATGAAGTACTTTCTCAGTCACCTCTGATTGCCAGGTGATAAAGCTTTTTTATTGTTGTTGCTGTTGAAAAAATAAATGGGAAGGCTGTACTAGACATAAGGAATATTTTAAAGGATCTAAAAATAATTTATCTGGTAATTACTTTGAACCCCAAAAGTATTTTCTTTAAGTTGAGGAATTCAGAGGCTATGAGAGATGTGGTGCTTTAGATCAATTTCTCTACTTAAAAAATTCAAGAGGTTTTATTAACATTTATCTTCTTCTACTGCAAGAGTTACCAAAAAATGAAAATGACTAGGGACTTTGTACCACTAGATATACTCAGTGTTAAGCAAGATAAGATCATAGAATTACAGAATCATAGAATATCCCAGGTTGGAGAGGACTCATTAGGATCATCGAGTCCAACTCCTGGCACCACTCAGGTCTACCCAAAAATGAAGAGCATATGACTAAGAGCACAGTCCAAATGCTTCTTAAACTTCAAGAGGTTTGGTGCCGTGACTACGTCCCTGGGGAGCCTGTTCCAGTGCACAACAACCCTCTCAGTGAAGAACCTTTTCCTGATATCCAGCTGGAACCTCACCTGTCGCAGCTTGACTCCATTCCCTCAGGTCCTATCACTGGTCACTAAGGAGAACAGATCAGCACTTGCCCCTCCACTACTCTCATGAGGAAGCTGTAGACCATGGTGAGGTCTCCCCTCAACCTCCTCTTTTCCAGGCTGAACAGACCAATTGATCTGTGATTCTGTGGTTTCAGCTGCTCCTTGTACACCTCCTCCTCTAGGCCCTTCACAATCTTTGTAGCCCTTCTCTGGACACTATCCAATAATTTCACATCTGTGATGCCCAGAACTACACACAGTGCTCAAGGTGAGCCTGCACCAATGCAGAGTGGGACAATCACTTCCCTCAGCTGACTAGCAATGGCATGCTTGATGCACCCCAGGATATGGTTGGCTCTCCTGGCTGTCAGAGCACACTGCTGGCTCATATTCAGCTTGCTGTCAAACAAAAGCCTCTCTGTGAGGCTGCTCTCCAGCACCTCGTCACCCAGTCTATATATATAGCCAGGGTTGCCCCATCTCAGGTGCAGCACCCAGCACTTGCTTTTGCTGAACTTCATGTGGTTGGTGATTACCCAGCTCTCCAATCTGTCCAGGTCTCTCTGCAAGGCCTGCAAGGCCACCCTCAACAGAGTCCACAACTCCTCCCAGTTTAGTATCATCAGCAAATTTGCTCAAAACACCTTCTAGTCCTACAAGCAAATCATTTATAAAAACATTGAAAAGGACTGAGCCTAAAATGGAGCCTTGGGGGACTCCACTAGTGACCATCCATCAGCCTGATGTGGCCGCATTTACCACAAACCTTTGAGCCCTGCCCATCAGCCAATTGTTTACCCGTTGTGTGATGTTTTCATCTAGCTGTATTCTGGATATTTGGACATGGTAAACTGTATCAAAAGCATTCATAGAATCACAGAATTGTAGGGGTTGGAAGGGACCTCAAAAGATCATCAGGTTCGACACCCCTGCAGAGCAGGCTGCCTAGGTAGGCATCCAGACAGGCCTTGAATATCTCCAGAGAAGGAGACTCCACAACCACCCTGGGCAGCCTGTTCCAGTGCTCTGTCACCCTCACCGCGAAGAAGTTCTTTCACATGTTGGTGCAGAACTTCCTGTGCTCTATCTTGTGGACATTACCCCTTGTCCTGTCCCCACAAACCACTGAAAAGAGGTTGGCCAAATCCCTCCATCTCCTACCCCTCAGGTATTTATACGCACTGATGAGATCCTCTGTCAGTCTTCTTTTCTCCAGGCTGAATAGACCCAGGTCTCTCAGCCTTTCCTCATAAGGAAGATGCTCCAGGCCTCATATCATCTTTGTGGTCCTCCACTGGACTCTTTCCAGGAGATTTCTGTCTTTTTTTTTGTACCAGGGAGCCCAGAACTGGACACAGTACTCCAGGTGAGGCTTGACCAGGGCAGAGTAGAAGGGGAGGATCACCTCCCTAGACCTGCTGGCCACACTCCTTTTAACACATGCCAGGATCTCATTGGCCCTCTTGACCACCAGGGCACAGTGCTGGCTCATGGTCAACCTGTCATCCACCAGGACACCCAAGTCCTTCTCCTCAGAGCTCCTCTCCAGAAGGTCGTCCCCCAGCCTGTACTGATATGTTCAATTGTTCTTTCCCACGTGCAGGACTCTACACTTTCTCTTATTAAATCTCATTTGGTTTCTTCCTGCCCATCTCTCCAGCCGGTCCAGGTCTCAATGAATGGCAGCACAGCCTTCTGGTGTGTCAGCCACTCCTCCCAGCTTTGTGTCATCAGTGTACTTGCTGAGGGCAGACACTATTCCCCATCAAGGTCATCGATGAAGATGTTGAACAAGACCGGACCCAGCACCAACCCCTAGGGAACACCACTAGTCACAGGCCTCCAGCCAGACTCTGTGCCACCGATCACCACCCTCTGAGCTCAGCCAGTCAGCCAGTTTTCAACCCACCTTACTGTCCACTCCTCTATTCCACGCTTTCTCAGCTTTGCTTGCAGTATGTCATGTGAGACTGTGTTGACTGCCTTGCTAAAGGTAGATGACATCCACTGCTCTCCCCTCATCTACCCAGCTGGTGATGCCATCACAGAAGGCAACGAGGTTGGTTGAGCATGACTTCCCCTTGGTGAATCCATGCTGACTACTCCTCATAACCTTCTTCTCTTCCAATTGCTTGGAGATAGCATCCAGAACAAGCTTTTCCAACACCTTTCCAGGGACAGAGGTGAGACTGACTGGCCTGTAGTTTCCCGGATCCTCCTTCTTGCCCTTCCTGAAGACCAGAGTGACCTTGGCTATCCTCCAATCTTCAGGCACCTCTCCGGTTCTCCAGGACCTTTCAAATATGTTAGAGTGGTTCAGCAATCACCTCTGCCAACTCCCTTAGCACACATGCATGCATCCCATTGGGATCCATGGATTTGTGTGCGTTGAGCCCACTCAGACGCTCCCAAACCACTCTCTCGTCAACCAGGGGGGAGATCTCTATTTCCCAGACCCTTTCTCCTCCTGCCAGGGTAGAGGAGGGGGCAAGTCCTTGAAGCAAAGACTGAAGCAAAGAAAACATTAAGTATCTCCACCTTCTTGGCATCTAACGTTGTAGTGGGTTTACGTGGCAAGGTTTTGGTAACAGGGAGCCATAGGGGTGGTTTCTATGAGAAAGATCTAGAAGCTGCCCCATGTTTGGGAAGGGCCCCATTGTTTTCCAGAGCTGAGCCAATAAGTGATGTTGTTTTGCGCCTCTGTGAGAGCATATTTAAGACAGGGAAAAAAAACACTGCACCACACAGCAGCTGGGAGAGTGAGAGGAGTGAGAAACAGCCTTGCAGGTGCCAAGGTCAGTGAAGAAGGAGGGGGAGAGGTGCTCCAGGCGCTGGAGCAGAAGTCCCCTGCGGCCTGTGGTGAGGATCATGGTGAAGCAGGATGTCCCCCTGCAGCCCATGGAGTACCATGGTGGAGCAGGGTTCCACGCTGCAGCCCGTGGAGGAGACCACAGTGGAGCAGGTGGACCTGCACCGACGGAGGCTGCCGCCTGTGGAAGACCCCTGCCGGAGCAGATTCCGGGCCGGACCTGTAGCCTGTGGAGAGGAGACCACGCAGGAGCAGGTTACCTGGCAGGAGCTGCTGCCCGTGGAGGACCCAGGTTGGAGCAGTTTTCTCCTGAGGGATGGACCCCGTGGTACAGACCCATATCTGGAGCAGCTCTGGAAGAGCTGCTGCCTGTGGGAAGCCCACGTCGGATCAGTTCATCAAGGGCTGCATCCCGTGGGTGGGACCCCACAGCACAGGGGACGAGAGTGACCAAGAAGGAGCGGCAGAGAAGAAGTGCTGTAGACTGACCATAACCCCCATTCCCCCGTTCCCCTGCACCTCTCGGGGGGAGGAGGTGGGAGAGGGTGGATGGTGGGGGAAGGTGCTTTTGGTTTCTTTCCTTTGTTTCTCACTTCTCTAGCTTGTTAGTAATGAGCAATAAATCTTACTATCTTCTTATGCTGAGTCTGTTTTGCCCGTCACAATAATTATTGCGTGATTTTCTTGTTCTTATCTCAACCCTTGAGCCCTTTTCACATATTTTCTCCCCATTCCTCTTTGAGGAGGGGGAGTGAGAGAGCGGCTGTGGTGGAGCTCGGCTGCCCACTCGAGCGGAACCATGACAAACGTTACCAGGATACCCCCCTCGTTCAGCAAGGGACCCACATTATCCCTAGTCTTCATTTTATTGTTTACATACTTTAAAACAAAACAAATCAAAACAAAACAAAAACCTTCTTATTATCCTTTATCTCTTTTGCAAGCCTCATCTCTAGGTGGGCTTTAGCCTTCCTAGCATCCCTGCAGGCCCTGACAACCCTTCTATACTCCTCCCAAGAGGATGGGCCCTTTTTCCACATTTCATAGCCCTTCCTCTTCCTTTTGATCTTATCAATGAGCTCTTTGCTCATCCATGCATGTTTTCTGCCCCCCCTTCCCTGATTTCCTACTCTTATGGATGCACCAATCCTGAGCTTGGAAGAAGTGCTGTTTAAATGTTGCCCAGCTCTCACAAGCACCCTTGCCTTCTAGCAACCTAGCCCATGAGATACTACCAAGCAGGTCCCAGAAGAGGTCGAAGTTGGCTCTCTGAAAGTCCAGGGTAGCAATCCTGCTTATAGCCTTACTTCTTCCACCAAGTTCCATCTTGAACTCCACCATCTCATGGTTGCTGCATCCCAAGCTGCCCCCAGCCTTCACATCCCTAACAAGCCCACCCCTGTTGGTAAGGACAAAGTCCAGAAGCACCCCCTGCCTCGTCGGCTCCTTCACCCGTGTCAGAAAATTTTCTTCAACGCATTGTAGGAACCGTTTGGACTGCGCGTGCCTGGATGAGTTGCTTACCCAACAGATGTCTGGATAATTGAAGCCCCCCATGAGAACCCAAGCCCATGATCGTGAGGCTACTACCAGCTGCTTGTAGAAGGCCTCATTGACCTCCTCCTCCTGATCTAGTGACCTGTAGTACACCTGCACAACAGTGTCACCCATACCAGCCCACCCCTTGATTCTCACCCACAAGTGGATTCTCACCCACTTGTCCTTCACCCTTCCCCAGGTGGAGCTGCATACACGCTAATTGCTCCCTCACATAAAGGGCAACCCCACCCCCTCGCTTCCCCAGCCTGTCTTTCCTAAGGAGGACATAGCTCTCAATGACAGTGTTCCAGTCATGCAAGCTGTCCAACCACATTTCTGTGATCACAATGAGATCGTGGCCCTACAACCGAACACAGATCTCGAGCTCATCCTGTTTATTTCCCATGCTTTGCGCATTGGTATACAGTCACTTTAGGGAAGCAGCCGGCGCAGTTACCTCTGGAGGCATGCAAAAAGAAGATTCTGTATGGGGTATTGGGATCATTACCTTCTCTGAGGAGCCCTTGGACAATCCTATGGGACAACTCAGATCTTTTTCCCTACTATCTTCAACAGTGACAGCAGTGACAACTTCCCACATCCCTTTTCTGTCACTTTTAGCTCCCCTCCCTTCCCCCATCAAACCTAGTTTAAAGCCCTGGTAATCAGCCCAAATAGCTTGCTTCCCAACACATTTGTGGCCCACTTGATGAGTTGGAGTTGGTCAGCAGCCCACATACCTGGCTTCTCAAAGGACTGCTCAAGATTGAAATACCCAAAGCCTTGTTCCAGACACTACCCCCTCCCCCTCAGCCAGTTGTTCACCTGTCCCGTTCTCCTTTCTGTGTCCCAGTCACCCAGCGGGAGGACAGCTTTACTTTTTACTTTTAAGCTTTATTTAAATCCAAAAAGATTACATCAGATGGCTTCCCTTGATCACCTAGATGGGTGATATTATCATAAAAGGAAATCAAATTTGTCAAACAGGACCTACCCCTTGTGAACCCGTGTTGGCTGTGACCTATGACTGCACTGTCCCCCATGTGTGCTTCAGTAACTCCCAGGATAATCTTCTCCATAATTTTACCATGCACTGATGTGAGACTGACACGCCTGTAGTTACCAGGGTCTTCTTTCTTGCCCTCCTTGAAAATTAGCATATTTGCCATTTTCAGTCAACTGAGACCTCTCCAGATTCCCAAGACCATTGAAAAATAATTGAGAGAGGTCCCTTGATGATGTCATCCAGCTCTCTGAGCAGCCTGGGATGAATCCCATCCAGACCCATGGATTTGTATGGATCCAGCTGGAGCAGCAAATCCTGCACATGTTCAATGTTGGTTGGGAGTTTGTCATTCCCACTCTCATGGTCCTCCAGCTTAAGACACCCGGGGTCTCAAAGCCCATAATCAGCATTAAAGACAGAGGCAAAGAAGGCACAAAACATCTCTGCTTTGTATATGTCCTTTTTTTTTTTTTTTTTTGGTGAGGTGACAATCCCCATTAACTAGTGGACCTATGTTTTCTCTGGTTCTCCTTTTTCTGTTCACATATCTAAAAAACACGCTTTTTATTGACTACCACAAGTTCAACAGCTTCAACTCTAATTGGGCTTTGATCATACAAATTTTCTCCCTACAAAGGTGAACAGTATCCCTGCATTCTTTCCACATTGCCTGACCCTGCTTCCAAAAGCCATATACTTTCTTTTATGCCTAAGCTCCAGAAGATTAATGGACAGCAAAGCCAGCCTTCTGCCCTGCCTGCTTGATTTCCTATATTTTGGAACTGCCCGATCTTCTGCTTTTAGGGGGCAGTGCTTAAAGATTGACCAGCACTGATGGACGCTGATGCTTTCAAATGCAGTTTCCCAGGGGATCTTGCTAGCTAGTTCCCTGAACAGCCTGAAGTCTGTTCTCCCCATATCCAGGGTTGAAGTTTTGGTGGCAGTTTTCCTCCTGTCACCAAAAATTTTAAACTCAACCACTTTATGACCAAGACAGCTGCCAATTGCCATGTCCTCCACAAGATCCTCTCTGTTCTCCAGCAACAGATCTAAGAGGGCACCTTTCCTAGTTGGTTCCCTTAGCACCCGCACCAAGAAATTATCATAGAGGTGCTTTAAGAACGTCCTGGATTTGCTTGCGTCGGCTGTGTGATATTCCCAGATAACACCTGGCAAGTTGAAGTCCCCCATAAGGATAAGTACAGTTGATCTTGAGGTATCTCTTAGTTCTTCAAAGGATTATTAATTGCTGTCATCATCCTGGCCGGGTGGTCTGTAATAGACTCCCATGACAACATCCCTTTTATTTGTTTGTCCCTTAATTGTTACCCAGAGGCTCTCAACTTTGCCATTGCCAACTGCAAGCTCCACACAGTCCAACACCTCCTTTATATGCAGTGCCACCCATCCCCACCTCACCTGCCCTGTATGTCCCACCCAAGGAGCCTGTAACCATCTATTGCAGCACACCAGTCACAGGACTCATCCCACCATGTTTTGCTTATGTCAATGTTATCATAGCTCTGGGACTGGGCCAAGAACTCTAACTCCTCATGCTGTGTGCATTGCTGTAGAAGCACTTCAAATGCACCTCATTGGATGCAGCACCTTGTGGAGCACACCAAAGGATCTCTTTAGCACACAGTCCTTCTAATTCTGGCATGCCTTCCCTTAGCTTATCACCAGTGGGCCTTGTTTTATCCCTTTTCCCCCTTGACTCAAGTTTAAAGCCCTATCTATCAGCCCCACTAAGTCCTAGGCAAAAATCCTTTTCTCTCTCTGAGAGAGGCACAGTCCATCTGGTACCAGCAGGCCTGGTGTCACGTAGACCCTCCTGTGATCCAGAAACCCAAAGTTCTGCTAGTTGCACCAGTATTGGAGCCACATGTTGATGAGATGCCCATCTACAAGAAGGGCCAGAGGGTAGACCTGGGGAACTATAGGCCTGTCAGTTTGACCTCAGTGCCAGGGAACCTCATGGAGCAGATTATCTTGAGTGTCATCATGCGGCACTTACAGGGCAACCGGGTGATCAGGCCCAGTCAGCATGGCTTTATGAAATGCAGGTCCTGCTTGACGAACCTGATCTCCTTCTATGACAAAGTGACACGCTTGGTGGATGAGGGAAAGGCTGTGGATGTAGTCTACCTTGACTTCAGTAAGGCTTTTGACACTGTTTCCCACAGCATTCTCCTCAAGAAACTGGCTGCTCATGGCTTGAACTGGTATACCCTTCATTGGGTTAAAAACTGGCTGGATAGCCGGGCCAAAAGAGTTGTGGTCAATGGAGTCAAATTCAGTTGGAGGCTGGTCACCAGTGGCGTTCCCCAGGGCTTGGTACTGGGGCCGGTCCTCTTTAATATCTTTATCAATGATCTGGATGAGGGGATGGAGTGCACCCTCAGTAAGTTTGCAGATGACACCAAGTTAGGTGCATGTGTCGATCTGCTCAAGGGTAGGAGGGCTCTGCAGGAGGATCTGGATAGGCTGGACCAATGGGCTGAGGTCAGCTGTATGAAGTTCAACAAGGCCAAGTGCTGAGTCCTGCACCTGGGTCACAACAACCCCAAGCAGAGCTACAGGCTGAGAGATGAGTGGTTGGAAAGCTGACAGGCGGAGGAGGACCTGGGAGTATTGGTGGATATGGGAATATTGGCTGAATATGAGCCAGCAGTGTGCTCAGGTGGCCAAGAAGGCCAACAGCATCCTGGTTTGTATAAGAAGCAGTGTGGCCAGCAGGTCTAGGGAAGTGATTGTCCCCCTTTACTCAGCTCTGGTGAGACTGCACCTCGAATACTGTGTTCAGTTTTGGGCCCCTTGCTACAAGAAGCACGTTGAGGTGCTCGAAAGAGTCCAGAGAAGGGCGATGAAGCGGGTGAGGGGTTTGGAGAACAAGTCTTACGAGGAGTGGCTGAGGGAGCTGGGATTGTTCAGCCTGGAGAAAAGGAGGCTCAGGGGTGACATTGCTCTCTGTAAGTGCGTTAAACGAGGCTGTAGTGAGGTGGGGGTTGGTCTGTTCTCCCATGTGCCTGGTGACAGGACGAGGGGTAACAGGCTAAAGTTGCACCAGGGGTGTTTTAGGTTGGATATTAGGAAGAACTCCTTTACTGAGAGGGTTGTGAGGCATTGGAATGGGCTGCCCAGGGTAGTGGTGGAGTCACCATCCCTGGAGGTCTTTAAAAGACATTTAGATGTTGAACTTAGTGATATGGTTTAGTGGAGGACTTGTTACTGTTATGTCAGAGGTTGGACTCGATGATCTTGAGGTCTCTTCCAACCTAGACAATTCTGTGATTCTGTGAGATGAGTCTACTTGTTAGTGTTGGTCCCTGCTACTGGAAGGACAGAGGCAAACACAACCTGTGCCCCAATCCTAGTCGCCCCAAAGCCCCAAAGTCCCTCTTGGTTGCCCTTGGACTTCTCTTTGCTACCTCATCATGACCAGATTGAAAAATCAGTAACGGGTCTGAGGGCTGTACCAGTTAAGTGATTTACCCAGCAATGTGTCTTTGCTGAGCCCCAGGGAAGCAACAGATGTGGGTTGGGTCTGGACGGCAAATCGGGCCTTTTGTCCCTTTCAGAAGGGAGACCCCATTACGATAACCCTTCTTTCTTTCTTGATAGAGGATGTAGTGATGCAGGGGGAGTGCTTTGCCTTAGACACCCCTTCCAACTGGGATGGGCTTTCATCTACATTGTTGTTTGAAGGCCCTTCCTCTGCTGATCCAAGAACACAAAATGACCTACCCTGAACCCTCCCTGTGGGCACTGCCCTGCCATGCCTTGACTGACACACCACACCCATTTTGCTGTAGTGGGTTTACGTGGCAAGGTTTTGGTAGCAGGGAGCCATAGGGGTGGTTTCTGTGAGAAAGATCTAGAAGCTGCCCCATGTTTGGGAAGGGCCCCATTGTTTTCCAGATCCGAGCCAATAAGCGATGTTGTTTTGCGCCTCTGTGAGAGCATATTTAAGACAGGGAAAAAACGCTGCGCCACACAGCAGCCGGGAGAGTCAAGGGAGTGGGAGAACAGCCTTGCACCAAGGTCAGTGTGGAAGGAGGGGGAGAGGTGCTCCAGGCGCCGGAGCAGAAGTCCCCTGCGGCCTGTGGTGAGGACCATGGTGAAGCAGGATGTCCCCCTGCAGCCCATGGAGTACCACGGTGGAGCAGGGTTCCACGCTGCAGCCCGTGGAGGAGACCACGGTGGAGCAGGTGGCCCTGCACTGATGGAGGCTGCCGCCTGTGGAAGACCCCTGCCGGAGCAGATTCCGGGCCGGACCTGTAGCCCGTGGAGAGGAGCCCACGCAGGAGCAGGTGATCTGGCAGGAGCTGCTGCCCGTAGGGGAGCCAGGTTGGAGCAGTTTTCTCCTGAGGGATGGACCCCGTGGTACGGACCCATATCTGGAGCAGTTCTGGAAGAGCTGCTGCCTGTGGGAAGCCCACGCCGGATCAGTTCATCAAGGACTGCATCCCGTGGGTGGGACCCCACAGCACAGGGGACGAGAGTGACCGAGAAGGAGCGGCAGAGAAGAAGTGCTGTAGACTGACCATAACCCCCATTCCCCGTTCCCCTGCGCCGCTCGGGGGGAGGAGGTGGAAGAGGGTGGATGGGGGGGGAAGGTGCTTTTGGTTTTTTTTCCTTTGTTTTCTCACTTCTCTCGCTTGTTAGTTGTAGGCAATAAATCTTACTATCTCCTTATGCCGAGTCTGTTTTGCCCGTTACAATAATTATTGCGTGATTTTCTCGTCCTTATCTCAATCCTTGAGCCCTTTTCACATATTTTCTCCCCATTCCTCTTTGAGGAGGGGGAGTGAGAGAGCGGCTGTGGTGGAGCTCGGCTGCCCACTCGAGCGGAACCACGACATTTGCCCACCCTGTTTGCTGTACTCCTGGTTGTTTGCACTCCCCAGGGACTGCCTTTGTACAATGGGTGGGTGTGGGGGAAGGGGTGCTTTTGTCTCCGCCCATGCCTTGTCAGTCACCCTCATGAGGGCTGCTGGGTCCTGGTGGCTCCCTTGTCTGCCTCCAGTGGCCTCAATGCACGAAAAAGACCTGCCCACCTCAATCCCCTGCTCCACTGCAGAATGTCTGCCCCAGAGCCAATCACCTCGGTAAGTGACTGTAAAAAAATCATTTTAAATCCTATGTAAGGTGATGTGTGTGCCATCATTTGCCTTAACTTCACTGTAGTCAGGAAGATTTTGTGAAGTACAAGTAGAGACAGAATAAAGCCCAATCCACAGTTTGCCCCCTGAAATACTACTGCACTAGAAGCTAATGAATGGGAAGTGTAATTTTTAAAACTGGTGAGAAAATAGTTTAAAGCTGTGCTTTTAAATTTTGTTTTTCCCTTTCATGAGCATAATGTTTTCCATACAAGCAAGTTGAGTAATGAATACATTTATACCAATTTCTTATTAATTGATACCTTCCTCATCTGGTTAGATTAACTTAACTAAATTAATTTTATAGGCAGCACTGAGAAGAGGCAGATGAACAGAATCAAGGTTTAGTTAAATTCATCTGAGTTTCTGGTGCTGGAGTCACAGTTTAAAGAGAGATGAAAGAGAAATATGAAAACACAGAAATGAAACAGTTCACATAACAGTTTTTTGTAATGTATAAGTCTTAGAGAAAAGTATTTAAGTGTTCCTTAGATACAAAAATTCTCTACAGTTTTAACTTGGGCTATTTACAATTGCTATTGCCCATTGCCTAACTGTTCTAAGTTAGGTATAAGATAGGTAAAGTGTAATTAAGAAAATAGAGAGTGGATCATATTCTCACCTTTAGATTTCAAGTACCTCATTCATCTCAACTGAATAACTATAAATTATGTTACTGTTTTCTCACATCTACATATAAAAGGCTAAAACAACTTTCATTTCAAGTTGTGGTTTTTGAAGATCCAGTTGCACTGGAACAATACATAATCTGCAAGTTGTTAGCATATTATTTGTGGGAAATAGAAGGAAAAAAACAACAATGGAAACTTCTGAATATCTTTTTTTTTTTTTTTTTTTTTTTTTTTTCTGGTAACAGTTGTAAAACTAATGAATTTTAGGAGATGGAGGGCAGAAGGAAGCGAGTCATTATTTTTTTTCCTTTGTTTCTTCAGTGAATCCTTCTTCCCTAGATCAAACTTGAGGACTTTAAGTTGGAGTTTTAACAAGACTAAATATGTAGTCTTGTGACTATATATTTACATATAGAAGCAACAAGGCTACTATTGTGCTTTGTTTGTACAAACTTTACAGGTCACAAAACTGCATAATATTTACCACATATTAATGTTGAATACATAATCTTTTTTGTTGTTTTGTTGTTGTTTTTAATAAGCATTACCCTTTGATTTCAAAGAAGATTTGAAGACATACATCTTAATATACAGAGATATGTTTGCAGAATTAACTTATGTGAGTTACCTTACATAAGCTCTGAAGGAGACATTAGACTGATAACACTAATAACGTAATGAAAAACCTACTTAATTATATCCATGCTATACTTTAATGGTAGCATAACAGCTGCCAGGGAGCTGTTATGATATCAGTGCAATTAAATTGAAATTTCGTTGGCTCAGCATTTTAATATGAAGAATTATTTCTGGGCATAGCCCTATGAAGAAAGAAAATTGGCCCTTCTTGTGTCATTCTTTTTGAATAAGAACACTGAAAGAATAATATAGCTGAGTCCTTTATGGAATTCAAAATGGATTACTGATAAATCTAGTTGGGGAAACACTGTTATGTTATATATAAAACATTATACTTGGCAACACACAGTATAACATTTGAAGAACACAATGGGTCAGATGGCCAGAACAACCCCATGCAATGCAACAGGCTTATGGCAGAGTGGCTTGAAAGCTGTGCAGAGGAAAAGGATCTGGGGGTGATGATTGATGCTCACCTGAATATGAGCCAGCAGTGTGCCCAGGTGGTCAAGAAGGCCAATTCATTTTTAACCCATCCCTCCCAACAATCATACTGGAAAGAATCCGATGGAGGTCTACCAAGATGATCAAGGGACTGGAACACCTCTCCTGTGTTCTCAGTGCCTGAGAGAGTTGGGATTGTTCATCCTGGAGAAAAGGAGGCTCAAGGAGGATCTTATTAGTGTATATAAATATTTGAAGGGAGGGCGCAAATGAGATGGAGCCATGTTCTTTCCAGTGGTGCCCAGTGACAGGACAACAGGCAGTGAGAACAAACTGGAACACAAGACGTTCAGTCCCAACATCAGGATGCACCTTATTTTGTGGGTGAACAGATTGCCCTGAGAGGTTGTGGACTCTCCCTTTCTGGAGAGCTTCAAAACCCACCCGGACATGGTCTTGGGCAACCTGTTCTAGAGGCCTTTGTATGAGCATGGGGGATTGGACCAGTCAACCTCCAGAGGTCTCTTCCAACCTTTGCCATTCTCTGATTCTGTGATTCTGTTTAGAAAACTTGCTTTTCATGATTGAGAGGAAAAGCTGCATTTGTTGAATTAATATGTTTGCTTTCTCTTTTTGAGTCTGTATTTCCATTTGTGTTATAAAAGTTTCAGTAGAGCTAACAAATAACTTGAAACATGGAGTTTTTCTGTTGACAATAACACCAATCTCATCTCCCTTCTGCTAGCTTCTAGACATTGATCTTCACCTGTACTATCTTTCACTTTGTACAAGCTCTGATGATTTTGTTAGCATTTTTTTATTCCTTTGACATTGATTTTCCCTTTAGCTCTTTTTCTGTTTTGTTTTGTTTTGTTTTGTTCTGTTTTGTTGATGGTGTGTGTTAGTTTTTTCTTTACTAGGCTTGATACTTTTATCGAAAAAAAAAAAAAAAATAAAAAAAAATAAATTCAAATATCTCCTAAGGCCCAGTATCCTAATTAAAACTGTGTATTGATGTATTACTTAGTTTGTCTTAGTAGTCCATCAATAAAATAGAGAGCAGGTTGGAAGGTAAAGTCTCACAGAGCATTCTGAGGTATTTTGTATTGATTTGAATTACTTTCCACAGAGTAACTTTGTTTGTACTTCATCTGGTATGGGTAGAGTTATACTCTCTGTGGAGACATTAGTATAATGTTGATTTCAAACATGGTCAAGATTCTGGTAAAACTTTGTGGTGTTTTTATATATCCAGGCAGCTGAACTCCACCATAACGGTTCTTTCACTCCCCATCCTCAAAGGGAAGGGGGAGAAAATGCAATGAAAAGGGCTCAAGGGTTGAGATAAGGACAGGGAGATCACTCAACAATTATTTTCATGGACAAAACAGATTCAATATACAGAGATTAATATAATTTATTACCTATTGCTAAAACTCTGAAGTGAGAAAGCTAAAACCAAACTGAAAATACCTTCCACCCATTATCCTCTGCCACTTTCTTCTCCTGAACAGTTCAAGGGAACAGGGGAATGGGGACTACAGTCAGTCTATAGCGCTTCATCTCTGCCACTCCTTCACAGTCCCTCTCTGCCCCTGCTCCATTTGGGGTCCCTCCCATGGGATGTGGTCCTTCCCAAACTGATTCTGAGTGGGCTTCCCACAGGCAGCAGCTCTTCAGAAACTGCTCCCACATGGCTCTGTACCATGGGGTCCATCCATCAGGATCAAACTGCTCCAACACGGGTCCCCCACAGGCAGCAGCTCCCCCCAGACCCCCTGCTCCTGCGTGGGTTCCTCTTCATGGGCTGCAGCTCCAGCCCAGGGCCTGCTCCTGTGGGAGCTCTCCATGGGCTGCAGCCTCCTTCAGGCAACATCCACCTGTTCCACCAGAGTCTCCTCCACGGGCTGTAGCATGGAGGTCTGTTCCATGTGGGACCCATGGGCTGCAGGGGGACAACCTGCTCCACCAGGAGACTCTCCACAGGCTGCAAAGGAACTGCTGCTCCGTGCCTGGAGCACCTTCCTCTCTTTGTGCACTGACCTTGGGGGCTGCAGGGCTGGTTCTCTCATGTTTTCTCACTCCTCTCTTTTCCAGTTGCTGTTGCTTGGATTCTGCATCCTCAGCTGTCACAGAGGCTTCTATCTTTTTATCCTAAGTACCAGGATGCAGGTTCTCCTTGGCCCTCCTCTTGTCATTAATACATTTATAAAAATGTTTTTGTTATCATCAACCATAGTGACCAGGGTGAACTCGTACTGGGCTTTGGCCTTCCTGATTTTTACTGTGGATATGCTTTCAACTTCCTTGTACTCTCCCTGAGTTGCCTGCCCCTTCTTCCACTGGATATAAACTCTCTTTTTTTCATGGACACTGAGCAAACGTTCCCTGTTTATCCACTCCAGTCGTCTTCCCTGATGGCTCATCTTACAGTGCATGGGGACAGCCTGCTCCTGTGCCTTTAAGACTTCCTTCTTGAGGATCTTCCAGCTTTCCTGGATCCCTCTGCCCTTCAGGACTGACTCCCAAGGGACCAGTGTCTTCAACAATTGAAAGTCTGCCCTCCAGTAGTCCAACTTAACAGTTTTACTGACCCCCCTCCTGACTTCACCTAGAATAGAGAACTCTACCATGTCATGGTCAGTCTGCCCAAGACAACTCACTACCATTACGTCTCCCACCAGTCCTTCTCTGTTCATGAACAGCTGGTCTAGCAGGGCACCCCCTCTGGTAGGCTGACTAAACAGCTGAGTCAGGAAGTTGTCATCCATGCACTCCAGGAACCTTCCAGACTGCTTCCTGATGGCTGTATTGTATTTCCAGCATATGCCTGGGAAGTTAAAGTCTCCCATGAGGATAAGTGCTGATGACGCTTCATCCATCTCTTCATCCTGGTTTCGTGGTCTATAACAGACTGCCATCAGGATGTCCACATTGTTGTCCAAACCCTTGATCATTATCCATAAAAACTCAACCTTTTCATTCCCAACTCTGATCTCAACAACATTGAAACACTCTCTAATATAGAGAGCCATACCACTGCCCCTCCTTAGTTTCACTTTCAGCAAGCTGATTTTTAACAGTTGCTTCCCAGGTCTGGAAATGGCTAGACCTTTTTTCATCATCACATTAAACCCTTCTAAGATTGGGGCTAACCCAAAGCCTATTTGCAACTTAAGTCCTTGTCAATGCCAGGGCTTTCAAGTCAAGCACACATCATACAGCTACGACATAGCTAGTGTTCATGATGACAGTCTCACCACACATACACCCACCAAAAAAAAAAAAAAAAAAAAAAAGACGGCAGAAGGAATTGGAGAGTGATCTGCTTTCTTAACTTCAGTTGTTCTCATAAAGTGCAGAAGTAAGTTGTGATGACTTTTTTTTTTTTTTTTTGCTATGCAGAAACAAAGTACTTGAACATGATCTTTCCGTGAACTTTAGATTCATGACTAAAATTCTGAAGATGCTTTCATAAATACCTTTTTTTTTTTTCCACATAGCAAAGGTTACACTTCTGAGCATCTCTTTCTCCAGTACTTTTTCCATATTGAAAGCACATATATGGAAGTACAGTTCAGCTGAGTATATGAAATATAAATTTGACGAGGAGACTGATTGGATTAGAAGCTCAGCTGGATACTTTGTATGGCATATTTATGGTTATGGTGAAACTAAACAGATTGTCTAGTTAGTGACAGAGTGATTCAAAAATTTATTTCACTATCTTTACTTTAAAGTTCCCATTCATTAATGACTTATCATTCTGTGTAATGTCAGTTTCCTCAATAGTGAGGATACCCAAATCATAACATAATGGGGCTATTTATAATGTTGACACAGTATCAGAGTAATTTGTAAAAGTAATCTGTCCATATATAGTTATGTTACCTCCATATATAGTATGTTATTATAGTCGTAACAAAAATACTGAGTATTCTGGAGTAAATATACTGAAAATTTAGAAAGCAAAAAAAAACAAGGCCAAAAATCAAAGATCAGTGACTTGCTGCATAAACCTTCCCATTAATTTATCACAGAATAAAGGATATACAAAAAATCATGTTGGTGGACTTGCTCATTTTTTAATAAAAAAAAAAATACCAGTGAGCTAGCTAGGGTAGGGGGCCCGCTGCTCAGGGTTAGTCTGGGCATTGGTCAGCGAGTGGAGAGGAATTGCATTGTGCATCACTTGTTTTGTACACATTATTATTAGTAGTACTACTGTCATCATTATTACTGTTTTCCTTTCTTTCTTCCCTGAGCCTTCACTGATCCTCCCTGAGCCTTCTTTTCTCCAGGCTGAACAATTCCAACTCTCTCAGGCACTCCTCACAGGAGAGGTGTTCCAGTCCCTTGATCATCTTGGTAGCCCTCTGTTGGATTCTTTCCAGTATGATTGTTGGGAGGAATGGGTTAAAAGTGGAAGATTGGTGAGGAAGATAGGACTAAGATAGACGTAACACTGGTAAGGCGGATTGTAAATGCGCCAAAGTGACCTTGCAGCTGGAAATACATAAAGGCTGGTGAGTAGTAATATAGAAAAGCACATAAATTGTACCTACTGCTGTTTGTGTTCTGTGTGTTTGGCAAGTAGTGTATTTGTGTATAAATAACATAGGTGTTTGGTAGACTCAGAGACACCCTACTGGATATGCTTGAGCTCTCAGCCTTGGTACAGAGACGGTCAAAGAAGCACAGTGAGGGTCACAGCATGATGGTAAAACCTGCACCAGTGTGAACCCTTGATAAACAGAAGGCTGGGAATCTTATAGCATAGACTGAGCTTAGGGGTGCTCACATCCCTGCTTGTGTGCCTCTGCCTGAGTATTGCTTAGATGATCATCTGGTTGGTGAGGTAATGAAAATAATTCTACTCCTTGCATTTTAGCTGTGGGTCTGTGGTTGTTCCTGCTGCCTGTCTGTGCTGACTAACAAAATGACCATGTCTCTCTTGTACTGAGGAGCCCAGAACTGGACACTGTACTACAGATACAGCCTCACCAATGCTCAGTAGAGGGGAAGGAATGTCTCTCTTGACCTGCTGGCAATGCTTTGCCCAATGCAGCCAAGAATACCATTAGCCTTCTTAGTGGCAAGGGCACGTTGTTGACTCATGTTCAACTTGGTGTCCACCAGGACTCCTAGGTCCCAGTACTCCCCCCTCATCCATCAGGCTGGTCATTTCATTTATAGAAGCTTGTCTGCTTGGTCAAGCATGACTTCCCCTTGGTGAATCTATACTGACTACTCCTGATGATTCTCTGCTTTATGAGCCTGCAAATGATTTTCAGGGTTAGATGTTCCATTACCTTCCCAGGGACTGAGGTGAGGCTGGCTGACCTATGGCCCTGGGTCCTCCTTCTTGCTCTTGAACATAGAAGTGGCATTTGCTTTTCTTCAGCCCTCAGGGACTTCTCCCAGTTGCTGCAATTTAACAAAGATTATAGAGAGTGTCCTTGCAACCACATCTGCCAGTTTCCTTGGCACTCATGGATGCATCCCATCAGGACCCAGGGATTTATGAATGTCCAGTTTTCTCAATGAGTGTCTTGTTTTGCCAGCAAACTGTACCTTAAAGCATTACTTCTATTTGTAGTTTTCCAGTTAGAAGTAAAAAAAAACAAAAACTAGTTATGTCTTTAAGGTTTCGAAACTAAACTTACTGATATTAGAAATGGCCAACATTTATTTGTATGACCACAAGCATTCTATAGATGCTAACACTGGTATTTGAAATAGTGTTCCAAATAAAATCTACGCTGTGTAGTAAAAAAACAAAACAAACAAACAAAAAAACCACTATAATTTATGAATAAATAGCAGAGGCAATTTTAATAAACTAATAATTACTGTAAAACATGCGTATGTATATCTAAAAATAGTTTTTCAATGGCTAAAATTTTCAGCAACATGACTAAATATTTTCTGAAATAATTTGCTTAAAATTTAGAGAAAATGACATAGAACAGCAAAATGTTAATTAAAGGAAAATTAAAGGAGACTAATTCACCACTATTACAGTTTCAGTGACTTATAAACAATTTTACTTCATGCTATTCAGTCCAAATGCTATGATTAAGTGTATTTGAAAAGTTTCCAACATTAAGAAAGAAAAAAAAATACGAAAGAAGCATATTTTGATTTTGATAGATATTCCATAGCAGAACAAATTTTTAAATTTGGTAATAATTGATGAGATCAGAAAGAAAGAAATAGCACCTACAGAAAGAGAAGAAAGAAATAGCGCCTATAATATGAGGATAATATATTTTGGAAGTTGATGTACAATCTGATTTCTTCATGTAAATCTCTAGCAGACAAGATTTTATCCTATATAGTTATTAGACTTCTGCTTACAAAAAGGCAGAATAACTGTATCAGTTTGGAGGATGTGTAAATGCTATAAGAAGGCAAAATAAGGCGGATACATGTATAGGTGTTTAACAGCTATAGATAAGGTTATTTTTTAAGCATGAAGAGTAAATAAAAGTACTGTCTTAGTTGCAGTACTAAGTATTCTTTCTAAGGAAAGAATAATATCACCTTTTTAAATTTTATTCCATTGAACAAAGTCTGAAAAAAAAGGGATTAATATACTGAAATAGCAAGAAAAATCTTAAACATTTAAATTTTCCTTTACATTCACATTTACAGAAATGTTGGAATCTGTCTCAAATCAATTGAAAGCATACAACCATAGTGAAACCAAGTGAAAGCATACAACTCGGCTTGTAATCAGATCTTGCACATATCTTTTGCTTAGTGAAAGAGTAATTTTTTCCTTTGCTTCTTGGTCCTTCTTCTGTCCTGCATTAGTGAGTCTTCTCACTTCCACGGGCTTTTTAGGTGTTACTTTTCTAGTTTTAAATGTCACCAAAGCCCTCTGTCAAAAAAGTTACATTTCAACAGAACTGCCTGCCAGGATGATTGTCCAAGAAAAAAATCATTACAGATAACAAGAAATAAATTTAATGTAAAAACAGATTAAAAAATAACTATTCTAGCTGAAAAATATATTACTATAAAACACTGTCATCTCTACAGCAAACAAGAGAGCAGAAGTTTTATCATTGCAAATTCTAGTCTTGCTGTGAATGAGTAAAAACAGAAATCTGAGCTGTAATTGCATTCTATCATAGTAGCAAAACGCAGTTAAATGAACCATCACTATTGTGCCTGACTGTTTTTCTTTCCAGTGTCAGAAACATTAAAAGTAAATGATTTTATTTAAAATCTTTCATATTTCCCTCTCTCTCCCTCTCTTTCCCTCTCTCTCTCTCTCTCTCTTTCTCTCTTTTTCCCTCTTCCCTCTCTCTTTCCCTCTCTTTCCCTCTCTCTTTCCCTCTCTCTGCCTTCCTCTCTCCCTCTTTTTTTTTTTTTTTTTCCTTCTCCTTAGCACAATTAAGCTATATTATTATAATAAATAAATGTACCATTGTTTAAAAGATTCCTAAGAACTTTTATGTATTATGTGGAGGAGTGGGTCCCCCACATCACAGAAACTCAAAAAAGACTGTCTTGGAGGACTAAGAGACGGCTGCTCCATCAGACACGGACCAGCCAAGAGATGAAGGTGACCTAGCACACAGTGTCCTCTCACTAGTGAGTCATACTCCCATAGCAGTTGAGCATGAAGGGAAAAACAGGGGAAGGGTAACAGTGTCCATTGACAGACACTGGCATGGCAAGTGATGGACTAGCTACATGGTCCATTCAGGAGTAGATGAAAAAGTAGATGGGGCTGTGGACAGAGATGGAGAGGAGCTACAAAGTATGTCCAGAGGTACCATCCAGGGAAGAGGGATAGGGTTGGAAACCAGGTCTCCTACAGGGCCACTGTGGCAGGGTGGGACAAAGTGACAAAGTCCCAGGTGGGGCTGGGCATGACCTGTGAGGCTTGTTAGTGCCCTCAGGGCCCTGACAAATTCAGTCTCTGCACAGTCTCTATCAGTGTCACATTACAGACTTAGTCTTACCATCCTTTCAGCTCTAAATGCAATAAAAATGCTGTTTAAGTGGAAGGTATAATTTCCTCAGAACCATGGAGCTTTTCATTGGAACGTCATAAACCAATCCCTAACAGATGTTTAAACTCAGTGCACATTGGCTATATTTGTGTTCTCAATTCCCTTGCTAGCTAATGGATTTGTATTCAATTAAAGACAGACTACCAGCACAAAAGCCAAAGAGTAGCACAGTGTTTCATTTTTCAGTGAACTCTTTAAAAATACTGTAATGAAAATCTCATGTACTTAAGATCATTTATTTCTTAAATGAATTGATAAGGGTAATTAGAGCAGTGGTTTGACTGTTTTTCTTTGAAAATGTAGAGCTTCTATCACTTCTAGTTTCATAAACATAAAAAGCTGACACCAGTTTGCTGCACCATTGACATTAAAGGAACAATTTTCAGATGTGACCACATAAGATGCCTTTATATTGCAGTAAATAAATTAGTAATAAATACTTAAAATGGTATCTGGGTGACTAAATTAGAATTTATTTCCAAAATTTTCATACTTGACTGCCTTAAGTTAGGAAGGGTAAATAAATCCCTAGTTAAAAGACAATTGAAAGCTAGGGAAAAAGGAAAAGAAAAGAAAAGAAAAGAAAAGAAAAGAAAAGAAAAGAAAAGAAAAGAAAAGAAAAGAAAAGAAAAGAAAAGAAAAGAAAAGAAAAGAAAAGAAAAGAAAAGAAAAGAAAAGAAAAGAAAAGAAAAGAAAAGAAAAAAAAAAAAGGCAGTGAATGCCCCCGAAATAGATGGGATTTGCATGCATATTTGCATAACTAGACCTTCAGGAAATCAATAATTTTTTTTGTGCTGCCTGTATTTGGCTCATAATCTCACCTTCTCTCAGTCATTTCTTTGAACCTTGTAGCACAAAATATATAAACACTGAAATAGGAGAATAATACGTAGTTGCTATAGTGCAATTATTCTATTATTTTCTCAGAACATGGAATAGATAAATTAATTCTGGTTAACCTGTGGGTGGGATTCATTTCACTTGAACTATCTCAAATATCGTTAAGGTAGGTATCTTCATTTGGAATTGTCTAGTTTCCCGTTACAGACAGTAAAAGTCTAGTCGACATATTCATTGGAGTTTAGTATTTGTCAGCTAACCAAGTGTAGATGTTTAATTTAGAGTAGGGTGAATTATACCTTAGCTTCCACACTAATCAGCTCTTTACCAGTGATGAGAGCTCTCAGGTGATTTTAACATTGTAGTCACCAACATTTAGTCAGACTAACCCAGTCAAGTAACAATATTTAAAACTTAATGAAGTTATTCCTCAGTGACAATAAGAAAATAAATTATAGTACCTTATCAATGCATAATGTAATACTGAATCCTTTTTCATTTATTTTATAATAGCTTCTTTAAAATCAGCTGAAATTAAGTCCTTAAAAATTCAAAATATGAATTTCACTTTTTAATTACCCAAGTGTACTTTTAACAAGTGCTGAGTGAATTTGATATTAAGAGGAACATGAAAAAAATCAACATTATTTTGTTCAGATGTTTTTCCTTTTTTTAACAGCTTTGTGATGTGGTCAGTATATTCAACATTGTTTTCTAGTCATCTCTGAATAATGGTTTGATTGTTAGATATTACCACGTCAGTAATTCACTAGACTTGGGCATGACAATTGCATTTATTTGTCCTATATTCAAAACTATAGTAGCAAAATGTCGTGGAGTAGTGATGAGTGAAAGGTAACAGGTATTTTTGCCTTAGTATTTGATTTGCAGATAGAAGAACAAGTGATCTCTGGAGAGTATTTATGCCATCTGGTGTTAGTTTACACATTAGATAACTTCATCTTATGAAAACAAATGTTTTTTTTTTTTTTTTTATAGAGTTCTCCCTTCTTTCCAGGACTATAAGCTTTGTCTTTTGGTTGGGCTATATGTATTCTGAGTATGTATATTATGATGCACTGAGTATTTTTATCTAAATTTATTTATTTATTGATTGATTGATTGATAATAAGATGTCATGATTTCTTTCTACATCACAAGACATAGCGTACAGGTACACTTCCAATCTCTTGTCTCCAAGACAAGCTCATATCTTCCTTTCTTGATGGCTGTAATGGCAATATTCTGACAGGACAAATGCTGGTGATTACAATTTTCTGCTTCAAGAAATACTATTTGTTCACTAGCTGTCAAAGAGCTTTCTGAAGACAATGTACAGAAAAAAGGTACTGTAAGGAAGCTTCCTAACAAACTTAGGTTTGCAGCCAGTCTTCTTTTAACAACTGGAAAAATGTTTATGATGTTGTGTGTTAACAACAGTTGCTGGAAGTGAGTTTTCTCATGATGAGTTTTGCCACCTGCTTGTGGCAATACATAGAATATTTGTCTGTCAGACAAAACATTTCCAAGGTTACTAGACCATGCCATAGGATTGCTAAACACTGAGAGAAAAAAACATACAGTACTGAAACATTATTATCTGCCAATAACAGAGGATAGTTTGTAAATCCTAAAAACTGAGCACAAGAGTGAACAGTTGTTGCTCATACAATATTTTAATGTAGGTAAAGACAAATCCAGTATTACTTGTGGAAAAACTCCTTAAACATATAGGTTTAATTACTGTAAAAATTCTATCTTACTGTTTTCCTGTAAGTATTCCGAATAAGACACTACTTTTTCCATTCAGAAGATTAAATTGCATAAGATCTATAGGATGCTACAAAGACTTTTACTTGGAAATTACCAATACACTTTTGTCTACACCCTTGATACAGACTAGATGACAGGGCAATTCATCTGCAATGAGCTTATCTTTCCAGGCTGATTCCAGTCAGAGTTGCCAGTGACAAATAAGTATTTTTTGGAGTGTAGTACTTCTTCCTCAATTTAGACATCAGCAGCAAGATGAGATAAATCTGATTGCAAATGGGCCTACTTCTCTTCATGGACTAAGAAAGAAGTCTTGAAGACTTGTTCAGATACAAATTCCTATAGTGTAGAGGTGGATCATAAAAAGGTGGATTCTCAGCAGGAGTTAGACAAGACCACAGATCAACTGATGTAACATACCACAGTTATGTTTTCTGTAGATATCTCAGCACCGCTATTTTACCAGTTCATTGCATGAACTGGTTCACTTGTTAGCGGATATCTTATAGGCAATAAAAATAGTAAAAATATCAGCAAAAAGACACTTGAGGAAGAGACACGGGTTTTATTACTGCAATATTGCTATGATTAACATGTAAAAATGTTGCTCCATTTATGTTTATAAATGTAGGAATGGAGGAAATTCCAAATAAGGAATTTACTAAGAACCACTGAAACAGAGTTTTTAACCTTTCATTACTATATAGCAGCTTCCTACTAGTTTTTGAAGAGGAACTTCCTTGTTGTTTAAGGAATCCAATTTTCAAAAGCCCATTCTTACTTGTTATATTAGTTTTATGTGGCAAGGCTTTGCTAGCGATGGGGGAGGGAGTAGGGTTTCTGAGTGGTCTCTGTGAGGATAGATCAGGAACTGGCCTCATGTCACACAGAATCAGTTCCAGTTGACTCCAACACAGACCCAATGCTGGCCAAAGCTGAGGCAATCAGTAAAGCTGGTAGCACTTCTGTGGTAACATATTTAGAAAAGTGTAAAAAATGCTGTGGAGCAGCTGTGAGAAAAGAGAAAAAAATGATAGAAGACAGGTCATAGAAGGAGGGGGAAGACGTGCTCCTGACATCAGAGCAGAGATTCCCTTACAGCCTGTGGAGAAGTTCATGGTAACATAGGTTGTCACCCTGCAGCACATTGGAGCAGATTTTCACACTGCAGCTCATGGGGAATTCATGCAGGAGCAGGCTCCTGGGAAGAACTATAGCCTATGGAGAAAAGCCCATTGATGGAACAGGTTATCTGGCAGGAATTGTGGCTCATGAAGGACCCATGTTAGAGCAGTCCATTCCTGAAGGACTGTGCCCTGTGTTTGTTATTGGCCCATGCTGGAGCAGTTTTTGAAAATCTGCAGCCCATGGGAAAAACCCACTCTGGAGTAGTTCATGAAAGACTGCAACCCGTGTGAAAAACCCACTCTGGAGCAGTTCATGAAGGACTGCAACCCATGGGAGGGACCCCAACATGGAGTGAGAGAAGAGTGTGAGGAGGAAGGAGAAGCAGAGACAAAGCATTACAAACAGACTGCAATCCACATTCCCCATCCTCCCTGTGTCACTTGGAGTAGGAAAAGAGGTTGAAGAGTCAGAGTGAAGATGAGTCGGAAAAAAGTGTGTGGGGAAGTGAAGGTATAAGGTGTTGTTTTGTTTTTCTTTTTTTTTTATTTTTCTTTTATCATTTTTTCTTTCTATCTCTATCTTACTCTATTTTTAATTGGTAATAAATTAAACTAATCTTCCCAAAGTGTGACCTCCCTATCCTCATCTCAACTCATGAGCTTTCTCATCTTTTCTCCCCATCTCCAGCTGCAGTGAGGGAGTGAGAGAACAGCTTTGTAGGCAACTGGCAGCCAGCCACAGTTAACCCATCACACTTGTAATAAGGACCAACCACTATTTATAATCCCTTATTTTCTCGTTTGATGCTTAAAAGCTCAGAGTTGCTCAGCAATAATAGACTGATTGAATGTGGATATGTGGAACTGAAACCCAGATCCCACAGGAGACAGGTACAATGATTGCTCTTTATTTTGATAGAAGCTTACAAATAAATACAGTATCTGTTAGGCTTCAAAGCTATGCTTCTTTTCCTTACACTTATTAAATTTCACTTATATTGTTAACTGAATAGTGCCACAGCTTCAATAGGAACGTGAGAAGTGTTTCTGTTCCTGTTCTATAAACAACATGATGGTTGCCGGAGGTCTTCTCTGAAGTAAATGCTTTACTTCTGTGGGCAAAAGTCAAGCAAGAACCTGGACCACCCTCTTAGTGGCCTTCTCTGCTAATCTTTAAACTACTTCAGAATAGGTAGACAGCAACCCTTCCTCCAGGGAATATGTTTTTAATGAAAATCATTGTGGCTGTGATTTAAGCTGTCAGAGAGTGTTAAACATGCAAAGAATGTACATATTAGATTAGTTCCTTTGGGAACTAGCCCAGCGACACTGGTTTTGTGAATCATAAACAATTTAAGGCTGGATGGGGTCCTGGGCTGCTTGGTTCAGCCAAGATGGCAGAGCCTGTAAGTATGTGCATTGCCAAACTTTGGGCATTAACATTTTCTCTGGCACAACTCTTGCTGCCTGCAGACTGTTAGGCACCTAAGTTGGGGGTTGTTGATCAGCTTTTTGGACTTTTGTGTGTTGATCCTAATTAGTTTGTATTTTGTTACATAAATGTATTTTAGATCTTTTCTTGAGTTCTTCAGAAGACACCAAAAATGGTTTGGTATAAACCATTAAAAGCATATAAACATAAAGTGATCTCTTCTAAAGAAAAAAGAGAGAAAAAAAAAAAAAAAAAAAGTAAATGTTATATATAGGGCTTTCATAACTTTTGTTCAGCAGTGGTTTAGAACTTAAAAAAAGCAACAACAAAATACCCATTGGGGACTAAGTTGAGCTGGCTTCCTATTGCAAACAACTGCTTTGTATTATCTTCTTTGGAAATGTATTAAATTTTATTATTGAATTAATTTTGAATATATAAAACTAGGTATGGAACTATTATATACCACTGTGATTTTTAATTTCAAAGCCCTTTTGAAACCAGATTATAGTCTCCACAGTGGAAACTGCTCACAAACATAAATGCATTAAAAAAAAATACAGAGGCAAACATATTTTTTAAAGGTTTTATCCCAAGGGAAACTAGGCACTTTCTTGAATTTCAAAATCCTGACAAGATTTCTGATGTTTAGGTAATTTCAAAGTATCTGACACTCTAAACCAATTCAATTATTCTACTTTCAGATTATGCATTAAGAATTACAATGTAAGTGTTATTGGAAGAAAAGCTCTTAGAATCTAATAAGATTTAATTCAGTGATTCATATCCACTGCTGTTTTGTGCTGATGATAAACAGAAGAACTTGTCTTGCCTGAATTGCATGTCCTGAAAGGAAATTATTTGATCCTACAGTGCTTCTCAGGATAAAGGGAAAACAAAACAAACAAACATACAAACAAGAAATAGTTTAATAGCACTAGTTATATTTTTCAAGAAGTGGTACTGTTGTTTTCAAATTTGTATACTCAGAGAACCATTTGAGTCCTGTTTTTGTCCAGTACCACAAGACTTCCCAAATAAGGAACATAATTCCAATATGAAAAATGTAACTACACTGAATGTAGCAAATTTTTCTTTGCAGATGTGAGACAAGTACACATTGCACAGATTTTATGTGCATGATACAAACCTACGTGACCCAATTTTCCTCACAATAGACAAATTTGGAGTTTAAAATAAATGAATGGGTAGAGAAGCTGCTGTAAAGTTTTTGGTCTGAATATCTCTTCATAAAATATCTATATAACTTGCCAAAGAACATTGATGGCTGAAGAATTAGGGAAAAAAAAAAAAAAAGCATCCTATGAAAATTTTTCTCTCTATATTTATATGTTTATAAAGTCATCACTAGTATGCCATTAATGGTAGAGTCTCAGAAAATCACGCTGCCTCAGATTTCAGATTCTGCTCATAAGAGAGTAAGAAAAATGAAACAAAGAATCAAAGCTTTAACATAACAGTGCTAAACCTTTCTGAAGGTTTGAAAGTGGAGACCCTTTTGGTGATTTACTTTCTTATTTGCTATCAGTGATAGAAAGTCTGACAGCATGGTAGAAAGCTTTGTACATTAACCATGATCATTTGATCTTATAGATTTGGTAACGTAATATAACTACCCACTACATAGAGAATATACTACTATACTATTTATTTATAGAATGACTCATTTTATTTATTTAATAATGTGTGTGGGGGGGGTTGTACTCCTATTTGAACTTAGCTGAGATTTTATCCACAGGGACAGTGGTTAGTTGTGGTGCTTAGAGAATGCATATTAGAGAAATGTAAAATAAGGTCAAGTGAAAGCTTTGGACTGGATACTGAAGTGGAAAAGAATTAATAAAAAATAGTGAATTGGAAGCCCGTAACATGCAGAGCACTTCAGGGATCAGTACTGGGTCCTAGCCTGTTTAACATCTTCATTAGTGATATGGACAATGGAATAGAGTGCATTGTCAGTAAATTTGAAGACAGCACAAAACTAGGTGGCCAACTCACCAGAGGGCCACACAGCCATCCAGGGGGACCTTGATAGGTTGCAGGAGTGGGCTGACAAGAATTTCTCAAAGTTTAACATAGAGAAGTGCAGAGTCCTGCATGGGGAGGAACAATACTAGGTACCAGTAAATGCTCTGGGCCACCCAGCTAGAAGCACCTTTGCAGAAAAGAACTTAGGAATCTGGTGGACACCAAGTTGAATGTGAGACAGCAGTGTGCCTTACCACTAAGGCTAATGATATTCTTTCCTGCATTGAGCAGAGAATTGCCATTAAGTCAAGAGTTGTTCTTTCCCCTCTACTGAGCATTGGTGAGACTACATCTGGAGTACAGTGTCCAGTTCTGGGTTCCCCAGTACAAGAGAGACATGGCCATATTGGATAGAGTCCAATGGAAGTCTACGAAAATGGTCAAGGGTCTGGAGCACCTCTCCTGCGAAGACAGAATGAGAAAATTGGGATTGTTCAGCCTGGAGAAGAGAAATCTTTGGGGAGACCTTATAGTGACTTTCCAATACCTAAAGGGGACCTACAGGAAAGGTAGGGAGGGGCTCTGTCAGGGAATGTAGTGATAGACCAAGGAGCAATGGCTTTAAACTAAAAGAGAGTATGTTTAGATTAGACATTAGGAAGAAATTCTTTACTCTGAGGGTAGTGAGGCACTGGGACAGGTTGTCCATAGATAGGAGTAAGTGTTCAAGGCCAGGCTGGATGGGGCTATAAGTAACTTGGTCTAGTCGAAAGTGTCCCTTCTCATGGCAAAGGGGTTGGTAGTAGATGATCTTTAAGGTCCCTTCCAACCCAAACCATACTGATTCTGTGTGATTCTGTGAAGGTTGTGTATTTCCATTTATTAATGGACAGTTTATACACATGGATTCTTATACTAACGTTATGTTCAAACTGAGAAAAAATCGTCTTTATATTTTACAGTTCTAGAGATGATCTGTATTTAGGATTGCTCTCATATCCTGCAGCCTTCACTTTACAAATGACCCAACAAAAACTCATGAAATTGGAAGGAAAGTATTGCACCTGGGGACACCAGTTCATGCTGGGAGTGGCTGGCTGGGAAGATTATTCACAGAAAAGAAACTGGAGGTCCTGGTGGACAAGTAGACCATGTGACAGTGATGTGTTCTGATGGCAAGGAGCACAACAGCTTCCTGACTGCATCAGACAGAGTGTTACTAGCAGATTGAGGGAGATGTCCTGATGAGATATATTGAAAGTGCTGTGTCCATTACTCAGCTCCACAGTACAAGAGACAGGACATACTGGGGTGAATTTAGCAAAATGCAATGAAGAAGATTAAGGAACTGGAGCATCCCTCCTATGAGGAGAAGCTGAGAGAGCTGGGACTGTTGAGCCTAGAGAAGAGAAGGCTCAGGGTGGCTCTTATCCATGCATATGAAAACCTGTCATGTGTACTAAAGAAGATAGAGCCAGGCTTTTTTTCAGTAGTGTTCAGTGCCAGATCAAAAAGCAATTAGGACCAAAATGAAATACAAAAAATGGCACTTAAGCATATTTTTTTTTTCTGTTTTGATTTTATTTTTACTGTTACAGTGGTCAAACAGTGGAAAGGCTTGCTCAAAGAGGTTGTAGAGTCTCCATTTTTACAGATACTCAAAAACTATCCAGACATTGCTGTTTGCAACCTGTTCTTGCTAACACTACTTGAGCAAGAAGGCTGGACCAGATGTTTTCCAGAGATGCTTGCCAGTGTCAGCCACTCTCTGACCCCATATGATTCTGTGACTTAGCAAGACATATTCTTTGGAATTATGTTTAATTGTGTATAACTTGACCATGAAGCACTTGTTGGGATCTCTCTGTTTCCCTAGGCAAATTTGCTGGCACTATCGGACACTGCCTCTGCCTTTCTCCTCTGTGAAAACTATGGACTTGGTAAGCAGAAGTGTGCTGTGCACCAAGGTTGTACTCTGTCCTGAAATCTTGCCAAGGCATGTATTAAGATTCTTAAAGAACTGTTGGGACTTAAGGATATAAGTACTTATATTCTAAGCTAAGTTTTAAGGTAGATTGCTATGTTTCCTGCATGTCCTGTTTTTGGCTAGAATAGAGTTAATTTTCCTCCTAGTAGCTAGTAGGGTGTTGTGTTTGGGATTTAGGATGAGAATAATGTTGATACCACACTGATGTTTCAATTGTTTCAGAGCAGTGCTTACATCAAGCCAAGGCCTTTTCAGCTTCTCACACTGTCATTACAGGGGGCAGGCTAGGGGGGCATCAGAACCTGGGAGTGGACAGAACCAGGACAGCTGACCCAAACTGGCCAAAGGGTCCATACCATCTGACGTCATGCTGAGCAATTAATATGGGGGGGCTAGCCAGGATTGGGGGGCCAGCTGCTCGGGGATAAGCTGGGCATAGGTCAGCTGGGGGTGAGCAATTGCATTGTACATCACTTGTTTTGTACACACTATTATAAGTAGTACTATTATCACTATTATTTTTTTCATTTCTTTTGTGTCCTAATAAACTGTCTTTATCTCAGCCCACAGGCTTTCATTTTTTTCTGATTCTCTCCCCCACCCCAGAAAGGGAGGGGGGGAGGGTGAGCAAACAGCTGTGTGGTGCTTAGCTGCTGACCGGATTAAATCACAACACTGCAGCCATTAATGCAGTCCATTAATGGTTATATAAGGAAAAGTATAGCAATGAGGCAAATATAAAGTGATACCTTTTTAGAATATTCTGCCAGCTTTCAGAGTTAGGCATCTCAGAGGGAGTCCCTGCACTGGAACTGATACAAAGGTAGTTCAGTTCATAGACCTCTGAAGTTTTTCTATTATTATTATTATTATTATTATTTTATTTTATTTTCTCTGAAACTATCTAGCTGCTTTTGAAATTATGTAAAATATTTAACTTGAACAATGTCGCATGGCAAGAAGTTTCAGAGCATAGCAATTCATGTTACAAAGGACCACCTAACTGTTCTGATCCTTACAGATCCTTTGTTTAGAATGATGTCTCCTCCTACTGTTACTTTTTTTTTTTTTTTTTTTTTTTTTAAATCTTTGGAAGAAGCTGGTACTTTAGCCCCTACTTTTCAGGTAATACCAAATTTCTCAGATGAGTGCACTTAACTGAACACAGGCTGGATCTTAAGTAGTTCCTATTTGTCACACTTCCACTGCAAGCAGCAGAGCTCTGACAAACTGTGCACACTTAAGATTTTCAGTGTTTTCAATTGCTTTTTGATAAAGCTTATTCTGATTATTATCTCCTCTGAAGAGAATGGTAATATGCATTTCTCTAGGAAATATTCAAGAAGCAAATTTTATCTGTATATCGTTTTAAATAGTGTTAGAACATTAATGCATAATTTTACAGGGCTCTATGTAGGATTTGTTTATTCTGCTATCATCTAAAGGAAGATTTAATACCTATAATATTTGAAATCATTATATTATTTGTATATTATTATATACAAAATATCCGATTTTGTAAAAGATTCACAGACAACATTTTCCTCATATATCATTTTAGATTTAAATAAGGTCTTAATATCTTTTTTAAGAGCTTTAGAGAATGTGATTTAGAAAATTATTGTGATTTGCAGTTCAGTCCAAAAATGAATGATTCTTTTTTTTTTATAAATACCGAAGACCTGAATCTGATTTTAGTTAAATCAGATTTATGACAGAAACTTCATTTAAAAAAAAAAAGGCAGATCTAGTCATTAATATGTCTTTAATATGTAAATATTAATCCCTCATACTCTTAGGAAACTTTGCATGCCCAAGTATCTAGGAAAAAATATTTTTGAGTAACTAATAGAAATAAACAAACCCCAATAATTCCATTTGGAATAATAAAAGCCTGAAATAATATGGTTTCAAGCATGTTGCTTTCCACTACAAAGTATTTTTAGGACAAACAATGAAAAGGAGCAGGCTATATCCATAACCCTAAGGCCGAAACCTCCCCCCAGAAATTGAATTACATTGGAGAAGAATATTCTTGGAGAATATTGGAGAACACAGAATATTCTTATAATATAATAAATATGAATATTCATGACTAAGATTTTAAATTTAGTTACATTTTTAATTAGAACAAAAAATTACCCCCCAAATACTTTTATATGTAATAAAAAGGAACACAATAAAATTTTTAATGGAATAATACATTTGTTAGAGTATATTTTAATTTTACTTTCAGTTTTTAATTTGAATTTTGTCTTATCATATTTCCTAAAATATCTTAAAATAGAATAATTAGTGAATTTTACTTCATCCCTTTCATGACATCTAAATATTATTGAAAATATTTTCATGAAAATAATAAATTTAAACAAAACGATGTTACCAGAATAAAAATTATAATAAACTGATGACTAAATTTAGATCTTGAAACAATAACATCTATACATCTAACTGTATCCCAGAGGTAATGAGAACTTAAACTCCTATTTTATCTTTTGTATAGACTTTTTGTACTGCATTAAGTGAGCTACATAATCTCTTAGGCAACATTTCATTTGCAAGAAATGAAGTGAGGACTAATGAGTTGCTATTTGCTAAGGCTGTGAGACTGAAAAACATTTAATAAACAAGAACAGGACCACATTTTGGTTTGAATAAAATGTAAATCTGTCCTAATTTTTCTACGAGACCAATTAGCCTAAAGATGTCTTTTGGATTATGTTTACATTCCAGGCAAAGGAGTACATTAGGGCTCAACCTGGGATGGAGTAAAATACTCAGAGGTTTATGAGAAGTTAATGAGAAACAGAGCTGAATTCTGCCCAGTTTTCTCCTGCAGAGCATATGGCTCCAAATGAATTCCTTCCTCAAGTGCAATGGCTGTATTGTGTTTAAATCAAGATCCACTAACCAGCTACCCTCTTGGTACAGTGCAGCTGGGGAACATATCAAAGCCTACACCTGTACTTGCTGGAGAAACACTAGCATCTTCTCCAAAAAACAGTTATCCAGACTGAAGGGTGGCTTAGCAGAGGACACTGAAGAAAGATTAAGACCCCCCACCCCAAAGAATTTATTCCTCATAGGCTAGCTTCAAATCTTGCACAGACAAAAAGTGTTGAAATGTCAACACATTCAATAGTGTTGCTTCTGTTTTCAAGTGGGTACACCTTGTGGTAAAGTATGCTTTCTGCTCTACTCCACTTCCTGCCCCACTGCCATCTCGCAAACCTGGTCAATATAAAGAGGATTATAAGGGGAGATATAAGGGGAGAGCAAGGAACAAATGAAAAGTAAAAAAAAATTGTACCTTAACAGGCTATGAACTCTCTCTATATTAATGATGAGTAAAGGTTGAGGAGCTTATTCTGTGTAAAAGCAATAAGCAAACTGTAAAAGGGCAGAGGAACTGCATTTTCTCTTTAAAGTTCCTTCCCAGCTAGACAAGAGTGTTCCTATGAGTTAGACTTCGTATGAAATGAAAGTACACCATATTTTGTACTCTCATAAATCTTTAAATCAGGGTGACCATAGCATACAAAGTGCTTGTTTTTTTACCAGCGTAAACAAGAATACTATTTACTTTTCTTTTATTGGATCTGTGGATCCCAAAAGTTTCAATACAGTGCTGTGGTGCAATACTGCTAAACTTTGTCATATTAAGTTACTACTCTCAACAAACTAAATTCTGAACTGGGATCTGATCTGATTTTATTTTTGTTTACTTTAATTTCCTTCTAAAGAATGTTTTATGTCAGAATGTTAAACCCTTATTCATGGTCTGATTTAACAGTCACGCAAAGAAAACTGCAGCTATTAAAAGTAAATCAACTTCATTTATAAAATGGACATCTTCTGCAGCAAGCCATTCAAATGAAAGTTTGGAGCCAATTTCCACAATATACAATTCAAAACAGTTATAAGAAAGATAATCCTAGTTAAATTTTAACATTTGCTGAGGGATTATCACATTGATCTATTACTTTACTTGACTTTGTTTTTAAAACTATAAAATTAAATAAAATAATGGAGATTTAACCAAAGGAGGTTAAATAGTGTTTGTTAACATTTCATCACAATTAACATGCAATATGATTTTCAAACAAATGCATAACCAGAAAAAAAAAGAACAACAAAAAAAAAACAAACAGAAACATTGTACACAGTACTTTCAAGTGCATGAAAGTCAATGCAAAAATGAGTCATCTCTAATGAAAAACAAGAGTCTGAGAAAGAGTATTTGAAGTTAGTATGGATGTTTTCATTGACTACAGAAAGATTTTAAACATGCTACATATTAGTAGTTAACTTTTGTGTCCTGGTACTGTCTAAAGATGCATCTAGGTTCACTGCCCTCCATTGTGTAAAATATATTATGAACAAGAGAGAAAACACAATTCCTGCTGAATCTGGTAATTCACCTTTGATGTTCAACAAAAAATCTGCATAATTTTGTATGACATTAAATTAAACAGCAAATAAATTTATTTTTAAGACAGTGGTTGAATATTCCTGTTCCTTACTCTAACAGAAATAAATGGAGCTACTACAATTTCATCCAGGGTGGAGGATAATGAAAATATAGTAATGTAAAGAAGAAACCATCTGTTTCTAAGCAAAATGAAACAGGAATGAACACTGATTCCAATAGAGACCAAAAATGTTGCATAGTAATACCCAAATTTAATCTGAGTTAGAGTCTATTGCGCTCTGGGTTTCCCAGAATTATGATTCCTCAAGAAAGCTAATTTGGGAAGTATCTGAGACGGAGTATGGAAGACAACACCCTACAGCCTTCCTGTTTCTTGTACTAGTGGCCACATTTTCCTCCTGGGCCCACACATTAGATGGAAAATGAAATACAGGGCTTCAGCTGGAGAGAAACAGATGCTTCCTGCCTGTGCACAGTGCTGTATCTTTCCTTCCCAGTTTCCATGTCTACATAATTCATGAGCTAGCTGATCCACTGCATCTCACACTATACCTTGAAAAGCTACAGAAAAACTGTGGCACTGTGATGGGAATGTAGGGGCTGGCAGAGGCACAGAAAAGAGACAAGGGTGCAATGACTGCAGGAGACTTTTAGGCAAAGTGGCATGTAAGAACAACGGTAAGGGTCTGTCATATTGTGTTCACTTTCCTAGCAATGGAAGCATGAGTAAGCTTGAGACAAATAGATTTTTGGATCACAGCTGCACTACATGACACTTCCAACATCACAGAACATACCAGCAGTAAACGCTAATTTATAAGCTGTAGCATCATGATATCTTCTTGCTTGTTGCATGCAAATTTCATGTGGCATGAGTGTGGAGGCATTATTCCTCTGTCCTTCAAGAACATCAATCTTTTCTTTCCTTTTAAAGTGAAAAATAAATTTTTCAACAACTCTAAATTTTAGTACTTTACTAGTAGTAAACTCTACTACTTTAGAGTGAAGTTACTGTAAAGTAGTTAATTTTTCCCTTTATTAATCTTTTCTAACCTGAATTCATTTCTCTTTGGAATTTTAATCTCTTCTGACTGTGTGAATGCATATAGATGTTTTTCATGTTACACAAAAATATAGAAGAAGACCAGCAATCTGAACCCAAAATATCTGAACACTGAGGAAAAACACTTAAACCTTGAACCTAAACCTGGGCTTGAGCCCAGGAATTAGGTTCAGCAGTGCTGTAAACTAGAAATATATTCTTGATGTTGCCACAGCAAATAGCATACGACAAGATTTCAGCTCTGTTTAAGAACTCCTTTGAATATTTCAGACCTGAAAAATATATCTCTTAACACTGGAGCAGGACAAATCTATACCTTAAATCTATGTGTTTCACTGTTGTACAGAGAATTGGCTTGGTCTAGATAAAGTTCATAGTTCAAATCACAGAATCACAGAATCACAGAATTTTCTAGGTTGGAAGAGACCTCAAGGTCATCGAGTCCAACCTCCAACCTAACGGACAGAAAAGGAACCAAAACCAAAACAAACAAACAAAACAAAAACCAACCAATCAAAGAAAAACCTTCTGCATCTTGGGCAAGGCAGCATATCCTTTTCCTTTTCCATTAGTTCTCAGCCTTAAGACTTTGAATAAACTGTCTGTAATCTCATTTGTACATTATACAGCTATGGTTGCTATCTCCTGGCACTGGAAAGCTACTTCTACTAATTAATTCTGAAGACAGATATTTATGTCTTCACCAAATACTTCACCTAAAATATAGCAAGCATTTCTTTTAAAATGACCTTCTGATAATAATTGCATTCATTGTTCAGCAACAGATGGCATCAGACATGTATTTCTATTTACATCTATAGTTACAGGTTATCAGCTACTTCAGACATAAGTAAATTATTCATGTTTTCCTCTTTACAGGACAATGTTGTGGCAAGGTGGATGACCTCAGCAAATGCCTTTATCTCATAATCATGCTGTGCTAGGCTTCTGCAACAATGTGCCCTTGAAGCACAAACCTTCACCTTCCGGTGCAGTTTTCCAAATGAGACACTGTGGTCTTGCATTGACACAGCCTTAAAGTGTTATGTCAGGTGAAGAGAATAGGAAATGGAATAACTTCCATAATATATAAATAATATTAGTGATTATTTGTGATTGTTAATAGTGATAATAGTGATTATTTATAGAAAGACCTTGGAAAAAAGTTGAATAGAAAAGTGTGTTGAATTTTTTAATTTTTGTTGGATCAATGGAATTATTCTCCCTTCCTTTCATCTTTGGTTGGTAATAATGATAATGACATTTATTCCAACTTAAGCATCTGGCTTATTAGTTGAAACATTTTGCATTTTCCACAGGTTACTCATATATTACTAACCAGGCCCTGTCATACTGTCCATTTACATTTTAATTCATTGTGCCAAACCCTTAGTCAGCAATGAGCATTCTGTCTAAAGAATATTGAATTCAGTGGAAAGTGTACTGTCTTTGGATCAAGGCCTGTATACCTTACAAATTGCTCTTGCAGTCAGAAGAGCAATCTCCTAATTCAGTGTAATGAATTCAGTGTAATGAAGCTATTGAATAGAAACCCATTTGAATCCACCAGCCATACTACACTAGAAAGAGTAAGCAGGTAAGGCAGGAAGTTAAGAGGGCTATAGATGGATCTGTACATATGGTATCCATCATCCAAATCCAATACAGAAATTCCTTGTTCAGTGTCAGATGGTAGCTGGGTGCAAATATTTAGTAAATTCAGGGATATGTTTTCAGTGGATTATTCTGCATGAGGTACTATGCTTTGGATTTGCATGTCTGGAAATACTGTCTATCAGTATGTCTTTCATATAAATTACAGCTGGCTAGATAGCAGGGATGATTTGTCATGGCATAATAAAAAAAAAGCAACAACAGCAACAAGAAACAACAAAACCAAATAAAACAACAACAACAAAAAAACAAACCCCCAAAACAAACAAACAAAAAAACACTACCACTACCACCACCAAAATAAATAAAATAAATAAACAAGAACCCTCTGGTGTCACAATTTCCTTTTGCTCTTCAAAAAGTTATTTATTTTCCCCTGGTGGCTTTTCAAAAAGCAAAGCAAAAGAGACTTCTTCCTCTGTTCCTTCTTCTTCACCTCTTAATAGCTCTGTGGGCAAGCCATTTTTCTGGCATATGGCAGACACAAATTCAAGGCTCCTCTAAAATGAGTTCTTTCACCTGAGGTAAGAAAAGCATTGCAGCTGTGCGTTCCTGGGCCAGTCCCATGATGTGGGGAATAATTTGCCCCCACATCCCCAGCTGTGCAACATGAGAGGGGTGGGAAGATGGTGGTGTAATGGTGAGCTTTCCTGTTCCAGGGGCTGGTGTGCCAGGGGCAGATGATGGACTGGCATGAGTTGCCAGTGATGAATAGGGTAGAAGGCTAACACCCACACCCACATTAATAGGCTCCTGTTAGTTCTGATCATTAAGTTGCTGTCTAGGATAATGAGTCTTATCTTTTCTGCTTTTGCTACAAGATTTGAGTCTGAACCTGTGAAGTATTGTGATATTTTCGTGAAAATAGCCATGTTACCACTAAAACTTACAGTTAACAATTCATTGCTATTTAATGGAAAACATTTTTGTCAAAAAATTCCTTTCTGTTTTCACATCATACTTTTAAATTGTAAGAGGAAGTAGTGGGTGTAGCATGACAGCAATTTCAGCAAATGATCATGGGAAAATCAGTGAAATAAGCCCTTAGTGAAAGGAAAATAGTGAGCAATAAGGGAGCTTTTTCTAAAATAATCAGTAGGAAGTCAGTGTGACTTCTTTTCTGAATTCTTTAGTCTGTTTGATAATGCTAACTTAAATTTTTCTTCAGATCACATTTCTGTCATCTGAATGTTGCCACTACCGATGACGAGTTCACTAGGAAGTATTATTCCGTTGCTAGGAAGTAAATGTGGTAATCAGGATGGTATAAAATAACAATAAGCTTATAATAACTTCCTTAAAATATGACATTCAAATGAGTTAATACTGTCTGCTTGCATGGCAGGTCTGTGATCATTTAATAATAGAAAAACCTGAGAAATTCATCTCCAGCATGAGGAACTGCAATATTTTCTTGCAAAATGATTACAGAGGATGAAACATTTGAAACACTGGCAAACAAATTAATATGTAGGTTCATAGGTGATTCTGAGAAGAAGGTGGATGGCATACATCAGAAACCTTTGTAGATTGAAGGAGAAAACTGTAGAGATACATTTTGTTATGGGCATGAAGATACAAATACTGTACTTTAAAATTTCCAGAAAATGGTGCTGATTCAGTGTCCCTCTACAGACAGAAAATAACCAAATGGGAGATGTGTAGTTTGAATCATCTCTTTGTTATCCTTTGTATAGTAATCACATGAATAAAGAAAAAAATACTATTGAGTTTGAATGGAAACTTTTTCACAACTACTCCACAGAAATGCCAATAACTTCACAGGTATAGGGCAATAAAAACATCACATGCAACTTCTCAATCCAATTTCTTGCCTACTTTGCTGAGAACTGTGGGAAAATTGCAATTGTTTCTAGTTAGAATCTTGTACAGTCCTATGGGAGTGCCAAAAAAATTTATGTGTTAAGCTTTATTATTATAATATGCAGGATTATTATTTTCCTGGAATAAATTTGGGACAGAGCTTTGTGGTTATTTGTTGTTAAGTGGAATGTCTAAATAGAAGTATTGTGGTTAGACAGAAATAATGGAATATGTGGTTTACCATATAAGTATATATATATATTGCTCTCATTTTTGTTGTATTGTAGGTCAATTTCCACTTTTATGTTTGTATTTTTTAAATCTGTAATTAATCAAGTGTTCATTTTATTTTACATTTGAGTCTAATTACTTCTTTGGTGGGCCCAATGTGGTATTTAGACATCTTTGTGATTGAGAACAACTACCATTATTTGCAAATATAATTACATTCAGTATCAAAAAGACCAGTGAAAAGTTAAGAGTTCTCTTTGGAAATCAGTCCGGCCATATTATCTACAATCATGAAATCATAAAATATCCCGTTGGAAGGGACCCACAAGGATCATCGAGTCCAAGTCCTATCCTGTCTTTTTGCTTATAGACACAAGAGGCCAATTCACTTTTGGAAACACAAAGAGGAATTATTTGAAAATCCCAAATTCTTCTTTGGCTTTTCTCATTGATTCTGTAAAAAGTGGTCAGAAGGAAATGTTCAGAATAAGCAATAGTGTAATGCATTTAAGTCATGAAATGTTGTCATACATAGAATCATAGAATATCCCGAGTTGGAAGGGACCCATAAGGATCATCAAGTCCAACTCCTGGCACCGCACAGGTCTACCCAAAAGTTTAGATCATGTGACTAAGTGCACAGTCCAATCGTTTCTTAAATTCAGACACTGCTTGGCGCAGTGACTACGTTCCTGGGGAGCCTGTTCCAGTGTGCAACCACCCTCTTGGTGAAGAACCTCTTCCTGATGTCCAGCCTAAACTCCCCCTGCCTCAGCTTAACACCATTCCCGCAGATCCTATCACTGGTGTTTACAGAGAATAGGTCACCTGTCTCTCCACTCCCCCTTGCGAGGAAGTTGTAGAAGTTGTAGACAGCGATGAGGTGTTACTGAAAGTATATTTAAATTCCAGACTTTTTTCCTGAATGTTTGACATGTCAATAATTCATAGAGAAATTAATAAATAAATAGGAAATCTTACTGTTTTTGCAGAATTGACTGTGAAGAAAGAAGAGATTGTCATAGATATTTTAACTATCCCATAATAAATGTAATACATGATTATACATATTTCAAGTAAAGCTTATTTTCAGAATTCAGCAATTGTCTCTGAAGTTACACTGACATATATTGAATTTTATCTAGTTCTGATTTTATTATGCAGAAACTTTCATATTTTTATATCAAATGACTTCCATTTAATCCACTTATTGGTAATTTGATCCTTTGTCAAAAGACTTGTAACTGGATCATTAGAATAATAAATAACTTTGTTTTTTAACAATGTTTGAGGAAATTGTTATAGAAAATTCAAGAACCCTCAGCAAGGATTTTTTATTTTTTTTTAATTAAAAAGGAAAAATGTGAATTAAGAAAAATATGGAATGAAAAAAGGGAAAAATAGCAGATACAAAAGAAATGTAGCTAATAAGAAAATACATGATTATTTAAAACACAACATTATTATGTTTAACACTGTGGTTCTTTGGATAACAAGATCAGCAATTTATTTCAACTTAAGAAACCAGAACAAACTTAGCATAAGAGACAGACATCTTACTGATACATTATTGTTATAATAATTCTGTCGAAACTACTGATAATGAAACTTAAATATTACTACATATTAATCCTTCTTACTACATATTAATCTTTATTTTATTACTACATATTAATCTTTCTTTGCTTTAACTAGTGAAATTTAGTATTCTGACACTTGACTGGGTCACATATACAAAAGACCAAGTAAATAATGTTTCGGAAGTATTTTTGAAGAATGAATAAGAGTTGAACATGGGAAAGGCTGTTATAAGAGGAGCATATTAGAGAATGACCATCTATTGTCTTCCATTAAAATTAAGCTTCAAACCAATATGATTCATTCATCTACATTTCAATCTGCCTGTCCAAAATAAATAAATAAAGTTAAAATTTAGTCTGTAGTGTCAAAGCTATCTTTTAAAAAATATAGGAATATTTGATATAAAATACAACCATTTTCAGACTCCTGAAAACTATGTATTTTATAAGTGTTCTAGTTAGTCAACCAGCTGAGCTATGGAAGAACGTTTAATGTTTAACCCCCTGTTCCCTATCCATTGTTTTTTGTTGTTGTTGTTGTTGTTGTTTTTGTTCGTTTATTTGTTTTTTGTTTTCTTCTCCTCTTTCCTTACTCGAAAGCAATTCAAAAAAATAAACCACTACATAAGAACACACTGAAGTTCCTACTAATACCTTGATCTTCTTGATATTCTACTGATAACGGACAACTCATGATAGATATTGTAGACTGTGGAAAAGAAAATCTCAGTTTCTTAGAAATCCTAATTTTAAGTAGGATTTTTTTTTAATTATTTTACCCAGTATCTCATTAGAATGAACACTAAACGATCTGCGCCCAAGTGATGTTGACATGGCATTATTTTCTTTCTGGCAGAATGTATCACTGACAGAGTCAATGTATGCCATGGAATAGGTTAACAGTTACTGGGAAGACAAGAATGAGAATCAATTTACCACTGGGGTATTAGTGCCAAACATGAAACATGGAGAGACCTTATTCTGAAGCCTTGCTCTAAGTCTAAGATAAAATGGTTTTAAACCATGGTATCTTGGCTCCGCAGTATAAAAATGATGTTATGTTACTTGAAAGTATCCAGAGAAGGGCAACAAAACTGCTAAAAGGGTGGGGAGGCATGTCTTATAAAGAGAGTCTGAGGACACTTGTGTAGTCCAGTCGGGAAAAAAAGGAGTCTAAGTCCTCATTGCTCTTTAAAACTTCCTGATGAGGGGAAATGGAGAGGGTTGTGCAGATCTCTTCTTTTTTAGTAACCAAGGTCAGGATGTGCAGGAGTAGCACAAAGGTGTGCCAGGGAGGGTTCAGACTGGAGAGTCGGAAAATTTTCATTGCTTTTTTTTCATTACTTAGGTGGTCAAAAATTGGAACGAGCTTCCTAGAATCACTTCGAGGTTGATGCCTGTGAGTGTCCAAGAGGCATTTGGATAATGCTCTTAGTAATATGCTGTAACTTTTGGTTAGCATGAAGAGATCAGGCAGTTGGACTAGACGATCTTTGAAGGTTCCTTCCAGCTATTCTGTTCTGTTCTATGCTATGCTATTAAATATTCTGTAGTATTCTGTATTATTCTATTCTGTAATGTTCTATTCCATTTTGAAGGTATTCTTACACTTGGGAAATTATCTTAATTTTTGAATTACATTATTCTCATCTACTTTGGTTGAATCAGGGTACTGATCAAAGCTGGTTCAAAGGTAAGTTTAGAAGGATTTGGGACCAATGCTTTGGCGTAGGAAGAAACTGAAATTGAGTCACACTGGACCATGGTCTTCTATTGCATCTTTGTCCTTCAAAGCCTTACTACATAACAAAGAATTTTATTTGCATTTTTTTTTTCCTTTTATGTGAATCTAGAGGGACAGCATGATACAGGAGAGTTTGGATATATATATATTTTTGATACAACTATGTTTCTCTCAGAAAATGTGCTGTTAGGGGATGTGGTTAAGCATTCAGCATACTGCATGAGATAAAATCCAACATTAAGTAATTGTCATGTTAAGGGGTGTAGCCGATTAACCGTTATGGGTCTGGTCAGATTCAGAGCACTGAACTACCACGGTCATGGATTCACCAATAACGTATAACCACCCTTACCCTAGTTGCGTTTAATGAGAACCGTCATGACTAGGAACAATGCAATCAAGTGCTATTTATTACAGCAACAGGTACACAGGTTCTTTGGATTGCTGGCAATAGTTACTGTCTGCAAAAGCAAGCTAGCATGCATGAAATACACGGATGGCACAGGTGCGCAACCTGGAAATTAACGTATTAAAAGGCACAAAGATTCTATAGAGATTTCTAAGTTTCTGCAGAGACACACGATATAACCAAGTGTTCAAATCTCACCCAAAGGCATCCCAATGCAGGGGGAAGAGAGGCTCAGCTCGTCGACTGATCCCAGGAGTCAGGAGGTCCTCAGGATGGTGTTTTTATCCCTTGGGATGGTATCTCCCCTGACAGTGGTATATTCCCTAATGATGGTATCTTCCCTGACATCCCCTCTCTCTTAGGCCAATTTACATTATTTTCTATCTTTTATGTGGAGCTTGAGTGACTTTATTCATGCATATCTTAGTTATGATTGGTGAACAGTTTTCCCGTCTCTGTTTAAAGTAACGGGCTCCGAGAAATTCAGAGTGCATGCTCAGTGAGGGGTGGTTGCACCTTGGAGATGGGTAGCTTTTGGGATGGAGGTGTGTTTTGGTACTATAATGAAATTATAATGAGCAAAAGTACACTAGGGTACAGCATTTATCAGAACATGACAGGTCCTTGGCTCAGGGTAGCAAAAAGTGCAGCTTATCAGTCTAGGTGTGCACAAGAACAATAGAGTCCCCACCTGTTCACAGAGCCTAGCCATGGTGTCTTCATTCCACTCTACGCTCCATGCTGTTCCTTAGAGCTAGCACACCAGGTTCCTCCAGCGCGATAGCATCTAAGGTTAGAAGCCTAGAGAATGCTTAGGTAATGCAGCTATGCCCTACCCTGAAAGCCTCTTCAATGCTGTACATTTTCTTTAAAATGTGAATGTTTGTTAGTTTTATTTTTCTAATTACTTTAAGCAATTGCACCACAGCAATCAAGAATGATAGGTACTCTGTGAATATTTTTTCTTGGTTGAAAAATTGTGCCAAAGAAACAGACAGATATAAAAATAAATACTCATTTTGGTTGACTCAGATAATGTTACGGTTAGACTTAAGGTTTATTTACGAATGTAAAGAGCTTGAATTTCATCTTCCTTGACTCCCAACCACACATTATTGTATGATATGAGGCATCACCTACAGGTTTGCATAGTTTTCAAAGTGTGGGCAGGGCTGTTTAAGTGTGTGATAATTTACAGGTTTAAATTTAGTCTGTAGTGGCAAAAATACTAGGATTAAGAACAGCTGTTGTATAAGTTTATTTACTAGGTTTCCAAGGTTTCAGTGCTTAGCAGACAATAAAACATACATTACAATTTCAATTTCACTATTCAAGAACAATGATTTTTTTCTTCTTTCTTCTCTCCTTCGCTCCTTCACTCCCCCTCTGCATCCTTCAGCAGCTCATCATTCAAACGATCTGAAAACAAAACAAAACAAAACAGAAACCCAAGGATGGCTGCTTTTTAAGCGTATTTAAGACAGGGAAAAAACACTGCGCCAGACAGCAGCCAGGAGAGTCAAGGGAGTGAGAAAACAGCCTTGCAGGTGCCAAGATCAGTGTAGAGGGAGGGGGAGAGGTGCTCCAGGCGCCGGAGCAGAAGTCCCCTGCGGCCTGTGGTGAGGACCATGGTGAAGCAGGATGTCCCCCTGCAGCCCATGGAGTACCATGGTGGAGCAGGGTTCCACGCTGCAGCCCGTGGAGGAGACCACGGTGGAGCAGGTGGGCCTGCACCGACGGAGGCTGCCACCTGTGGAAGACCCCTGCCGGAGCAGATTCCGGGCCGGACCTGTAGCCCGTGGAGAGGAGCCCACGCAGGAGCAGGTGACCCGGCAGGAGCTGCTGCCCGTAGGGGAGCCAGGTTGGAGCAGTTTTCTCCTGAGGGATGGACCCCGTGGTACAGACCCATATCTGGAGCAGTTCTGGAAGAGCTGCTGCCTGTGGGAAGCCCACGTCGGATCAGTTCAAGTACTGCATCCCGTGGGTGGGACCCCACAGCACAGGGGACGAGAGTGATCGAGAAGGAGCGGCAGAGAAGAAGCGCTGTGACTGACCATAACCCCCATTCCCCCGTTCCCCTGCACCGCTCGGGGGGAGGAGGTGGGAGAGGGTGGATGGGGGGGAAGGTGCTTTTGGTTTGCTTTTTTCCTTTGTTTTCTCACTTCTCTCGCTTGTTAGTAATAGGCAATAAATCTTACTATCTCTTTATGCCGAGTCTGTTTTGCCCGTTACGATAATTATTGCGTGATTTTCTCATCCTTATCTCAACCCTTGAGCCCTTTTCACATATTTTCTCCCCATTCCTCTTTGAGGAGGGGGAGTGAGATAGCGGCTGTGGTGGAGCTCGGCTGCCCACTCGAGCGGAACCACGACACTCCCTCATTGTGTTCCACTTTTTGACTACCTTATGATGGTTTTACCTCACACAACCACTCTCTCACTCCCCTTCCTCAGAAGAAGAGGAGAAGAAAGTATGCTGGAAAGAAAAATAAATAACCAAACAAAATAGGTTGAGCTAAGTTTAATTTACTTAAAGGGAAAAGGACAGAAAAAATAAAAAAGGCCAATCAGAAGCAAAGAGAGAATTCTCTACTTTCCATCAATGAGAGATGTTTGTCCATGTCCTGGGAAGCAGGGCTTCAATATGCATAGCGGTTGTTTAGAAGGACAGACGTCTTCATAATGAGAGCTTATCAGAGCTTCTCTGCATGAGGTCTCTTGGACAGACTGGATGGCATTACCTGGACTGGGGATGCCTGTCTGACTCCAGACTCTGTGACGTGGATCATTTATGAACACAGGTTTTCCATCCTCAATTAGCCCTACTCCTGGGAGCAGGTCAGTAAGTGTCGTCCACACACAATAGATATATAGGTGTGCATACAGGTACATGATGATAGGTATATACTTTCTTTACTGTTAGTAATTCTGCAGTAACTTTTAGCATATATATTTGTTTTACCAGTAGTAATTTGTAGAAATTTGTAATAAACAAATTCATGGAAACTGAGCCACAGTGTTCTTATGAATTACAGAATCTTACAAACCCAAGTCTGCAACTATCAGATACCCCCAAGTGGGGCAACCCTCATAAGGCTGTGGCCATGACACTTCTGGTATCAGGGGTGTGGGATTCCTGTGGGCTGGTTTCAATGGTAATAACTAAGGAAAAAAGACATTGAGTTTTTCAGTCTTTTCTATGTAACTTGTCAACAGTTCCACCTTCCCATTCAGCAGTGGACCCACATTTTCCCTAGTATTTCTTCTGCTGTTCATGTATTTGTAGAATCCTTTATTTCTGCTCTACACACCTCTTAAGAGATTTAACTCTTGTTGGTCCTTGACTTTCGTAATCCAATCCCTGCACAATGGCACAACCCCATACTATCCTTTGGTCACCTGCCCCTGCTTCTGCTTTGTATACACTTGTTTTTTATGCCTGACTTCAGTTAGAAGGTTCTTGTTCATCCACACAGGTCTCCTTTCTCCTTTTGCTTGATTTCCTTCTTGTCAGGATGGACCTTTTCTCTGCTTGAAGGAGGTGATCCTTGAATACCAACCAGCTTTCCTGGACCATTTTTCTCCAGGGCCTTATCATATGGGATTCTTCCAAGCAGATCTCTGAAAAGATTGAAGCCTGCTCTTCTGTTGGAAAGAGGAGCAATCCAAGGGCTTTTTTTTTTTTTTTTTTTTTTTTTTTTTTTTTTCTGCCTCTCAATTATTTCAATCCAGAACTCCATCATGTCCTGATCTCTACATCCAAGGCAGCCCTGACTTTCACTGACTTTCAGCTGTTTGACTAGTTTTTGTAGTTTGTAAATACCAGGTCCAGCAGAACACCTCTCCTTGTTGTCTCTTCAGTTGCCTGTTCCAGTAAGTTGTCCTAAAAACACTTAAAAAAAATATCAGATCGCATAAACCCTGTTGTATCATCCATATGGAAAACATCAGGGTGATTAAAAGCTCCAATGAAGACCAGGGCCTGTGAGCATAAGGCTTTTTACAGTTGTTTGAAGAAGGCCACATCTATTTCTTCCTGATTAGGAAGTCTTTAGCAGATAGTCCAATAACTCCCATGTTGGTCTGCCTACTAGTCTTCACCCAGAAGCACTTGACTGACCCCTGAGCTATCCCAAGGCACACTTCCATGTTTTCCAGATGCTCCACATAAAAGGCAGCTCACCCTCCTCACTTTCTTAGCCTCTCCTTCCTAAACAGCCTATATCCCTCCATTTCAGCACTACAATCATGTGCACCATTCTACATCTTTGTCTTATATCTTTGCATAGTCTCAATATATTTGCAGTGGCAAAACCATAAAGACAAGGAGGCTTGAAGGAGGCTTGTTGCTTTACTGATAAGAAAGAAAAAGAACCTTGGCTCAAGGCAATCTTTTGCTTTACTTATTTATATGATCAAAATAAGATTTCAAAAATGGAAACAGCTAGTGCCTGTTTTGTATTAGTGTGACAGGTTTAAGATGTAGGGAGTGCAAGACTTTGGCTCAGAACTGACTGGCTGATTAAATTTGATAGCCTTCTAATAGCATTTTATAAGACTTTGCAGAGGTGTATAGTACACAAATGTGACTGCATGCTGAATAAGCTCTTATACACAGTTTTTTAATACCAATATTGTGCAGGCCAGGCTCTGAAATGTATTCTTTGACTAAAAGATTTGATATATTTAATTTATGCTGAAATAAAACCACATTAGAAATATCAAACCTTTCACTTATTTGAACTGCATTAACTAGTAAAATGTGCACTTTGCAGACTGTACAGATTTTTGTATATAATATCTTGAAAATTACTTACAAGAGATATAGTTGAACCTCTTCCTGTTTTATCTTTTTCATCAGCAGTAGTTTCTTACTCCAGTAGTACATAAACGTAAATCAAATTCACTTTTATCAATCAAAGTTCATTTAAAGGATATTTCAAGTGTAGCAACAAACGGCTAATCCAGTAACTTCTCAAAGTAAAACATGACATCTACAAAATTACTTTCTGTAGGTATAAGATAATTCTTTCATTTCTTCTGTTCCAAATGTAAACTTTCTCTCCCATTCCAAACAGATTTTGCTACATAGAGGACCATTGAAATAAAAACTTTTTTTTTTTTTAATGACATTGGTTTGTATAGCAACATATCAATGTGATAAACACAAGGTAATTAGGGCTAATGAAAGATAATCTGAGTGATGTTTAAATATGCTCAAATGTTATATATATATATATATATATATATGTATAAAATAAGATAGAAACTGTATTCCTGCTTAATGAATGCTGCTTCTTGTTGTTGTTGTTTTGCAGTGCTAGAAATTTTAAGATACAAATAGAGAAACAGTAAGGAAAAATGAAATCTTATGTAAGTAGATACATGTCCAGAAAGAATATATTTTAGCAAAAAATACAAGTACATATGACTTAGTTCTTTAACAGAACTATTGATAGGAGCAATGTATTCTACAGAGAATAGAATGACACATGTAAAAGGATGTACTAGTCAGAAACATAACTGATTGGGACAGAATCACAGAATCACAGAATGGTTAAGATTAGAAGGGACCTCTGGAGGTCATCTGGTCCAACCCCACTACTCAAGCAGACATGCTTAGAGCAAGTTGCCCAGGACAAGGCATTTGAAGATCTCCAAGGAAGGGCACTCCCCAACGTATCTGGGCAACGTGTTCCAGTGTCCCATCATTCACACAGTAAAGTGTTTCCTGATTTTTAGATAGAACTTCTTGTTTTCCAGTTTGTGTCCACTGCTTCTTGTCTTGTTACTGGGCACCACAGAAAAGAGGCTGGCTGTGTCTCCTTTGTACCCTTACTTCAGGTACTTATAAACATTGACAAGATCCCTTCTGAGCCTCTACTTATTATTTTGTCGTAAGAGCCAAAAAGAAGGACATGATGGGAAGGTTTGAATAAACTCGTAAGACAGGGAAAACAATTTTTGTTATTGAGTTTGTACTTACCATTTAGGTACTTGAGTTACTATTCTCATTATCATATGACAAATAGGGATAATGAAAAGGTACCATGATGAAAAGAAGCATTTAATGCCCTTTTTGCCTCAGTTTTTATTATTAATGATAAGCCTTGCGTTACCCAGTCCTGCAAGTTAGAGGACCATGACTGGGGGAGCAGTGACCAGTGACTTTCCATTTGTTGACACTGAAACTGTAAAGACCAAGCTCTTTAAGTTGAATGTTTGTAAGTCCATTGGACCTGATGGGATTCAGGGTACTGAGTGAATTAGCAGATGGCAGATGTTGTAACAGGATCTCTCTGAATTACATACCAAAGATTTTGTGATCTGAGAAGGTCCCCACTAACTAAAACCTAGCCAATGTTTTACTGACTTACAATAAGTGTGGCAATGTCTGCACCAAGGGAGGTTCAGACATAACATTAAGAAAAGCTTCTTTACCCTGAGGGCAGTTAGACACTGCAACAGGTTTCCTAGAGAGGTGGTTGATGTCCTGTGCCTGTCTGCATTTAAGAGACATTGTTAACACTCTTAACTGTATGTTTTAACTTTTGATCAGCCCCTGAGTAGTCTGACAGTTGGACATAATGTTCCTTCCAATTAAAAATACTCTAATTTATTCTACATATGTTTTGAAAGGAAAGGATTTTTTTCCTGGTATTATTTGTTTCTTGGCTTCAGTAATGTAACACATATACAAGAGTTTATTTGTCACAAAGCTAAGGAATGGAATGATCAATATACTCACACAGTAATCAAAAAAATAAAAATGTCTAGCTGCCAGCTGCCCAGCCTGACACTCTGCCACTTCTGCTCCTCCACAGGACAGAGGGAGAAAGCGAAAGACTGTCTCAAAACATCTGCCAATAACTCTTCCAAATGTTCTTGTGAATTAATAAATGCCATGTAATTTTTGAGGTAGTTAAGGAGGGAACTCTTTGAGTAGTGACTTTGTATTGCTTTCTTTGCCTCTTCTTAATTTTTGTATCTCCCTCCTGGCAAATTAGTTTCCCTGCTATCTTGAATAAAATTAGGCCTCGAATTAATAACTCCCTACCCAACCCTGTACCCCCCTTATAGCTTCTCCCAGTGGTGTGGAAGAATTCAGGGAGGACAGTGTTCACAGTGAGCGTACTGAGTCCCACTGGAAGATGGTAGCTTTCCCTTTTCCAGGACATGAAGGTCACAACTGCGTATTACAAGCATTTGTACTCTCAGCCTGTCACTGGTCTATTGCTATCACTCTCCTGAGCATGCAACTAGAGTGACAGTAGTGACAGTAGCACATAATTCCATATCAGAGGGGAAACAGAATGAGGGTAAGGAGAAAATAAAATAAATATTAATGTTTTTCTGAAAAATAAAATAAAAACACTTTTTTTCTAGGTCATTTATGGTATAGTCTATATCTTAGTGCAGATTTGATGAGGCCAGGGCAGAGTTAAAAGGAAAAAATAAGAAGGAAAAAAAATATTTTCCAGAAGAAATTACAACGTTAACAGCGATCTTTTTGGCAAGGGAGCAAGTAAATAGGCAATCATTATCTCCAAAACCAAATTCATTTCACAGTAGAACATAGTATTTAGCATGGTTTCATAGCATCCAACATATACAATTATTCTCACTGTCAATGAGCTGTGTTCACAAATAGGAGGACCAGTAAACTACTGATCCTTCCCTTCCCTTCCCTTCCCTTCCCTTCCCTTCCCTTCCCTTCCCTTCCCTTCCCTTCCCTTCCCTTCCCTTCCCTTCCCTTCCCTTCCCTTCCCTTCCCTTCCCTTCCCTTCCCTTCCCTTCCCTTCCCTTCCCTTCCCTTCCCTTCCCTTCCCTTCCCTTCCCTTCCCTTCCCTTCCCTTCCCTTCCCTTCCTTCCATTCTTTCTTTCTCTTGAAAGTTCTGGATGCAAATCCCTCAGACAGGTAAATTGAGTTTATCACATCTATCAAGATCGAATTCTGAATAAAAGCCAAATAAACATAAACAAAAATAATAAAAACGTGATTACCATCTTCCAAAATTCGTCCCAGGATCTTCCAGTCAAGCTAGTTTGTTTTGACTCATCCATGATTTCTGAGGTTATGTTTTCCTTGGGAACAGTGAAATCCATCACTGGCATAGCATTATAATCTTATGTGAAATCTTTCCTAATCTCATTTTGCTCCTGCACTAAGCACAGACAGCTCAAATGTCAGCACCAAGCTTGGCACCACACACCCAAAGAGAAAGTACTTGCTGAATCAGGAAGGATATTGCCAGCTGAGATTTTCACCAGCTGGAAAGCAATGGAGTTGCCAGCCCACAGTCAACATTACAGGGTAAAACCAATTTATTGATAATTAATTTTACCACTATGTTTCACATAAATTCAGAGAAAAACATTACATAAAAATCTACAGTGCTAGTGAAGAATGCCCAAGAGTGTGTTGTGGTTATATATGAACACATACATTCTTTATGAAACTATATAATTAATAAATATTATTAAAAATAAAATAATTATAAAGAAATGCAATCTGATGCAAATTTCTCTGATGCATTTTACTCTTTTTAATTTGTATATTCCTAGCAAAGAACCTCTGCTTTCTGAATGCTGTTCCCTTTTACCCGTGAACCCCATGGGGAAGTTTCTCAGACAGTCCTTGTGTGTGTGTGTGTGTTTGTTTTTGTTTTTATTTTTTATTGGATGCATTTAGGTTGGTGTATCTTAATTTGGTTGTGATACAGATTATGTTTGTGAATAAAAAGACTAGACTGTTTTTACATTTCTCATTAACTTCCTGACCTCAGCTCTATTTCACAAGAAATTCTGCTTTTAAAGAAATAAAATACAAAATCTGTTAGAGAATACCTTTACAGTTACCATGTACTTAAATTCTCCTCCTTTATTCTGATAAAATGATGATCTTGTGAGAAGAAAACTGGGTCCCGCTCTGCAGCTATCTACATTGAAAAACAAACAAACAAACAAATCATTCTTTCCCTGTATAAGCCCATGATGAATCAACATCCTGAATACCAAATGTAATTTGGGTCACCGCATCTCCCAAGGGTACCATGGACCTACCTTCCAAGGTCACTCAAGGACAGAGAGACAAAGGAATTGGAAAAGGCAAAAAGAAGTGCAAGGGAGATAACTGGAAGTACAGAATAAGTTAAGATTAAGTGGGGTAGCCTGATAAAATAGATGAGGTGTGATTCTGGTCTGTAAAACCAGGTTACATAAAATTTGAATTTGAAACAATCAATATTTCTTAAAATTCAAGAACCAGCATACATCCAGTGAAATTTATAGGAAGAAATTTTAGAGGGAACATTTTTTCACATAACATAAGCTTCATATGTTTAGAATGTCTTGAGTGTCAAATGCGTAAGTGAATTCAAAAGGGTATTCATGAGAAAAAGATTCATCAAGATTGTTAAACATGATGGTTGCTTATTGCAAGCAGTTAAAGGATACAGTGGGACATGTATCACTATATATTTGTCCTCTTCCACTTTCTAATAAACACATCTGATGGTGCCCTTGAAAAAGGAGGTAAGGTTAAATCTTTGGCCTGAATTGATGGTGCCATCCTTTAACATTCTTACACAGAGGCATAACAAACTCTTTTAATCAACAAGAGCAGATGACTGATGATGATGAAATCAGAAGGCCTGAAATTCTTTGTAGTTATATTTTATTAAAACGGGAACTTAGAAAATTAGACTGAACTTGTGTAAGTCTGAAATTTAAATTTATTTGCTGTAGGGGCACATACAGAATTATAAGTATGCACATGTTCAAAATAAAAATGCTGTTCAGCAAAATGAAGGAAACAGGGAAAAAGATGCAGGGTACGGTTGTCTTGAGCATGTTCTTCTGCAACACACAAGGGAAACTAACCACTAACTGCTGGTGAATCATTGTAAGAGGTGGATTTCCTGACAGTAGATCTCTAGTCATTGTAGTTTTCTGTTGTCCTGCACTTTCTTGGACAGTGTGCCTGTTTTTTCATTGATGTTTATGTGTCCAAACTTCAGATGCTTACTTGCAGTTTTTACAAGCTGCTAACATTTTTTTCATGCATGCAAAGAAGAGCAGGGAGAAAGTACTTTTTACCAATTTATATCTCAGCAAAATTCATATGGAATTTCCAGGGACTTCTCAGCCAATAATATTAGGGGAAAACTGAAGATAAGAAGATTTCTCAGAGAATGTATCACAGACAACCTTTTATATTAGAGAATGCTAGGTGGTTCAGTACAAGTAATGACATGTAGTGTCTTCTTAAACTTTCATTAGTGCTACAGGTTTTATTTTACTTACTCTGTATCACATCAGTGCCTACATATATATATATAGAGAGAGAGAGAGAGAGAGTAGGACCTGGAATTAGGACTCCAGTGTTTCTTGCATCTCACTCCCTATTTTCCCTGCTATACTTTTTTTCCTAAGAATCGTTCCTGACTGATGACGGAGTCAAAAAAATTGGGCTAATGGACATGTGACTTGATACATAGCTACTATAGGCCTTGCTTGAGGAAGGGACTTGGACCAGAGAACCTCCAGAAGCCCCTCCAAACTCAACCATTATGTGATTCTATGATTCTGTGATAGCTTTATTTGTGCTAAGCTTTATTTGTGCTAAGCTGAGCACATACATGTAGGAATTCCAGACAGTAAGAGTGACACTATTTGTCCCTTCCAGTTAAGAGAGTTGTGGGTTGGATATTTAGCTTGCTGCTGTTTTTCATGCACCCTCAGCTGGAAGACAGTGTTGGAGGGAGAGCTCCCTCTGAGACAGACCCTGGTCTGAGATAAGCTCTTTGGGCTTCCCACTAGGCCTACATGTGCAAACACTTCTTCACTTCCCTTCTAATTCAAATATAAATAGATAAACTAAAAGTACATGTGATCAAGTTATTAAGTTAGACTGTAAGAGAGTAACAATGAAGCTTCACAAGATTAGTGGTAGTCCTAACTACCTAATATCAGTGCCTGCCAATGCTTAGTTAAGACAAATGTCCATATGCTAATTAAAAAACTGTCTGTGGGAGGCCTAGAACTCCCATGACTATGACTATGGATGTATCCAAACTACTTTCTCTTTGGAGTGTCTAACACTACCAGGTTCAAAAGTCCTTGTTTCTTGAATCCTAAGTGCCAGGTCAGTGTTTTTCACCACCAGGGCTGACTTCTCTTTGGCAAAGCAATTTTTTCTCCATATCTCAGCATATTAAACAAGTAAAGAGTACTTCTTATCATCTAGAACAGATGTAGCCCTATCTTGAAGGAAAGGGCAAAGTCACTGGTGAAATGCTCTTGACCTCGAATAAGAACTGTATCAGGGCCTGATGGAATTATATTGCTAAAGAATTGAAATTATAGAGTCAGCTTACTAGTATCACCAATTGATAATGTTTGAGGCTGACCTTTAGAGAGAGTATGTCTGCTTAAACAAAGTTGAGGTGTGTCATGAAACAAAATCTATTATAAGTATTATACCTATGAACATTACATCATTCTACACTAAGAAGGCTTATCACAACCACCACTGAATGCACTTTGAACACAACCTTTTAGAAATATTTCATTAAAAAAAAAAAAAAAAAAAGAAAAAAAAGTCCTGCAAAGTTTCAAGTATCTGCTTATTTTTATGTAGATCCCCAAAAATTAAATATGCCAATTAGGCTGGCATATATTTTCTTCCCGGCCCTCACACCCCTATCTGGAGGCAGATTCTGACCTCAACGAAGTCCATGTAAGTACTCTCATTGACCATCATTTGTAAAGGGATCTACTATGCCCGTGCTCTGAAAAAATTACAATTTCAAAAGAAAAAGAGGGTACTCTGCAGCAGGAAGGTAATACTTGACATCACTTGTAGCAGACTGGAACTGATGAATAGGTCAGCTGTGTCCTTTCAGGCTAAGCAGAGGGGTCAACAGGATGCTTTATAATGTTGTATTTTCAAAGAGGAAACTGTCATCTCCAGAAAGGTGCCATCTGTTAAAGGTTAGAATCAGAAAGGTTAGAATCAGGAGGCATGATTGTCATCATGGGAAGATAAGACTTGAACAGAAACCTTGTTATGACAGAATAGTTGAGATTGGAAGGGACCTCTGAAGGTCATCTGGTCCACCTCCCCTGCTCAAGCAGAGACACCTAGAACAGGTTGTCCATGTACATGAAAGTTAATTCTAAATTCTGATTTGTAAGACTGAGTTATTGAAACTCTGTCTATGGCTTGTGAACATAATGATCTTTATGCTATTAAACATTTTCCATCAGAACTAGCACAGGGTTGACAAAACAGTAAATTTAAGATATAATGTGCAGGCCCCAAAAAGTAGTTAAAATATTGGGTTCACTTCGGCCCCAAAAAGTAGCTAAAATATTGGGTTCACTTCTTGGGTATATGTGATAGAAAGTGTTCTGATACTGAATTAGTTTTCAAAGCGTGCTTTTAAAAGGTTCAGCTGTACAACTCAAAGTGAGTAAAATTTGATAAGATAAAAACTTCCTTGTAAGTAAAAAAAATGATAAGATGAATTTACATCAGTGTATTGAATAGTGTGTTCCATAGTTACTATCCTACACACAGTTAACAAAATTAAATGCCTGTTATATACTTCAAAATAGAATAGAAAAAAAAATAATTAAAAGTAAACGTACACTTTCTGGTAGAAGAGAAGAGGAGAAGGGAAAAATGTGAGAGAGAAAAGTCGAGTAGGATGGGAGGCTATGAAGCAAGAATAAATTTATTAGGTGAAGGAGAAGAAGCTACAGGGACACTGATTTGTTTTCTGATTTGTTGCCATATATGATAGAAGAACACATAGGGTTAACTAATGTTACACAGCATTTGAAACCACAGCACATCCTACTGTACCATTGTAAGCATATTTTTCAAACATTAGCAAGCCACAAATCTAAAACACATTGCTTGTGAAACTGAAACTGCTTTACAGTTTGCAATATAAGAGAAAATGTATCATTTAAGCTGACATTTGGACTAGCTGTCAACCAGAAAACTCCTTATTTCAGTTGCAGCATATTGTATCATCCTTTATTGTCTGAAGCCAGAATGATAAAGTGATAGTGTTCAAGGCAATAGTAGTTCAGAGTATACTACATTTCCTGACCAATTTGACTTTCTGTGATATCCTGAAGGAAGTGACAAATGTAAATGATTTAACTTGCTTAAGCTTAATTGAAGGAAAGAAGAATTAATTGCATTTAGTAGTAGTAGTAGTAGTATATTCATTATTATTATCAGAACATTATATCACTGTCCACTTAATCACTACAAGTGATTAATATCACTAAAATACATTGAGACAGATAAGAAAGAAATTGGCAATGCCAATATTGCTGTAGGGATTTCAGTCTAACCTTTAATATACCATAGAACTGACAATTGCATTGAGATTTTGAGAGACATAAATGAACAGTGCCACAATCATATGACTTTTCACAGAAATCTCAGAACGAAATCACATTTTACTGAACCTTAATTTACTGTTAACTTAATCTTTGTATCTTTGTTGACCTGAATTCTGGAAACACCTTTTGTTTGTTTGTTTGTTTTGTTTCTGTTTAAAGGTTTTGCTTTATATTGCTTTGAAAAGATCTCTCTAGAATTTTACATTTTAAAAATCAAACTTTGTACAAATTTTGAAATATGTTTTTTTTTTTTTTTCCTTTAAGGTGCATTTTATCATCTTTGTGTTTTGAGAAATGTTTTCACAAACATTTCGAATAAAATTGAAACCGTTTTTACTTTTTTTTTTTTTTTTTTAAATATGTTTCTTCAAAATACAGTACCTGCAAGTAATTTTGTGTATTCTTTTGCTTTTTGTTTTTTGTGTTTATTTGTACCTATCTATTGACTTATTTTATTTATATGGTGTCTCTCACATCGTTACAAAATCTGTAAATGAAACCTGCTTCCATTCTTACAAAGCTACATCATTGTAGCACACCTAGTATAATTTCTAGCTGATAGAATACGTAAGCAGTAGCAAAGTTTCTTTATGCAATTACTAGTCCTCATTCTACTTTCAGTACCATCCTCTTAAAATAAATAAACACAATAGCTATTATTATAGATACACTGCAACTGTACATGCAATATAATTTATTAGTATATTCTTACAATTCATTTCAATGATTGAAAGTTACTTGAAACCAAATATAAGGAGAAAAAGTAAAGAAGTCAACAAATATACTACCATGGTATGGTAGAATATAAATGATTCTCATACAGCTGCTTACAGATTCTTTAAGTGTGACTTCAGGGCTGTCCTAAATTATTGCTAGTGGTGCATGTCAGGAGGAATAAAAGCTTTATCTTTGTGCTTGATGAGGCATTTTTAAGATCTCCATACCAATAATTTTCTACGGGGTTGGAAGACTTTCATTATTTTCAGTAAAATCTGTGAACAAACAAAAATTTTGTATTCATTCACAAGCAGTATGAACACCTGAATTATGATTTATTTTTTTTTAATATAATCTCTGATTATTGAACTCGAAGCATTCTCTTCCAGTATATGGGTGGTTAAATTGTGTATATGAACTTTTGAAGCAGTTTAGATTTAAGATATATTACTTTTAAAGCAAAATTTGATTCTTTTTGATGATTCAGATTTCCAGGAGTTAATCTTTAATAATAAATCCAAAGTACTGGTGGCATTTTTTTTTAAGTTTCTAGAATTAGTCTGTTGAATATTACAATTTTAAAATTAATCTCTAGTTGACTTTGAACATAAATGAATCCTTAAGGTTTCAGTCTCTATTATCTGCAAGGTACATCAAAGTAATTTCTTACATTTAATGTTAGTCAGTACTGTGAAATATTCTCACTGCCTTGGCTAACAGCAGTTGTTAAAATAGGTATGTGAATGTAAACAGTCGATGTGAAAGGAACATGCAAAATTGACGGAGAAACTTGGCCTGAAACTTTTCGAGTCATAGAATAAAGTGACAATTGGACTTCTTAAACTGTAACCTGGGAATTACAAAAAGGATTTAGAAACAAAGAACTCAGATGGAACAGAAGTATAAAAAGCATGAGAATTTTCAATGTTTGGAGTTGCAACATTTGTGAGGGAAAGACCTTAGAGTACAACCATCAGCAATCAAAGCTTGTTTAGAAAATGCTGAAAGTCTTCCTCTGGAATCAAGATCTCTGGATTGGACAGACAGAAGGCTCTCCCTTTGGATGCTATGAAAAGCTTGAATCCTGGCATGTGTATGAATGTGGCCTGTGTGTGTGTGTGCACGTAACTGTGTGCACATATGGGTGGGTGTAAGGTTAAAGCATTTTGAAATTCGTTAGTGACGTTTCTAAGCATTTTATAAGTTCCTAGTATGGTATTTTGTAAGTTGTATTGCTGATATTAATCCATGAATGAATCATTGATTACCTGCTAATTATGAGACATTTATAAATAAATAAACCATTGTGATCTTGATTTGGTTTTAAACAAATGGACTGAGCAGATTTTCTATGGCAGTTTTCATTACATATGTTTATGGGCTCGTATAGTCTTTAAGAAGTTTATATATTTTTATATATACAATATATTTCAACAGTTATAACTTAATGGAAAGGTCAAAAGAGATGCAACATTCCTTTTCTTTACATAGATGTGATTTACAAAAGTTAAAGAAAAGTTTATCTATGTATTTATTTATTTATTTATTTTCCAGAAAAACATGGTCACACTTCCTTGCATCCTAGTTTACGCATATTATATCACACTAACAACTATTTGAGGTACATTCTCTCTATTAAACTTGCAAACACTTTGAGACAGAAATCTTTTTTATTTCTTTTTAGGAGACTGCCTAATATTGTAAGGCAAATGTGGTCTAAGTGCATTCCTGCACTACTCATAAGCAGCAATAAGAATATTAATCCTAGAAATACATATGAAGTATGATAAGGATTCATTTCAAATCCGGTAGCTTAAAGTTCAAAAGTTTAATTAAAGTCCAAATCTAATCAAGCTAGGCAATGTTGATTTTCATGCTCCAAGTGAAAATCCTGTTTAGATAACAGAACTAAATTTTCTTTTTTCTGTAAATGATGATAAAATTTGCTGAGATCATAAAATATTTCTGAGGTAGACCAAAACATAAAGACAAAGCACTTAACACCTTCTGTCAGACCACCAAGAATTAGAAAAACTTCCTAGTCATTCTGTAGGACCCCTTGCAGTATTGTATTTATATACAAGCCAGATCAGGTAAACTGTAGATGTGTGCAATTTCCTTCTAATCCTAACATGTTTGCAAGAAATAGTCATTCACTTTTGCCTTTAGATTTTTTTGTTATTTATATTGGTTAGAGCTCTATCTCTTGCTGTGAAGCTGTGCTACAAGGTATTAACTGTCCTTGTAAGCATCACGATTTCTTTGTGATCAAGTGAACTCTCTTCACCAGCCTCATATTCTTAGTCCAGTTATTTCATTCTTATTCTTTCTGAAAGCTGTTCATTCCTGGGACTGAGATAATCTATCAGTTCCTTTGTTTCATCTAACAACTTCTAATCTGCTCTAAGAGGTTCTATCGTTCTAATAAAGTGATCTTTACCTATGATGTTTATTGCTATGTATTAATAAAAACAATAGTTTGGATTTTTTTTCTGAAAAAAATGAGGAACTTACTAACATACTTAACTTTCCAATTACATTGAGGTTTACTTCCTAGGTTTATTACTGTATTTTTCCATGTTGTAGTTGCCTAAACTGTTGTGTGTAGAGCTAATATGCAGTACATGGGGATAAATGGTTAAAAAAGAATCTTTCTCTGAGCTCCCAAGAAATATAAAAATTTCAGATGTATAATGTACACTTATATTACTATACTTCTTTAGACAGCATATTTCTATACTTCTTTAGATTCACTTCAAATAAAGCTGAACACTGGACAATCAGGTGTTATTATCTGTAACATCTGATTTTAGCTTTGAAAAAACCTTTTTGCAAACATCTTGTCATGTGACAAAACACACTGTAAAGTTAGTTTTATCTTCCCCGATATAGCACATCAACTGTATAAAGGATGTGAAAAAAATGGTGTGATTTTCATAGCTGACAGGAGTACCTTGTATTTTGCCAGGGGTAATCTGACAACATTTTTATAAATGTACCTAGGAGGATATTTTGGGAACTTAAATTAGTCTTCAGACTGCCAACTGCAAACACAGCCACAGAAGAAGGAAAGAGTAGTATGCCATGTTTAAGATTTTATGGGAACTAGTGTTATTTGCAATCTAAAGATTCACTGTCATGGAGGAAGGACCAACAAAAATATGTATTTCATTTTACTTAGTAATCATGTTTTGTTGTCCGTTTTTTAAATGTTGTGCATAATATTCGAGCACCACTTCCACAAGTTCAAGATCAGTGTATCTCCACAAGAAAGAATTCGGTCAAGGGGGGCAGGTGACCTTCATGGATGGGCAAGGAGCTCTTGGGAAAACTTAGGTAGAAAGCATACATGATGTGGAAGAAGGGAAAGACCAGTTGGGTGGAATAGAAAGATATTGACTGAGAATGAAAGGGTGCAATGAGGAAGGCCAAGGCCCAGTTATAATTAAATTTAACAAGAGAAATCAAGAAGGACTTCTTCAAAAGGAAAATCATCAGGAAAAGAAAGATTAGGGAAAATGTGGGTGACCTGCTAAATGAGATAGGTGCCTTGGTGATGCTGCATACAGAGAAGGCAGAGTTACTGAATGCCTTCATTACTTCAGTCTTCACTGCTAAGGCAACCCCCCGCACGCTACTAAGCCTGGAAACAAGAGAGAAAACCTGGAGAGAGAAAGACTTTCCCCTGGTGGAAGAGGACTGAGTTAGAGGTTATGTAGGCAAGCTAGACACTCACAAATCTATGGGCCCTGGTAGATTGCACCTGAGGGTGCTGAGGGAGTTGGCAATGGGATTGCTGAACTGCTTTCCATCATCTTTCAGTGGTCACGGTCAACTGGAGAGGCCCCAGATAACTGGAGACTTATTACTGTGAAGCCCATCTATAAGAAGGGTTGTATGGAGGAGGAGGGGAACTGCAGGCCTTGCAACCTGACTTCGGTGCCAGAAAAGGTGATAGAGAAGGTCATCTTCACAGAATCACAGAATCATAGAATTTTCTAGGTTGGAAGAGACCTCAAGATCATCGAGTCCAACCTCTGACCTAACGCTAACAGTCCCCACTAAACCATTTCCCTAAGCTCTACATCTAAACATCTTTTGAAGACTTCCAGGGATGGTGACTCCACCACTTCCCTGGGCAGCCTGTTCCAGTGCCTCACAACCCTTTCAGTGAAGAAGTTCTTCCTAACATCTAACCTAAAACTCCCCTGGCTCAACTTAAGCCCATTCCCCCTCGTCCTGTCACCAGGCATGTAGGAGAATAGACCAACCCCCACCTCGCTACAGCCTCCCTTGAGGTACCTATAGAGAGCGATAAGGTCACCCCTGAGCCTCCTCTTCTCCAGGCTGAACAAGCCCAGCTCCCTCAGCCGCTCCTCGTAGGACTTGTTCTCCAGGCCCCTCACCAGCTTCGTCGCCCTTCTCTGCACCCGCTCAAGCACCTCGATGTCCTTCTTGTAGCGAGGGGCCCAAAACTGAACACAGTACTCGAGGTGCGGCCTCACCAGAGCTGAGTACAGGGGGACGATCACCTCCCTAGCCCTGCTGGTCACACTGTTCCTGATACAAGCCAGGATGCTGTTGGCCTTCTTGGCCACCTGAGCACACTGCTGGCTCATATTCAGCCGACTATCCACCATCACTCCCAGGTCCTTCTCTGCCTGGCAGCTCTCCAACCATTCCTCTCCCAGCCTGTAGCTCTGCTTGGGGTTATTGCGCCCCAGGTGCAGGACCCGGCACTTGGCCTTGTTGAACTTCATGCAGTTGACCTCAGCCCATCGGTGCAGCCTATCCAGATCCTCCTGCAGAGCTTTCCTACCCTCGAGCAGATCGACACACGCACCTAACTTGGTGTCATCTGCGAAAGCATTCACATAGCATAGGTGGGGCAACCAAGGCATCAGGCCCAGTCAGCATGACTTCATGAAAGGCAAGTCCTGCCTAATCAACTTCCTCTCCTTCTATGAGCAGGTATCCCACCTGGTGGATGATGGAAAGGCTGTTGACATAGTCTACCTAGACTTCAGCAGAGCCTTCGACACAGTCTTCCGAGGTTGGATTGATGGGCAGAGGCCAATGGGATGAGGTTCAACATGGCTAAGTGCTGGGTCCTGCGTTTTGGTCACAACCCCATGCAATGCTACAGGCTTGGGGGAGAGTGGCTGGAAAGCTGTACAGAGGAAAAGGATCTGGGGTTGTTGGTCGACACTTACCTGAACATGAGCTGGCAATGTGCCCAGGTGGCCAAGAAGGTCAATGGCATCCTGGCTTGTATCAGGAATAGTGCAGCCAGCAGGACCAGGGAGGTGATTGTCCCCCTGTACTCAGCTCTGGTGAGGCCACACCTCGAGTACTGTGTTCAGCTTTGGGCCCCTCACTTCAAGAAAGACATGGAGGCCTTGGAGCATGTCCAGAGAAGGGCTATGAAGCTGGTGAAGGGTCTGGAACACAAGTCCTGTGAGGAGCAACTGAGGGAGCTGGGGTTGTTTAGTCTGGAGAAGAGGAGGCTCAGGGGAGATGTTATTGCTCTCTAAAACTACCTGAAAGGAAGTTGTGGGGTGCTGGGGATCAGCCTCTTCTTGCAGGTAACTAGCAATAGGGCTAGAGGGAAAGGCCTCAAAATGCACTAGGGGAGGTTTAGGCTGGGAATTAGAAAACATTCCTTCTCAGAAAGAGTCGTCAGACATTGGAACAGATTACTCAGGGAGGTAGTGCAGTCACCATACCTATGGGTGTTTCAGAAAGGTTGGATGTGGTACTTAGGGGCATGGTTTGGTGGGTGACAGTGGTGGTAGGGAGATCATAGTATCATAGAATCATCAAGGTTGGAAAAGACCGTCAAGATCAAGGGAGATCAAGATCCTGATGAGGAAGGACTGAGAGACTCAGGTCTCTGTGGGAGACAGAGGGATTTGGCCAACCTCTTTTCAGTGGTTTGTGGGGACAGGACAAGGGGCAATGGCCAAAAAATGGAGCACAGGAAGTTCCTCACCAATATGTGAACAAACTTCTTCATGGTAAGGGTGACAGAGCACTGGAACAGGCTGCTCAGGGACGTTGTGGAGTCTCCTCTGGAGATACTCAAGACACCCCTGGACGCCTACCTGGGCAACCTGCTCCGGGCAACCTGCTTTGGCAGGGGTGTTGAACCTGATGATCTCTCAATGTCCCTTCCAATCCCTACAATTCCGTGCTTCTGTGATCATCTGGTCCAACCATCATCCTACTAAAAATAAGAAGCTAGATGGTTAGACCAGATGATATTGGAGGACTTTTTCAACCTTAATGATTCTCTGGTTCCCTACCTGTAACGGTAGGAAAGTTAAATTAAAGTAGGTTTTGAATTGTCTTAGGAAGTGAAAATGATTCTTGCTTAACAGAGAGAAACTAAGTTAGAGTAGAGCTTCTGGTTCTTGGAAGAACCAAACTGAACATGACAAAACTTTTTGACAAATAGAATAACTGAATTTCTGGAGAAATTTGGACTGTCAAGTTGACTTTTCAAAGCCAAAGTATACAGTCTTATGCATATGACATCAAGTTAGGTGTGTGTGTCGATCTGCTCGAGGGTAGAAAGGCTCTGCAGGAGGATCTGGATAGGCTGCACCGATGGGCTGAGGTCAACTGCATGAAGTTCAACAAGGCCAAGTGCCGGGTCCTGCACCTGGGGCGCAATAACCCCAAGCAGAGCTACAGGCTGGGAAATGAATGGTTGGAAAGCTGCCTGGCAGAGAAGGACCTGGGAGTATTGGTTGATAGTCGGCTGAATATGAGCCAGCAGTGTGCTCAGGTGGCCAAGAAGGCCAACGGCATCCTGGCTTGTATAAGAAGCAGTGTGGCCAGCAGGTCTAGGGAATGATTGTTCCCCTGTCCTTGGCTCTCGTGAGGCCGCACCTCGAATACTGTGTTCAGTTTTGGGCCCCTTGCTACATCGAGGTGCTCGAGTGAGTCCAGAGGAGGGTGACGAAGCTGGCGAGGGGTCTGGAGAACAAGTCTTACGAGGAGCGGCTGAGGGAGCTGGGTTTGTTCAGCCTGGAGAAAAGGAGGCTCAGGGGTGACCTTATCGCTCTCTACAGGTACCTTAAAGAAGGCTGTAGCGAGGTGGGGGTTGGTCTGTTTTCCCATGTGCCTTGTGACAGGACAAGGGGGAATGGGCTAAAGTTGCACCAGGGGAGTTTTAGGTTGGATGTTAGGAAGAACTTCATTACCGAGAGGGTTGTTAGGCATTGGAACAGGCTGCCCAGGGAAGTAGTGGAGTCTCCATCCCTGGAGGCCTTTAAAAGATGTTTAGATGTAGATCTTAGGTTTAGTGGAGGACTGTTAGTGTTAGGTCAGAGGTTGGACTCAATGATCTTGAGGTCTCTTCCAACCTAGAAATTCTGTGATTCTGTGATAATAAGAAGAAGCTATTGCATATATTTACATTTCTGTTAGGTCAGAGGTTGGACTGGGTGATCTTGGAGGTCTCTTCCAACCTAGACAATTCTGTGATTCTGTGATTCAAGACAACCACAGTCTTACTGATTTCTTGTATGCATTAAAAGTATTCCTACACCCATAGGGAATTCCACAAAATACAGGTCTGATAACTTCTCATTATTTGTTAAATGCAGCTTTTATTTTCTTATAACTCTTATAATTACCTGTCCTGGTTTCAGTTAGGACAGAGTTAATTTTCTTCCTAGTAGCTGGTAGAATGCTATGTTTTGGCTTAGGATGAGAAGAGTGCTGATAACAGCCCGATGTTTTAATTGTTGCAGAGCAATGCTTATACCAAGCCAAGGACATTTCAGCTTCTCATTCTGTCCTGCCAATGGGCAGGCTAGGGGTGCAGCAAGAGCTGGGAGGGGACAGACCCAGAACAGCTGACTCAAACTGGCCAAAGGGATATTTCATACCATCTGCTGTCATGCTAAACAATATATAGGGGTGGCTAGCCGGGGGGAGGAGGGCTGGACTGCTCAGGGATAGGCTGGGCATCAGTCAACAGGTGGTGAGCAATTGTGTTGTGCATCACTTGTTTTGTACACATTATTATTAGTAGTACTATTATCATCATTATTGTTATTATTGTCATTATTGTTTTCTTGTCTCAATAAACTGTGTTTATCTCAACTCACAGGCTTCACTTTCCCATTTCTCTCCCCCATCCCAGAGAGGGAGGTGGGACGGTGAGTGAACGGCTGTGTAGTGTTTAGCTTCCAGAGGTTAAACCACAACATTACCTTATCCATATATAGTCATATGTCTTATTCACTTTTTGCTCATAAATGTCATTAAATGTCATATAAAATCTCTTACCCATAATGTTCTCTTCAGAGCTAAGGGTACTTTTTTTTTTTTTTTTCTTTTTTTTTTTTCAGTAAAAGAACTTCTGTTTCACTTCACTATTCTTTCCCAGTACACTTGTTTTATGCATGTTGAATATTATACAAGATGATTCCTCTAGGCCAGTAAATTAATTCTTAACATTCCAATATCTAAGTTTCTTGAAAATCATGGGGAAGAGGGGGAGAAATGAAGGGGGAGGGAGACGTGAACCCTAACAAGAATGTGTGAGAGGGCTAACACTTAGTAAGAAGGCTGTAATATCACACCTGGAATGGAGAGGAAAATACTGCATTAGCATTAAATGATTAACTTGCAAAATATTAAAGTTATTAATATGGTAATAGCAAAGAAAACGTTGTGTTTTTTATATTGTATTGAAATGTGTTTGATGGCTCATAGGTGGTTCTTATAGGAAACTTATTGATCTGTGCCAAATATTATGTTGTTACCTGTAATTAGTATAGGTAATCAGCATAAATTTCTCCTTAACTGTTTTTGTGTGAAAAACTGTGACAAAGAAGAAAATGGTATCTTTCTCAAAAGCTGACTGAACTAAACTTTTGAATTTACCATTTATGGAAGTGTTGTGGAAAGAGCAGTCAACATTTAGAGATTTTGTAGAATCACTTGATGTTTAATAAAGGTTATGGGATAAAATGTGGCGGTTCACACCAAAGAAGGGTTCTAAGCTAAAACTAGTAAAGACTTGGCATAACCCTCTGTAATCAAAGGAGGAAAAATGCACGTTACCATGTTTCAGATCTGTCTTTTAAAGTTCTACCAAAAGATAAATAAATATTTGTGAACAGCTGCAGAAATATTTAATGTATGTTATTGTGATTAAGAGGATAACTGAGTGACTGACCTGAAAGAGTAAACAGCTTAAGAACTTAGAATCATTTATCTGTTGCAGGTAGACTTTTTTTTTGTTGTTGTTGTTTGTTTGTTTGTTTGTTTTTGTACTCATTAAAAAAAGAAAAGTAATAGCATTTTAATATGCCATCACTTTTGAGAGATTACAAAGGTCTTCTGACTGAGGAATCACACTGAGTCACAGATACAGCATTAGCCACAATCCCTGACACGGAGTTCTGATATGATCTTGAATGAGTCACTTAGGGAACATGTGCAGTAAGCAATACCAAGATGTAATTGAGCTAACTTGAAAATCAAAAGTGACATAGATATTAGGGACATATTGCTAATTAGCTGAAACATAGTATTGTACTGCATAGTTATATTAGCTAACATTTCTGCACCATTTCTACAATAGCAGTCATGAAACTACACACCTTTTTTCTTCCATATTTCTCCTCTGCTTCTCATTTAAGTTAAAGTAGTGTTTTTCTGGGATGTATCAGATAATTTGTAGCTAACATTTAACCAACATGCCATTGACAGAGCACTGTAATTCAAGATGTAGACATAGAATCAGCCCCTCTGAGACTTAACTGTAAGAGTGGGATCACATAGACTTTCTTAATCTCATATGCCTGTCTGTCATTTCTATCTTTATTGTAAATTGATTGCATTGCGATTTCTACAACTTGTGTATTACTATATAGATATCTCTGGATCTAATGTGCACTGTAATTGTTCTGCTGTGACTGTGACAATTCATTCAGACCAGAATACAAAAGACATGAAGACAGAAGTGTATATCAAACATACAGTTTGGAAAGAAGGTGGAAAAAGTCTTCTAGGTGAATAGTCTCTATAGTCTTCTAGGAAGACTATAGGAAGAATACAGAGACTATAGAGACTAGGAAGTCTATACTAGGAAGACTATAGAGACTAGGAAGTCTCTAAAGTCTTCTAGTCTCTAATAGTCTTCTAGGAAATATAAATGGCATATTTTTGCTTCAAAAGATTTGGTATTGGGTATGTGCCCAAATAAAGAATTTCATAAATTAGGTTTCCTTTCCCTTTCCCTTTCCCTTTCCCTTTCCCTTTCCCTTTCCCTTTCCCTTTCCCTTTCCCTTTCCCTTTCCCTTTCCCTTTCCCTTTCCCTTTCCCTTTCCCTTTCCCTTTCCCTTTCCCTTTCCCTTTCCCTTTCCCTTTCCCTTTCCCTTTCCCTTTCCCTTCCCTTCCTCCCTTCCTCCATTCCTTTGATATCACAAATCTACATGTTATCTAATAGGAGATAATTAACTTTCATTCATCATATATATGCCAAGAAGTATGATGTGTGTCTGAAATCTCTGTTTATGGAATGTGATTCATCTCACCTGTAGCCATCTGAGCTAAAACTGGATAGATCACTCTTTGTAGTTTCCTATGATACTGCAATGGATGGCACTTGCTTAAACTAGATGTCTAACTTTTAGATGGATAAAATTGGTTGAAATGAATCTTATCCTGTGGTACTATATGTTAGACTAAGAATTAGTAGCATAAAGGTTAAGAAAAATGAATCCTACATGAGTTAAACTGAATGATATCAATTTCTTTCAGCTTTGGAAAATCCATTTCTGTACTGGCCATTTCTATTAACCTCTAGCTCCCATTTTTTTTATCACACAAGAATCTGTCTGTTTTCCTTTCAGTCAGTTCCTACTGTATTCATTATTTTCTTTTTTCTTTTAACAAAAGCAGATCCATCCTCTAGCTCATGCTACTCTCACTCCAGTTTTGAGTGTACCACTGCCTGATTATCTCCATTCTCATTCAGGGCAGTAATCACTGAAGGTTCCCTTGGACCTTTTTTTATTTTTACTTTTCCCCATTCTATTACCTCATTTTTTCTGACTGTATACAAGATTTTATGCAGAGGAAACTCACATCACCAAATTTAAAGAACTAGAGTGGGATTCAGTCTTACAGCTGTCAGAGTAGTTTAAGCTGATACAGACCTTGCTGACCAGGGCTTTCATAGCTTTTTTTGTACCTTTCTGTGACTATATAGCATGGCTTTCATATGCACTAAGAAATATGGGATGGCAATTCTTTCTGCTTTCTTATATTAAAAGGCGTTGTCCCGTCTCTCACAGAAAATGTCAGAACCTTCATATTATTCGTTGTAAGCAAATATATTTCTTGAAGACATATTTCTTCAATAGCCAGTTCACTTCTATAAGTGTGTGATAAAAGTATGTGTTTTTTTCTGGTAGCCTGGGTATTTTCTTGAGCTGTTCACAGTTACAGAACTTAAAATATAAATAAATTAATTCCTTTGTAATTACATCAGTTCAGTTAATTGTAAATTAACCTCACAAGTTCACAGAATCACAGAATTGTAGGGGCTGGAAGGGACTTCGAGAGATCATGGAGTGTCGTCGTCATCATCATCCCCGCCCCCCCTGCCAAAGCAGGTTCCTTAGAGCAGGCTGCCAGGTAGGCATCCAGGCAGGCCTTGAATATCTCCAGAGAAGGAGATTCCACAACCTCCCTGTCCCAGTGCTGTCCCAGTGCTGTCCCAGTGCTCTGTCATCCTCACTGTGAAGAAGTTCTTTCACATGTTGGTGCTGAACTTCCTGTGTTCCATCTTGTAGCCATTTGCCCTTGTCCTGTCCCCACAAACCACTGAAAAGAGGTTGGCCAAATCCCTCTGTCTCCCACACCTCAGGTATTTATAGAAGTTTTGCTGTTTGTTTTAAGAAAACATAAGAAGACTGTCTCTGAAAGATCTATAACTAATGACTATTATGGTGATGACAGGGACATCTATGGAAACATTTCATTTGGGAACAAATACACTTGTGTGCATGTATGTATATTTACATTAAAATGCTATGCCAATAGTAGAATACATATTTACATTTTCAATTACATATATGTGTGTTTTTATATATGTAATATTTTTATCAACTACAATCAATCTAGTCTAAATTTCCATTTTATGATGACCTCGTGTCTGTGTATTTCACATCCCTTAAGTATAGGGAAAATTAATGTTAATAATAATTACAGATAGGAGCTTCAACTTAGTAATTCATAACATCCATGCCAATTATATTATTTTATTATTATATTACTTTATTACATTATTGTCAATTACTGAAATTATAGTACTAAGAACAGCTGATGTTGCTCAGAGGAATTTAAAAAAGCATAGTTTAACATAGCAACATTTATCATTAGCACATTATTAGAAAGTTTTATGTCAGGATTAAAACATACAGATTTATATATAAATGCCAGAAGAAAATAATTAAATATTTAAACATACTTTTAAAATATGAAGTATGTATGATGTTGCTTTTAGGAACAGGAGGGTAGAATGTTGCTGGAGGATTTGTTACTTATTCCAAACAGTTTCTGGTATTTGTGACAATTAGTTGTTAGCTGAGGGTGAAATTTTAAATTTTTGCGGGTTGGCTTGTACTCATGCTTGGCACCCAAAATCTGAATTTAGTTAATGGTAAAAGCAGGTGCTTTTTTTCAGCTACTGTGATCTCAGTATGGTTATTTACCTGAGAATTTGATGTTAATTCATGCGGTTTTCTTCACACCTCAGTTTTCTAGTGTCTTTGGCCACTGTAACTGAAGAAGCTAAGACTTCAGTGAGACTGGTGTGTCTTCATACTTCCATAAAAATGAACTGATTTAGAGTGCAGTAGAATGAAAGTATGGCTACTAGGATGATCAGTAAAATAGACAAACTTTTTTAAACTTTTTTTTTTTTTTTTTTTCCCAGAAACAAAAAGCAAATAATCTATCTTCACAAAAGCATACAAATGTTTGATATAGTTCAGTTCTCAGTTCTTTAGAAGTTCTTTTCAGGAAGAAAAAAGCCAGGAACAAAATTTTCATAAGATAAATATTTATAAACTGATCAGGATGAAATTTCAAATGGAAACTGGAAGACGTTCCACCACCAAAGTGAAATTTCAGAACAGCCTTCTAACATGAAGGAAAGGAATGAGAAGATTGCAGGAGCTATTCTGATTTGTAAAATAGGTGTTATGTAAATATTTGCTGTCATAGCAGACAAATGAACTCGGTGTGGTCTACTGTCTCTAGATTTTATTTCTGGCAGTTATACTAACACTATGCTTTCATTTTCAATAGATTTGTTTCCAGTTTATGGCAGCAAAAAGTGAATTAATGAGCCATATTCTTCTTGCACTTTTACAAGCTCAAGGAAAGATACTGATGTAGGTTCTCCTTAGTGCTCCAACTTGTGAACTCCACTATCAGTCTTGCTTCCCTAATAATTTTGGAAATAATATGTTTCTATGTCTTGACTTAATTAGCTCTACAGAATAGTTGAACTGGCAAAATATTAATACTTAAACAATGACGCTGCCACAATTGAGAGAGAATGAGAGAATTTTCAACTTTCTGTCTCCTCAAATTATAAATTAAACAAAATTCTGTAAGTTAGGGAAATAATAAACCCACAAACCAAATATTTTCTTTATTGTATCCTCTCATAAAAGAAAACTGTATGACTCAACTTTTCACCAAAAGGAATACCATCTTCTGTCCTGGAGTCAGGTATTGTACTTCAGTGTAGAAATTATCCAAAGCTAAGGATAATAATAAGTGCTCAAGCTAGTATTTTCGTTGTTGTTTCTTTTTCTTTGATACTGATGTTCCTAACTGCAGTGTTGTTTTGTTGTTTTTGTTGTTATTTATTTGTTTGTTTTGAAACAGTAGGATATAAATGTGAATTGACAAGCACATAATGACATTTTTGGAGACAGAAAACCCCAAAGTTTTTTTCATATATTTCACTGAAGTAGTGTACAGGTACACAAACAGAAATACAGCACTAAAAACTACCAAAAACTCACATGATGAAGTACTTACTTTAAAACAAGCAAACAAACAAACAAAAAAGCTGGAAGGGGAAATGAGATAAACAAGCAAAGGCAGAAACAACAGCATCACTGGAACATTCGAGATTTAAACTTTTGATAGCCATCTTAAGCTTTTCAGAGCATGAAGTAGAGGAAAATTGGCACACCACCTTTTATTTTCCTTCAGTTACATACACATTTTCATTTAGTCACAAAGTGTACGCATGTGTGGCCTGTAAACAGCACCAGCAGTGTGATTCTGATGTACAGCCTACAGTGACTATCCAAAGTAAACGTGTAGGTACAGACAATAATTCTCCAAACAGATGAACTCTAGATGACATGACTGCAGTGAAATTTGGTTCCTAAAAAAAGAATGGCAAAAATCAAAGAAAGGAAAATCTTCCAGTTGCTGAGTCTGTAATGTGGAATATTCTAGAAGAATGAATTATATCATAATTGAATACATTAAGTAGTCTAACCTCAGGAATATCAGATATGAAGCAGACTCTACCTGCCTGATCCAACATACCATCTAATCAGTTTTATCTGAATACCTCCAGGAAGAATAAACACCTACCTTTTAAAATATGTAAATTAGATAATATATATTTATTATCTACATTTCTATCCACAGACCCACAAACTGAATACATGCAGCATTTATTTCATGTAAATAAACATAAAATTAGATCTCACTCAGTTAAAAAATGATTGATTCATAGCTATTTTCTAAATTTTGATTTGCTTTCTCCTTAAAAAATCATCTTGACAAACTTAACTAAAATTTCACAGAAAAATCAGTACCTGCTCTGGAATGTCATCTTATTCCTCAGTTCACTCAGTGTTTGGTCTTTTTGTAAAATGATTCACTTCTGGCAAGATTTCTCTGGGAAGGCTAGTTCACAATTTGTATTTGAAAAAGGTAGTTCTCTGTGATTGCTCAGTGCTTCTTTGCTCCTGGATTCAAATCTTTCTTTTTCTGAGGTTTCCAAGATAAAACATGCAAGGTATTGAAGGTCAAGGAGTGAAAAAAATCCTAATATGCCATAATATTGAAGAACAGGCTAGAGAACAAATCAAATGAAGCAACTATAATTGTCAAGAAGTTGTTGATTTTCCACTGAGCAGGTTATTTTCCAGTACTTTTTGTGCTATAGTTTCCTTTAGCTAATAAATGTGGATTATATTCAGTGTTCTGTGACACTTCAAAATAGATTTTATTTTATCCAAACTGTTGATCCATCATTCTCCTAATGATAATCAGAACAGATGATACTCCAGTGTCACAGAATATGAAAATCTGGTAGAAATATGGAATTTGCAGATACATACTATTAATAACAAAGTACTAATATTTTATTTTAGAAAAATAATTTTCAAATTAATATATATTTTTAAATATTTGTATATATATTGATCAGAAGGAAGTTAATAAATAAAACCTTTTAAAAGCAACAGAATTTAAACAAATGCTTAGGATATGTTTCAGGACTGCAAATAATTAAGTTATTCTGTGTCCTTCCAAGAGAGATATTGTAGCCAGTTGTAATGAAATGGTTGGAAAACAAAACAACAAAACAAAACAAAACAAAACAAAACATATTTTTAATTAAGAACATCAAAATATAAAGTGCTCATCTTTACCATGTTTTCTGATTTGGGACAAACTGGACCAAAGCAGGAACAGTGCCTCACCATTATGTTCCACCTTGCAAAAAATATTACCATTTATAAATGACACAATCTAGGGCTTTGTCCTGGTTTCAGTTAGGACAGAGTTAATTTTCTTCCTAGTAGCTGGTAGAATGCTGTGTTTTGGCTTAGGATGAGAAGAGTGCTGATAACAGCCCGATGTTTTAATTGCTGCAGAGCAGTGCTTATACTAAGCCAAGGACGTCTCAGCTTCTTGGTCTGTCCTGCCAACGGGCAGGCTAGGGGTGCAGCAAGAGCTGGGAGCGGACAGACCCAGGACAGGTAACCCAAACTAGCCAAAGGGGTATTCTATACCATCTGACATCATGCTAAACAATATATAGGGGTGGGGTGGCTATATAGGGGGGAGGGGGGCCGGACTGCTCGGGGTTAGGCTGGGCATCGGTCAGCAGGTGGTGAGCAATTGCATTGTGCATCACTTGTGTGTACACATTATTATTAGTAGTACTATTATCATAATTGTATTATTATTATTATTATTATTATTATTATTATTATTATTATTATTATTATTATTATTATTCCTGTCTTATTAAACTGTCTTTATCTCAACTCATGGGCTTCACTTTCCATTTCTCTCCCCTGTCGCAGAGGGGGAGGGGGGAGGATGAGCGAATGGCTGTGTGGTGTTTAGCTGCCAGCCGGGTTAAACCACGATAGGCTTCTTGTTCTGATATATATATAAAATGACATAATTTAAAGGAGCTCATAGAAAGTCTTTTTTTCTTCAGTACTACACAGGGGTAGTAAAACACAAAACAGGGAATATATAAGTTAACTGTCAGTTACTCTGGGTCAGGAGAGGAGGAAGAAAAACTTAGATAAAGTCTTAAGAGTAAGTCTCATGAAGTAAATCAGAGCTGTTGATAATATATATGATAAAATACATGATCCTACCAATTATAGAATATACGCACAGCAACTATCTTTAATCACTACGTATCATATTTACAGAAACAGAGGTGGTAGGACAGTACTTGTGTGACATACAACCAATAGGCTAAAGCACAAGAAATAATAACTGTTTGATATTTTACTACAATGATTTATTTCTGTTTTTGAAACAGGTTTTTGTTTTAATGTCATCAATATTTAACCAGAATAAAGAAGTACTTATTCCTAGTTCTAAAATAATATAAATGTAGTAAACCTACAGGTAAAGCAAACTGATTTTTCTTTTTGATGAAGCAGTTCTCCATCAATAAAACCTCCTTTTATCTAAAACTTCATTTTCTGCAGGCATATATCAAATTGTGACAACATAATTTATAGGAAAAAAAAATCACATGATATATGAACACATAGATTTTATCAACAAAATCAAAATATTTTACTCCAATACTATCAAAACTTCTCACTGCAATTTATTTTCCAAGTCTGTTAATTTATACTACATTGGATTTAGCACAATAAGGACATCAGAGATTTTGAAATTACATTAGAATGCACTGTGATCTCTTTTGAGGTGTTTAAAGGTTTTTGCTGTGATTCCAATGTCAACAAAAAACAGGGTTCAAAATACTTTTATTTTCTGTGGAATTGAATTAAAAGAATAATTATTTTTAACCGTTATTGCTTGAACTAATATTTGAACTATATTTGAACTACTAATATTTGAACAAACTTGGAGGCAAAAACAGCATCTAGAAGGCTTCTTTGCTTCCGTAATTTTATTCTGACCTTCTGAGAAATAGATGGCTGAAGATGTAAAGAGCACACCATCTGGTATGGTAGTGCCAGGGACAGGACAGGAGTGTGCATATAGTTAGTTACAAACAGAAGAGGAGAAAACAGAACTTTGAGAATTGAAAAAAAATATACTTGTCCTTGACTTGACAGATGATGGGGTAAAAGAGATTGGAAAGAAATCTTTCCTTCCTGAAATGCCTTGCAGTGTCCTTAAACACTTTTATACCTCCTCTGTCCATTTCCTGTTTTCTTGACTTGAGATAACTCTCAGTTCCTCTGCTATGAAAGCTGTGAAATGTCTTTTAAACTTAAGAGCCTAAACTGGACAGCCGGACCATAATTTTGTAGGGCCAAAATTTGCTCCTATCTCGTGCACATGATACATAATTTACTTTTCTTTTGCACTTTGTAGGTTGTTTTTTTTTGTTGTTGTTTTTTTTTTTTTTGTTTGTTTGTTTGTTTGTTTTGTTTGTTTGTTTTTGTTTTTTGTTTTTTGTTTGGCTTTTTTTTGTGTGTCTGTGTGTGTGTTTATTTTTTCTGCCTTCTTCCCCAACAGGTTTTTTTTTTTTTTTTTTGCACATCTTGTTTATTTATTGCTTGGTAATCTTGCTTCAGTCCTTCAGATGAAGATTCAGTTAGGTTATCCCAAATGAATTGGGAATTCTTGGTGTTTAGACTTGAGAACTGTATGGATTTTCTTCTCTTTGTCATGCCCTAATAATAGCTGTTTTGCTTCCAGAAACATCTCAATTCATTTATCTTTATGAAAGACAGTAGTCTTAGGTATCTAAAAAGTTTTAGAGCCCATGAGGTTAAGCTGCAACCAAGTGGTAATTCTGAAAATTCTGACGCCTCTGAGAAGCTGCACAATGGATCCTAAAGGATTTCAGTTAAGGAATGAAGAGCTCCATTTAAGTTGAAAGCTCTTACAACCTAAAAGCAGATGGGGAAAAAAATAATATATAATAATAATTCCAAGAAAGAAAAAAAAAAGACATTGTACAAAGTAATGTTTTTTAAAAAAATTATTTTATGTGAAAAAGTAAGAAAGTGTAGATCATGTTATTTGTCTCATTTTCATACAAAATGAATTCGAATCACTTGGGATTCCCCCTTGTTTCTCTGCTTTCTGTGTGGTAATTAATTCAATGGGGAACTGTGGAGATCTTGTACACACAATATATGTGAACAGTTTGGCTACTAATTCAAGACTCAAAGAATAATTATGTCTAGGTTACAGCTGGGAATATCCATGACAGAAAGAAACACAGTCACCTCATGGAAATTCAATTTATTAGGTGACAAAACTGTATGAACTACAGAAGTCTAACAAATAGGCAAGAGGTATCACAGGTTATCATGACCTTCACTCCTTTGCCTTTAAGGGCCCAATCAACATGCCTTTTTAATAATGTGTCTTCAGATGAAGAGACTGAGTTCTCCAGTATCCTTCAGAACACTATGAGGAACACTATGATGTAACAAGGCTGAGCTGCCCTTTTCAATTTATTCTTGAAATCAAATAAGAAACAGTATTTGGAGTTTTGCAGGACATGTAGAGATAGATAATGATCCATAAACTAGCTGCAGTCTGCAGAGGCAGTGGGGATATCTTTGATTTTTTTCCTTGAATGTATTTATGCACAGTGTTCTACAGGATTTGGCCAGAGGTAGGAAGGAAAATGGATCAACTGTCTGTCCCTCAGAAGAGGTTTGAGAAGTGTATACTCCTTGAGCAGTCCCTACTGAAGGAACAGCCTGAAGGTGGGTGTCTTAGCCAAACTTTAGAATTAATAAATCAAAAGGCAATGAAAATGCTATCAGTGGCCCTAGGGAATGTAACACAGTACATATTATTTATTTATTTATTTTTCCTGTACCAAGCAGTAAACTCCCATTTACCAAGTAAAGAATGCTGTAGTAACTCTCCAGATGCCTTTGCTTCAGCCAGACCTTCCTTACTCAGTCACTTCCCCATGTCCCTTGCCGCTTACCCATTCACCGTGTGACTTAACTTTGCATTTGTACTTTGAACCAGATTTTTCTTTTACTGTTTCCTGAAAGAATGTTTTCTTACCACTTTATTAAAGTATATAAACAAATATTATACATAAGAGCTTCTTTTGTTTTGCAAAACAAGTTTTAATATATCTTGTATTAGCAGAGGTTCAAAAACTAGATGTGGGTTCCTTTTGCATATTGCAGTAACTCTTTAGAAAGCTTTAGTGAAAATCCTTAATTATAAAATGCAATATATTACTAGTTACATTAAATGTTCATAAGTATTGTAAACATAATTAAGCTAAGATATGAACATGCATTATATTCAATTCTTGATTATTCACAAAATTCATCAACAGTTTCTATAAATATGCAGGCTTCAGAGTAGTTTTGTAGCAGGCCTTTGCTAGTGTGTTCACAGTATGAGACAGGAAAAACCTTAGTTCTGTAATAAAAGTTGTGATTTAAAGAAGTATTAAATAATATCTAGGTACTGTCTGGAATATTTTGTTACTTTTAATGTACTAACCTTACAGTCCCATACACAATAGATTATATCCAGTGGTAACTGTAGAATATATTAATTAATCACTGTTAGCCCTCTCTTGGTCACCTTTTGGTGTCTTAAGTTAGAATTCATCATTATGGGAAATTCAACCTTGTACTTTGATAGATTTATAATTAATTTGATCGATTCAGTATCTTCATGTCAGTTCTCTGCAACCATGTGATATGTATAAGATGCAGAATATATTGAGGCATGGTGTATTAATTATGGAAAGAAAAAAATATATATATCTTTAGGTCAGATCAAGTTTAGCAGGTGGTACCTTAAGCCTTTCCATCAAGCCTAGTTCAGGTAAAAGAAAAGTTGCAAACTTGTAAGTTAAACAGAATTAAGAAATAATATTAATTTAGCAGGAAAGACTTGATGTATATGTGTGGAGAAAACTAAGGGTGTGGGAGGTGGACCTCTATACACACTGATGTGACAATACAAAGTTCTGGAATGTACAGTCAGCTTGAAAGGGAGAGTTACAAGCCAGATTCAGCTTGGAAGAAATATACTTTTACTATGCAACCCTACACTAAAATAACAAATCTTTCCTCCCCAGACTGCAGTGGTTGTGCAGCTATACTGGCTCTGATCTTTGCAAGCCTTGGAAGCTCTGCACTGTGTTCAACTATGTGGTATACATTTACCCTAAGTGTTTGATTATCAGACAATTATATGTACCTGCACTTTCAGTACAGTTCAAAGACAATTTATATGTATATTCTTTACTGCATCAGAGGCATTCCTGATAAAGACAAAATAAGGCAAAAGTACTTTTCAGATTTGACTGTAATCATTTTGACTTTATTTTCAGAAACTTGAATTTTAATGAAATGAACTTTTGTGTCACACCACAAGATACCACCTAGAAACTGTAAATCTGTATTAATGAAGGACTGGTACATTTCATTTCTGGTTAATTTCTTTAGGGATTTTTGTTTGATTTGTTTTTTATTGCATTGAGACTTTTATTTTTATTTAATTATTTATTTATTTTTTGCTAGGCAATGACAGTTGTTTACATAGTTACCATTATAAGCTAGGCAGAAGCTGATATACAGCCACAGCAGTATGATTTCTAAGCATTTTTCCTCTTACTTGAACACATTTGTATAAAAAAGAACATGTTAGGCTTATGATAAAAATCATTGCTTCTATTTCTGTTACTTACTGATGTTGTGCAAAGAGGAAAGGATCAGGCTTATGTTTGCTATGACCTGTTATCTCTCCAAGACTTAAATTCTACACTGTATGTTTAGACACAATGGAGTTTGCACCAGGTGTTGTTTCTGGGAATGCATAGCACATGCAGAAAGCCAACTGCTGGAGGCCCTTGGGTCCATTTTGCCAGGGGTTGCTTTGGATAGTGACCCGGTGAGTGACTTTCAGTGAGGATATTAAGTTCATTGCTGATGTTCCTGAGTGTATACCACAGGACTCTCAAGGATAAATAAAAGGCAAATTCACACTAAAAAGGACCCCTCCAGACCATCAAATTGATAATATCTATAAAGTTTACCACCTATAAATCACAGAATCACACAGAATCACAGAATTTCTAGGTTGGAAGAGACCTCAAGACCATCGAGTCCAATGTCTGACCTAACACTAACAGTCCCCACTAAACCATATCCCTAAGCTCTACATCTAAACGTCTTTTAAAGACTTCCAGGGATGGTGACTCCACCACTTCCCTGGGCAGCCTGTTCCAATGTCTAACAACCCTTTTGGTAAAGAAGTTCTTCCTAACATCTAACCTAATAAATTTTCATTTCAACCTAATAAAGTTTCATTTCTAGCCCAAATTAATGACAGTGGTTAGAATAAATAATGCATATGCATGGCGATATGTATGTATCGTTCTTTCTTCATTTCTCCATTCCTGTAAAATTGATGTTTGTCAACATTTTCAATTTATTCTAGATTTTGTTGTTGTTCTTGACACAGTAGGTCAACAGCATAAAAAAAAAAAAAAAAAAAAAAAAAAAGAAAAAGAAAGAAAAAGTCTATGAATTGTTGCTCTTTGCTGCATTACACCCTCTGCTGCCCTATAGTTTTGTTACAGAGAGGAGCATGCTACAAGACTGCATAGATCTTAGAATCATCTAGACTTCACTTTATGAGTATAACCCATTTGGAGTCTGAGTGCTTCAGCCAGACATTCTGAACTGAGCTTATTTACTCGGTCACTCTGTTGATCTCCTACCCAATTTTCCACTTCTCAGAGGAATTACATGTGCTTTAGCTTTGCATTTAACATTTAGATATTTCAAGTTTCAATGACTTTGGACTGAGTTGGTGGCTTTTCAGAGACAAAGAGTATTTCAGAGACACTTTAAAAGGTAGCGTTCTGCAACCTTTTACTTCCACAGTTTGGGAGGAGAGGAAAAGACACTCTCTGGAACTCTTTAGAACCCACAAGTAAATCTCACTTGTGAGACATTAAGAAAAAGCAATTTAACTGGAGCCAGGGATTCCATTTTATCCCTCACACAGGTCTTTTGGTTTCTGCTTACCTAAACCATCTGAAGCTTTCATTCTGTTTCATGTTAATAACATCAACAACAACAAAAATAGTACAAATGAATAAAGAGTGACCAAAACACACTGAGATAACTGTGCTGTGACAAGGATTTGGGGACCAGATGGCAGTGTGGCCTGAATGGGCAAGATCAATCGCTTTTGATCTTCAGCAGTACTTTATTTCCAGAGTGCTGTGCTGTTTTGGACAATTAATATTATATTATTCATGAAATATAGCAAATTTAAATGAAATCCAAAGTTAATAAATGGTCATTACTATAGTAGAGATCTTAACAAGATTTTCAGCTCAATTAAATCATCTCAGAGACATGAAGACAGTTTGAAACCGTAAGTCTGAGTAGTCTGACAGCCTCTGCTCCCTGCATACTCTGAGCACATCCATTTGCTTCTTACACAAAAAAAGTACAGGACTTCCAAGGTACATTGAGAAAAGTTAAAACCCCTAACAAATTGGAAAGAAACCTCTTTTGCAAAGGGTTTATATACCTTCCCATTTCCCTTGGTCTGCTGCATTCCTCACCCCCTATTCCTGACCCCAGAAGTCAGTTCTGGAAGAAGACTGTAGGAATAAGGCTTCCCTTGAATTCCTGGAAAAGGCTGTCTTTGCTTTACACTATGCACAGAGAAAGCAAAAGAAATACTGCATACCCCCCTCAAGGTACCTAACATTTATTTACAAATGGTAGGATTTTTGATGTTTAAAATATAATTTCTGTGCAATTCAGTCTATCCATACACAATGTAATCCACCTTATCTGTAAGACTTGCATGTGCACACAAGACGATCTAACTTTTTCAAGACTACTATTTTAAATTCCACTTTCTCAGAAAAAAATGGTGCTATGTAAAAGCCACTGGGATTTGATATCAAATAGTATATGGTTCTAAGAAGAATCAACGGACCTCTAGAAAATTGCTTATTTTTCTCTTCCCAGATTCCTTTTTTTCAATAAGCTTTTTTCTAGATTTACTCTACCGAATCTGCATACTCTAACTTTCAAAACAATCCAACCAAATGTCCATGCTTTTGAGCATTAGTCAACCTTGATGATGAAAGCACTGAGTCCTCACTGTAGGAGACTGATATGCTTCTTTCTCAGGGACAGAGAGAGAGGGACATAGACAACACAAATATAGTAAGATTGAGACGGCTGAAGTGGTCGAAGAACAATCAGTACTAGATAAATATCCTAATAACTCGACTTCCAAACGTACCCGAAGCAGAAACGTGCAGAGAAGACGTCCAAAACTCCACTAGGTGGAGCTAAAAAACTAGCCCTAGCGTCGGTGAGCTTCATGGGGTTCTGCTCCTGCCAGCTATAGGTCTATAAGAGCTTTGTCCTGCTGAGCCCATTTGAAGGACCCTAAAGCAGCTTCTTGGCTAACCCAGCTCAGCTGCTCGAGACACAGCACATGCAGCCTGAGGCTTTTTCTTAGATCTAGTATTTTTCTTAGATCTAGTAGTGTCAGAAAGCTTGACACTTGTTTTGGTTTTGTTTGTTTCATTTTGATGTTTTTGTTTTTACTTCATTTTGTTAAAAACAAAACAAAACAAAACAAAACAAACAAACAACAACAAAAAAAAAAAACAACAAAAAAACATAGTTAATTTACTTTGGCAAATAGCATGGAATGAACTTTTATACAAAATGGAGGATAATTTCTAGAGGAAATTCCAAGAAAAACTGTATCTAAAAATTCATAAAGTTTATGTCCACTGAGTTTGTGTATAGACAATGCTATGTTGTCTGTTTTTAATATTGCAATATCTGCAGAATTACTTGCTGGGATTGGAGCCTCACTGTACAAACACTGTATAGACAAGAATTGATTGGTGAGCATTTGCTTTAGGAAAACAAAGAAAGAAACAAACAAACAAAAAACACTTATTTTTCAGGTTGTAAGCATTAGAAAAGACCAAGAGGAGAGTGATATATTTAAGGGTGACAGCAGGTTTTGAGTAACAACTACCATTGACATGGGACACATCACTTCTGAGAAGCCACTGATGCTATTGTACCATCTACTGATTGTGCTGCTACTTCAAATAAGGCTGCATGAAGGCTGGCTAAATTATTTTTGAAATACCATCTTGGAGGTAGTTTTCCTTTCTTAAGGTCCCAAGCGGTAAAAGCAATTGAAGTAATAATAACACAGTCAAATAGATGTAATTTGAAGGCAAATAGGCTGGAAAACTGATAGATTTCTCTCCTAAACAACAGCGGATAGTAAGAGAGGAAAAGGAAGAAAGGAAGAAAAGGAAAAAAAGGAAGTGAGATAAGGGTGTAATAAAGAGTACTAAATCAAGTGACATAACATGTAATTGCAAATCATAGACCAGTGAGATAAAATCAAAGATGAATTTTCTAGAAACTAAGTGCTGAAATTATTCTTTCTTTCACAAATGTTTTGTCATTTTTCCAATATCCTCTTATAAAACCAAAACATGAAGTTAAAAAAGGAAATGGGTGAAATTTTCAGAAGTTCTTAACTCATTCATAACCACAATTTTTGCTGCAAATTCCTGTGATATATGCTACCAAATTGTTAAGAATGTTGAAAATTCAAATATTTTTAATACTCAAGTCTATGGGATATTTCTTATGTAAGAAATGTTCATTTTCCCACATATCTTCTTTTCCTTTTATTTATTTTTACCTTTTTTTTTCCTTCTACCAGTCTTTCAGAGATTTTCTCATTATTACTTCTTTGCAGACTTTATTTGAATGTATTTAGAAAATCATTTTATTTAGAAAAGAAATAATATTTATTTGGGGAGTTCTTAAACATTTCATGTCCTCTTATGATGATGAGAAGAAGAAGATATACAGTGTTGATTTGGACATCCTATGTGCCACTGTCTTACCAAAACACTGACTACATTACATAGTGGGTAGAGGCTGAGTCCTCTGGAAAGAATACAAGTTTTATATGCAACAGAATTTTAAAGAATTTAATGTAGCTGGACATAAAATTGCCACTCCAAAATCCTAATGAGCCACAAGTTTAATAGCCAGAGTGGGCTAACATTCTCTCTAGTTCTTCTTTCTGAAACATCTCTATAAAAATGTGGAATTTGATCGTAACAAGTAGCATTTTAAAAGATTACTTTCCATTTTCAGAAACACTACATGTGGCATTTCTATTAGTAAATTAGAGACGTGATCTGTTTTCTTTGAAATCAGTGGGAAGAATGATTTTAATGACAACAAAAATCTCTTGAGAATTAGATGCTCTTCCAGTGCTTGACTGAAGGCTTTAGCAACTATGTGAACATCTGTGTAAATAAAAATCAAATCAGAAGAAAATTCACAGGCTATTCTAAATAAATATAAGAAAGTAAAATTCTTTTGTGGTATAGGTTAAAAGTTGCTTTTACTATCTTATGTCAAGTCAAAAAGGAAAAAATATACTTGCACCAACAAGTGTTCTGTATCATACTTACGATCCTTTGACTTGTAGAGGAAGGGATTATTTGGGATTCAAATTATTTATTTCACTTCTACCCAGACTCCCATAGCACAACAGAGATATCAGCTCATATGAGTTAGCATATTACCTAATAACAGTCTAGATTAACAGTCTAGATTTCTTTTTTTCTGACTACTCAAATCCCATTGTGTTTTGCTGTGATGGTGTAAGTATAAAGCAGTAGCATTCTTAACTTGTGGTGATAAAGCTGCAGGCAGTGTAAGGGTGAAAAGTTAAAGAATACTAAGGTGAAAGCCAAACATTACTACCATTGTCTTACAGTCTGGTGTTTTAATGACAAGAGGTATGGAGTTACTGACAATTTTGCTAAATGAAATCAAGAAAGAAGAGAAAGCAGGTTGTGAAGTCAAGAATACTACAGACAACCTGTTGAGCTCTGGAGAGTAATGTGACAAATACAAGGTCTGTGGAAAAAAGACTTTGCCAGATACTGTGATCACAGCTTCTACCCAGGGAAGCTTGAAAGCTACATTGCTAACTAGGCAAGAAATTGTATTGACCTTTTCACTGTATTACAAGCTGATGTAAGTGATTGCTATTGAAATTGATTTTGGTAGCATCACAGAAGACTTGTTTCTGTTTTTCATTGTGTGTTTGTCCTTTTAACAGTTTGAACTCATCTTAGTCTTGTGTAACAATATACCTTTGCTAAAACTGATTAAACTATATTGATTAATCATGACCTTAAACCTATATACAGAAAAGCAAACCAAAATAATCTCTTCTGAAAAAATAGCACAAGGTTCGTATGCTCACTTATACTTGGACTTTCTCACTTCAGCACTTAAATTCCACAACATGCTTTCAGAAAAAAAAAAAAAAAAAAAAAAAAAAAAAAAAAAAAAGATAGGAAAATGCCTCAGTGTAAAATTTATCATCATGCTTTTAATATGATCATGAAGCAATTCTTAAATAAAATAAAATAAAATAAAATAAAATAAAATAAAATAAAATAAAATAAAATAAAAGGTATTATGCCCTTAAAACTCCTAAAAGAAGGCCTAAACATATTTTTTACTGCAAATCATGCAGACAAGGCTAGCTTACCGTAGAAACAAGTAGCAGCAGAACTGGGAAACTTGATTGATGTTAAATGTACTTACTGCACATGGTTCTACTATATTAAGTACTATGACAGCCCAATGACATATTTCAAATTGCAATTTCTTTTAAAAAGAATGAATCAGAACACTTTTATAATATTATATTATAAGTTTATAAATATATAAAATATATGTATATATAATTATAATATATAATATATAATATATAATATAATATATAACAATATTGTTCTTGCTTTTAATATGGCAACAAAGTACAAATGGTGATGAAATTTAATTGAACATCTGCCTTTCTTTTGTATTTTATGTGTAACAGGATGAAGAAGAAAAATACATCAGGGAAACCCCATGAAAGCTCCACAGTTTAAAGCCTTCTTGTGAGATTATTCAGATCTCACAATTAAAAAATCTGTCAGATGCAGATCTCCTGTATAGCACAGTTATTTAATCTGCTTTTCTCAAGATTACTTACAGCAGTTTGAGAACTAAAGGAAGGTTCTAATTTTTTTTTTTTTTGCATTATTAAGAGATAAGGTGTAACACGATATTGAATGAGTATTTCTAAGACTCTGTTGCTATTCAACTATTGTAATTATGCCAGATTATGATGTGGAATCATCTATAATGATAATTCACAATGTTACATCCAGAAAGAAAAATAATTCTGCTTTAAAAAAAGTATGGTGTGGCATAGCAGTAGCTCATGATAAAACCTGCATATGGACTTTGCCACCAGCAGAAGAGAGAAATTCTTGTATTATGTTCTAGTAGTGACTTAGTGGTAGTAGTTCACCAAATGAATAACATTATCTGATGTCTAATAAGTTTTACTAAATGTTACAATGCTGTAGGATTCGTTAAAATGTTCTCATATCAGAGGATACCTGGTATACTTCCACAGTGAAATACATGCCTCTGCAAACACAGCTATGTGGCAAGAAAAGGCAATAGCACTGAGAGGAAAAAGAAAGAAAGTATTTTGTCATCTTGAAAAAATGTATATATATATACAACAGTGTTAATTTTTATCGTTGGTTTCCAGTGAGATCTTGCCTGTTCCTGTCCCTAAAACTATTTGATTTGACAAGGAAAGTCATCATAGTCCTAAATTGCAATAACAGAATAGGCACGTTGGGCATTAGGGACAGAATAATTTATAAATCATCTGCAGTAAGAGCTTATAAGCAACTACTGCCAACACTACTTAATTTTCAGTGATGAGAGATGATGACAACTGCTGCATCAGCTCTAGGGTGAAATTCCCTACAGTGTTCTTTTCAGAAGCACCGGGAGGAAAAAAAATCCATGTCAATGGCAAATAAAAAAGAGTTGATACTTCTCTCCACTGTAATAATAATAATAATAATAATAATAATAATAATAATAATAATAATAAAATGTTCTCATTAATTGCAGCACAAATCATAAACAGGCTCTTCAAGTTTGATTTTGCTGATGTTTCAGCAGAAGATAGAAAATTCAAAATCACAGTTTATAAATAGATAGGCAAAAAGTGTGTGTAATGCTGACTCTATTAAGTCAAATGATTCCATGGGACTTGCATTATATCTTGTATCTGTTATATATTTTTACCTGTACCAAAGAGTTGGCTTATGCTAAGCAAACTTAAAAAAAAAAAAAAAAAAAAAAAAAAAAAAAGACACATGACTCCCTATGTATAGGGAGGATATTTCAAGGTTCATATTAAAATACTCCCAGGTAGATTGCTTTCCTTAATCTGAGCACATTAACTTGAATATAGCAACTGTAACGCAGTTTTGATAGTAATACAGAAAACAAAAAATATATATATATTTGTCTTGCCAAACTAGTAAAACCGTCAGATGAGATCAGGTTAATACTGAATATGTTCCAGTAAATGATTGTCTGCCTAAGGTAATACATAGATGAATTAGATACAGGCATCAGAAATCTCAAATTGTCACCGAAACACAGGAGAACTGTGCCTTCCCTTGAAAACAACCTTTTATGAGATATAAACATAAACACAGAAAGGCAAGTCTGAGGGTAGGTTTTCATCAAGTTATAGCTTTTGTACATAAAAAAATAAAAATTACAATACAAATTTTGCAACATTATAACTCTATTTTGCATCATTTTTAAGTAATTACCTGTCTGTGCTAAATCATGAGCCTAAAAATGCATGCACTGTTATCAGTATAAATATTCACTTTCTTTCTTGATACACAATTTCATTTGTAAAAGAAAGAAGACTTTCTGTAGTAAATTTGGGGAAGCTGTGTAATAAAAGTATCCTTTTATTAACATACATACAATGGGATGCTAAAAGAAGCAATCTTGATTTTTATGAAGAGCAAATATATTATCTATTTTAAAAGGCCATTATAAAACTCACTGCTCATGTTGATTTCTTCCTCTAGATCCTTCTGTTTCTGTAGTCAATGGAATTTTTATCTGTAACACAAAGGGAAGTGTTTGTATTACTATAAAACTGATTAGAGATGATAGAAAGAGAAGAAACATCAGAAAGTATGGAAAAAAAAAAAAAAAAAAAAAAAAAAAGAAGAAGGAGAAGCCTTAAATAATGAAATAATGATTCAGACTTAAGAGTACTCCTTAAGATATTATTCAGGCTGCAGTTTATTGTTTTGTTTTGTTTTGTTTTGTGTTTGTTTGTTTGTTTCTCTCCATGCTCTCTGCCATAATTTAAAAAACAAGTTTCCATTGGATTTGGAAAGATACATTGAAAATTCAAATGGTGTAGATTCCTATCCAACATCCATTGCAATCAACTGGAATACTCATAGTGTTTTATGTGGCCATTGAATAAGGTTGTAATTACCGAATAAATCAGCAAGACAACATATGTGTTGAAGTCTACAGCAATCAGGTTGACCATATCACTGGACTTCATTCTGCGACACTCAAGCGAATCAGTAGTTAAGCAATTTCCTACTTCTTTTTCATGGAATTAAGTTCTATCTTTCTATCTTCACAACCCCTCTGGAAGGGAATTATTCTCCATATACTTTTCTACAGTTCAGAATTCTTTTATGATTTTTTTTTTTCTTTCAATGAAAGAATGAAATCTGGCACATTGGATTCCCTGAAATTATTGTGATTTTATTTTTAACTCTTGAAGCAAAGCAAAGCAAAACAAAACAAAACAAAACGTTTTTGTTTGGACACCAGGAAAAACATCCAAATCATTATAATTCATCCGTAGTAGGATAGGTAGGATAGAAGACTCAAATTCTACCAAGTTTCACGTAGCAACAGTAAGTGAAGGCTAGAGTTCTTGCAATGTTCAACTAAGAATAGCAGCACTTTCATAAATGACTCTAAAATAAATATTCTATTAACTCTAATCTAGAAATTAGGTAGATATAGACAACTTTATGCAAGTTCACAAAGAACAAAGAACAAACTAAGCATACCATAGGCTTCTCATGATTCATCAGCAAAATGGTTAGTATCCATTTCCACAGAATGTAGAAAACTGATGCTTTTCCCTTATGTCCAAAGGGATGCATATCACTTCTCTGACATGTGTTGTTCATCCGCTAGTGTTCTTTTGAGATCTGATTCTCTCAGTTCCTCTTGACAGAGTGATTAATTTGGTTTGTAATGTTTAAATATTCATGTAGGAAAAAAAATAAAGAAATATAAGCCTGTAGTTTTAGGCAGTTACTTGATCCAATGGGAACTTTAAATTGAAAATCAGTGATAGATAAGTATATTTTCTGTGACTAAACTAATGGACAACTCAGTGAGAGAAAAAATATTTAATTTTTAGTTAAACATAAAATTTTGTTCAATAGCTTTTTCGTACTTTTTTTTCCCTCCCTCCCTTCCTCCCTTCCTCCCTTCCTCCCTTCCTTCCTTCCTTCCTTCCTTCCTTCCTTCCTTCCTTCCTTCCTTCCTTCCTTCCTTCCTTCCTTCCTTTTTTTTTTTTATATTCAAAGATCCATCTCCTAGATAAAGAACATGTTTGTCTCATACATCTTTTATAAACAAAACAAAAACAAAAATCTATTATTGCTTCTGAAAATGGTGTAGGACTTCTACCAAAGGAAGGTAGGGAAGTAAGTCAGTTGTCAATTTCCTCTTTTTGTTCTTTGTTTTGAATAATTAAAAAGCATTCTATCAATTGCAATACTTAAAAAGAAAATAATTGATTGAAAGTCTTCTGCCTGAGAAAAAATTGCTCTGAATATGATAACATCATTATAGAAATTCCTGATGTCTACAACTGTCTGTGAATGACAGTTCAGAATAATACTTACAATCTTTCCTTGTTTCCAATGAATTAGAAAGGCAACTCTGTGGCTGAAATAGGACTCTTGAAGGTTGAAACCCACAAGAGGTTTAGCTTGATCAGTTATTGAGGATGGTATTTCTTAAATAAAATTTAAGATCATTTTAGCATGTAATAAATTCAAGTGTCTAAAAAAAAAAAAAGTGAAATGAAAGATTTTGTTTCTGGTGTTCAATGCATGTATGGATGTAATGCACTGCTGGTAAAACCTTGGGAAGTGTTAACACACTTTTAAATAAAGCATGCCAATAGTAATATGCTCTGAAGCTCTGACACAGCATTACACACTGTTTGTTCCTGCTCTTTGCAGGATGCATTCCTCTGGTATGCAGAAGAAATAACTCTTCATGGTATGGGCCTGAAATGCATTCCTAGTATACATTCCCCAGTACATGCTCCAATTACATTTTTCAGACTAAGAGTAACAGAAAAGTGATACAGTAATAAAACAAGGCTTTTATTGCACTCATTCAAATATACATCCACTGTCACTGATGTAAATGAGTTGAGTAAGCCCAAGTGGAAATATTCAGGCTTGGTGCAGTGTTAAATATGAACAAGAAAAATTCGTCTTTGCACATCCCTCATTTTCAGACTAGTGCTGGCTCTTTTACTTTTTTCCTACCCTGTTGAGAAACACTTCATTAAGTTAGAATTAAAATGGTAAACATTTCAATTTAATCAAAATCAAAAGTATATAAAAGTACCTGAAAGCTAGGACATTTAACAATCCACATCACTTATTGTTTTCCTTGTTTCTGCCAGACTGCTTCATGGGGGAATTCAACCACCCCAGTATCAGCTGAAGGGAGTTCACAGCAGGACATGATCTGGGAGATTCTGGAGATCATTGATAACAACTTCTTGACACAAGTGATAGAGGAACAAATGAGGAGAAGTGCTCTCCTGGACTTCATATTCACAAACAAGACAAGACTCAATGAGGATCTAAAGGCTGAAGACAGTCTTGGCTGCAGGGACCATTAGACAATGGAGTTCAGGATCCTTATAGGAGGGAGCATGGAAAAAAAAAAAAAAAAAACAAAAACAAAAACAAGATGATCATGATGATCACAGCAGACTTCAGGAGAGCAGACTTTGCTCTTCAAAGATGTGTTTGGAGATGTCTGATTGGGATAAGGCCACGGAAGGAAGCATGGCCCAAGAAAGCTGGTTGATATTGAAGGGTCAGCTCCTCCAAGCTCAAGAACTGTACATCCCACTGAGTAGGAAGTCAGGCAAAATTGCCATGAGGCCTGCATGGATGAACAAGGAACTTATGGACCAACTCAAACACAAAAAGGAAGCATACTGAAAGGTGGAAGCTGTGACAGGAAATGTGGCAAGATCAAAGAGGCATTGTCCAAGCATGCAGAGATGAAATTAAGGAAGCCAAAGATCAAATGGAATTGAATCTGGCAAGGGATGTGAAGGTTAGGAACGGTTTCCATAAGTTGACAAAAAGAAGACCAGGAGAAATGTAGGCCAGCTGACAAATGGGATAAGGGATCTAGCAACACAGGAAATGCAACAGGCTAAGGTACTGATGCATTCTTCACCTCAGTCTATGCAAGCAAAACCATCCTTCAAGAATCCTGGGTCCAAGAGACTATGTGGAAAGGCTGGAACATAGATGTTAGATGAATATTATTTTAAGAATACTTAAGCAAACTGGACATAAATAAGTCCATGGGCCCTGATGTGATGCACCATTGAGTGCTGAGGGAGCTGTCAGATGTCATTGTAAGGCCACTCTCAACAGTCTTTGAATGATCATGATGATTGGGAGAGACGTTTGAGGAGTGGAGGAAAGCAAATGTCACTCCTACCTTCAAAAATGGCAGGAAGGAGGACCCAGGGAACAACAGGCTGGTCTGCTTCACCTTGATTACTGAGAAGGTGATATAGTGCCTTTATAGTTGTCACTTGTGTAATGCTTTGGTGCTGAAGAATCTGGTGGTGAACCAGGAACTTAGAGGCTAAAGAGAACACTACATTTTATTATTTTATTTTATTTTATTTTATTTTATTTTATTTTATTTTATTTTATTTTATTTTATTTTATTTTATTTTATTTTATTTTATTTTAATTTTGTTTTGTTTTGTTTTGTTTTGTTTTGTTTTGTTTTGTTTTGTTTTATTTACCTACCCTGAGGCACAGAACATCTTCCAGTGACCTGTCACCACTTGTGGTGTTTAGTTGGAGAACAGAGGTTGGTCTGCTAGCACAGAATAGCTGAGGATAGTAGCTTTGGAGTCAGTAGACTTTAGCCCCTGCTCAAAGCATGAGCAACTAGACTAGGTTACTCAGGGCTGTATCCACATTGGTTTTGAATATCTCCAAGAAGAGACTCCACAGCCTTTTTGGGCAAACTATTCCAGTGTTCAATCACCCTAACAGTAAAATAATGTTTAAGCGTAATTTCCCTTGTTTTAGACATCTGTGTAATTCCAGATGATGTATTTCAATTTACACACTTTGAATATCTCACCGTAAGAAGAACTCAAGACATCCTGAATAATTTGAGCAATATTAGGAGAGAGAATTGGGAAGTGGTGGAGTCACCATCCCTGGAAGTCTTCAAAAGACGCTTAGATGTAGAGCTTAGGGATATGGTTTAGTGGAGGGCTGTTAGCGTTAGGTTGGAGGTTGGACTCGATGACCTTGAGGTCTCTTCCAACCTAGAAAATTCTGTGATTCTGTGAAATGAAGAATTAACCTGTTACTCAGACTGTAAGCAAGACCATATGAGGCATCAGGTACTTCTGATTTGGATCTCTTTTCCCTCCAGTCATTCTTCTTACCCTGGAACTACCTGTCTTTTTACCAGTTTCTTCCAAGGACCAGAAAAAAAAAAAAAAAAAAAAAAAAAAAAAAAAAAAAAAAAAAAAAACAAAACCTCTTCTTGTTCAGAAGCTACGCCAATGTCAGCAGTTCCATTGCTGACTGGGCATATTCAGTGACTCTCTTACCCTTACCCTCACTATCTGTTTTTAAACCTATGAAACTCTGGTTTTCATTCACTGGATGTCTACCTCTTTTAGCCAAAGAAGAGGTTTTAGAAGACCATGTTCAGCTGATGATCTACAATTATCCCCACATCCTCTAGAAATCTTTCACCTTGTGAATGGTCCCATACAATTTTTTCTTATATAACTGAACTATATATGCCCACAGTAAAATATGCATTAGCTGTTGTTTTTACAAAGCAATGCACAACAGCTATGTTGGTGAATTGTAATGTTTACTGCTTGTCAGTTCTTTACAGCATCTGAATGACTTGAACCAAAAGTAGTTCTGGGATCCCACCAGAAATGACATTCAATAAGTGACAATTCTGTATTTAGGATTATTTATGTACATACTTATTTATGTATGTGTCTTGGAATTTTGTTGAGAATTCCATTGTTGCATCAATACTGCATTTTATGTAGACATAAAATCGTCTACATCCATTTAAATCTAGACAAATTATTTAGTTGAGGTAACAAAGGTAGCTTCTTGTCTCCTTTGCATATACAGCAATTACTGAAAGAAATGTGAAACTTGTTTTTTCTACCTTAAGAGTGGATAAAGAGAAGAGAATCATTTCCACTTCTGTCATTGGCACCCTTTCTTGTAAAAGAGCAATCTGGCTTTCATCCATATTTATAATACAGGTTGTTACAAAGTAAGACCTTGGCACCAGTTCTTTCTCTCATAAGTGCAGTCTGATTGCAGCACAACCTTTTAAAATAAATCCATTCCTTAATTAAACAAGCAAACAAATGAATCTTTCTCATTTTCCTTCTTGACATTATGTTCTGTACAACCCCCCCGTCTTTCCTCAATCAGGAAAGTACAAGGTACTCTCACAGAAAAATCTACGAGACAGAAAGCAACATGATTACAGACCTTAATGTCATTCATCAGTGTTATTCACACTTCACAACTATTTTGTTGCTCTTTTAAAAGGTTCTTGAACTTCTATGTGTTACTCAGTTAATATGTGAAAGCTTATTAGTGGGCATAGTTTGGATCTCTATACAAAATGCAGACGGTTGGCCAGATGCTATGGGCAGTCCTCAAGATATAAAAAGTACAAAGGTAGATTAAACAAAAGCAGGAGACAACATAAAAATATAAGTTTAATTGCAGTCACTTATTTTTCAGTCTGCTTTATCATGAGTCCACATATGCTCTGAAGTATAAGCTGTGACCCAGGTTCTGCAGAGAACTTAACCATCTGCTTAACTTTCAACACTCAAGTTGGCACACTGACTAAAAAATGTCTTATATTTAAAGAAATTATTTAGTATTTTATGACTGAGCTCTACAGTGTTTTTCAGATGTCATAATCTCTGTGCTGTTTAAACTTCAACTGGCTTTACATTGGAAAATAGTTTTTGACATACTTTATAGACCACAAAAGAAAAAAGAAAAACAAACAAACTTTTTTTTTGGTATAATGTGTTCAGTCAGGCTGACACTGATTGACTGGGAAAATAATTATTCACTTTGCTGTGCTTTTTTGGGTGTCTACATGTTTTATGAAGAACGATATACAGAGCCTTTATTCAGATTTTGGCAAATTATTTAATTTCCAGAATTCAATGGAAGGCATGTATAGACAGATGATCAGCTTCTGGATAGATAGACTGTGATTCAAGTACATACTGAAATACCTGCAACAAGTGAGTACACGTGTAGTGAATGTCTAAAATCCTGTTATTTTCTATTTATTTGGACAGTACATTCAGAAGAGCACGGAGATCAATTTAGCTGAACTTACAGGCTGGCCAAATGAGTAGGCTTACAAGTGCTGTTGAATTCATTGTCTAAAAACAGGATTTGGGGAATTTTAGCTTACTTATAGACACCTACATATGCATACATTAAATTTAAGGTTCCTCATCTCAAACTGAAAATTTTAAATTTTCACCTTTAAATTTTCACCTTTAAATCTAGGAGATATGAATCCCACTCTAAATCTCTGTGTCTAAAGATAAAACTAAACAATACGCTTTATCTGTAGCCAAACAAACAAAAAAACAAACATTAAAAAAATCACAGTGCTTAGAAATTGAAGCTAAGCAGATTAATTACAGTAACAAAATAATCATTATTTTTTAAGTTATGAGATAATTATCTACTAGGATAGCTTACAGAAAATTCTGATTGTGCATTGAAGGCAATACTAAAACCTGGATTGATTGTTTCTCTAGTTCACCCTATCAATTGCCTATCAAATCCTAGTTTTTACTGGAGATCACATTTGATATCCCTTATAATCTATGATATGTGATCTATCATTGGCTTCACAGGTTTGTCTCAGTAGAGTTTAGTAGAGTTTAATGGGTTAACTAACCCATTAAAACCCAGTTTTTAAAATGGGGTTACTTGCTTTGTTTTACTTTTATATATAAATACATTAGATGATACTGTGAGTTTAAAATGTAGATTTCTTAATGGCTTTAAAGAATAACCCACGATAACTATATCTATTTCAGGAAATCCAATAAGCACTTTCTCATAGTATATGGGACAACAGGGCTTTAATTTTAAGTATAGATCAGAGCCATTGTGCAGTTCCAGGATAGAACTTAATGTTGTTAATTAAGCAATCAATTGCAAAAGCTTTTAGCAGTCATATAATAAATCCATTAAGTCAAAATGAACTCTGTAACTGTCCCTGAACTTTTTGTTCAGCTGGGTAGTGTTTTTTTTTTTTTTTTTTTTGTTTTTTGTTTTTTAATTCCCCTTTTGGAAGTGACTGATGTTCTGAAGAAGAATTAGTAAAGGCTATCAAATTAACTGTCAGAATATTAGAAAGGTTGAAGAGTTTTATAATTTGTACCAATCATTCCCAGACTATATGGAATATAGTCTATCTGGACTATCTCTTTTTATAACTAATGTGTCAAGCACAATGTAAATCACAGCCTATGATAAGGAGCACCAAAAATACACATGCATGAGATTTTTCATGAATTTTCATAATGTGTAATTTTTTTTTTCCAAGCTTTGTATGATTTCATGTTTTTTTTTTTGTTTTTTTTTTTTTTTTGTTTTTTTTTTTTTTTGGTGGTGGTGGTGGTGGTGTTTGTTTTTTTTTTTCATAAGAAAATAAATTACTGTCTTTCCCCGACTTTGAGAAATATGTTCATTTTCTTGACTCTGTGCCCCTAACTACAACCAAGTCAGAAAAGACAAGTTTTTGTTGAGCAGTAATCTGTTACATTCATTAGTCAGTGATACCACTGAGACCTTGTTCTCTCTCCTTGCCTTTTCATCTGTTGAAGATCAATCCCCTGTCTCGTTCTAGCCTATGCATTTCAGTGATCATAGATATAGTGACAACTCATATAAAAAGATACTTAGGAGCTGTCAGGTCAGCTCTGGACAATGGATAATTACCAAATCTAGTATCCAAAATTTGATACCTTGGTAAAAGACTAAAAGAATCCAAACATGGAGCATTATCAAATGCATTAATAATTTGGCTTACGTGCCAACTAGACTACAGTTATTATTTGATGGATTTGACAGTTCAAATCCAACTGCAATCTGACATCTGCCAAGCAGACAGAATTATGTCCTATTTCAATAATGATGCACATTTTTACAAAAATTGTATTCAATGCTTTCCTTACTCACTCATAGAATTCATACTGTATGAATATAGTGGCAAAAGCTTTGTTCATGGTTTAGAGAAGGAGTCACATAACAGAGTATTTAGTTTGCTTTGTATCTCCTTTTTAGTACTGAAAACTCAGAGGAAAATGTCTAACATTGACCACTGTTTTTATATTTAATAAACACTGTTATACATCCCCTTCTCTAGCTGCTGTAGAAAATAAATGTATGGATAACTCTAATTTGAGTATGTTGCAATTATTTTTCAAAAACAGAGCAGAGAGAGAGATTTTCTGATTTTTACTGAAACAGAAAATTTTAAGAAACTTTATTTTGCAGTAGAAACTACTCTACATTGGCTAATGCTTTGTATATGTGTTGCCATCTATCTTGCTGTAGTAAGCATTGAAAAGTTTATCTGTAATGGAAGAAAATTAATTTCAAAATTATTCTAAGACAAGAATAACAGTACTGTCAGTTTTCATGGTAAAGAATTTTAGCAAAGTGAGAATAGCTTATAAAATTTGCAACTTGTTCAATTTTTCAGTTTAGTTTAAAATATAGTTGCATTGTTTGTTGAAGTCATAAATTTAAAGGTTCTGGGCCAATTTCTTAAATTCATTGCATAAAACTTCATATTCCTTTAATGAAAATTATTCTAAAATTACGCCAAATGCTGTGTTATTCTCTAACAAATTTTCTTTATATCTATCTGAAAATACCAGTTCTAGTTCAGTGTTACCAATGATTTGAAGGGGGTTTCACTGTCATAAATTTGGTTGATTTCGAAGAAGAAATATGTTTTTATTGATATTTTCAAATGTGTTATTTCCTATCAAATTATTTGTGACAGTAAAGAAAGACCAGATTGTACCATTAACATGCATACTACAGGAAATGGTACAGACTTACACAGCAGTTATCAGTGTTTCAAATCTAAGCAAACACAGGACTCCAATCACTGTAAGACACCTGTGGTACTCATAACCATGAGTACTCTTGCCAATACAATACCAGTAAAGGCTGACAAAAACATTACATCCCGCATTTAAAAACTGAATTTCACATAAATATGTGAACTTTCAAGAAAAAAACAAACAAACAAACAAACAAACAAAAAAACTGGACCTAAGTCTCCTAATGGCTTCAACATAACTTTAGACATATGTGTGTCTGCATAAGCTGAATTATGGAATTCAACACACTTCAGTGGATCTAGGAATGATTCTCTGTTGGTTCCTGTATTTGTCATATTTTTACTTACATGAAGATGTAAGATTACCAAAATGTATTCACATTACAGTGAGACACGAGATGAAAGATGATATTGTAGAATTGTATTTCTGCAGGACTTGCAACAAGGAAAGTAAACAAATAAATAAGATTCAGGAAAGCCTGAATATAAATGCTTCTCTCTTTCTAAAACATATTTTTCTAACACAGGGCATTTATTCTGAAGAATTGTTTTCCTTGTGGAAAAGTAAGTTTTGATATTTAACTCCTTAGGGTTCATAGTCTCTGCTTGGCTTTTCTGGTAAAAGTTTATGTTAATCTTTTTGTTACTGCTGTTTATTTATTTATTTATTTAGTTTTACTTTTTTTTTTTTTGCTGTTGTTGTTATTCATTTTTGTTTTTAATATCATGAGCATATCTTAACCTTATACTACCTGCTCCAGCTAAACTGTTCTTTACCACAGAAAAAAAAAAGATGCCTACAGAGAAAGACAACCCAAACCTCTATTATTTTTCCCAGTTATTCCCACTTACATGAGATGTGAACAGGTAACAGAGACTTACTGTCCCATAACATAGATACAAACATATGATCCAAGATAACTTTAGTACAACTTATCCTTATGTAGCCATTTTCAGTAGAGGAAAAAGGCAATAAACCTCTGGAGTTGGAATGTCAGTATGTGGTAATATTTGTGTGTGATAATTGAGATGTAAGCTGAAGAATTGTGGTGGACTAAGTCCAAAATGGTAAAATACTAATGAGTTCAAAGATTGATCTCACCGAGGGTCTGTGAATGCCTACTTTCCTGATAGATGTTACTTTTTTATTCATCCAGGAAGTGTGCAAATGGTTTTGAGCATTGAACTCTGCCCTGAAGAGGTAACAAGAACATCAACTTAGAATTTTTTAGAGCACACAGTAAATTACAGCAGGAAATCATCTGACGCAGTTTTCTTTCTATTTAGATCTGTTCGTTTTCTCTCAAAATTTGTTTCACATTTTACTCCTCAGTTGGAATTACTGTTCTGTCTGTAACCAAGGGATGCGTGAATAGTGCTGGTCTAAGAAGTTTTTCTTTGGATTTTTCTAACTGACGCACACACACATTTCTCATCCTCATAAAAATCATGGTCACAAACCCTGATCCATCCTGTGCTGTTTCCTGTTCTCATTACAATCTTTGTCAGTGAAATGAGACATCAGCGAATTTTAATACCCAGTACAATCTCTGAAAGACAGTAATATACTGTATAACTCTGACCTTTTCAGTGTTCTATAATTTGATTGGCAGGAAGCCACTCTAGTTCTCTGTTACATTTCTGGCAATCTGAATCTCTAAAGAGAGGCTGTATGGCCAGCCAGTCAAAATACAGAGTATGACAGATATAATGAGTAAGTCTCTGTAATATAATTTACAGATTATATTAGACACCATTGAGAAATGAAATTCCTGTGATCAGTCAATTACTGTGTGATAACAGTATTGATAAACAGCCAAAGGAATAAAATAATTCACTTTTATAAGAGTGGGGTCAAAAATGTTTTTCTCCATTGGATGCTAATGAAATGAAGGTATTACTGGGGATCAATGAGGAGAATGTAGTAATGCCCATACAGGGAAAAGATATATGTAACACAATATAATCCTCAATATTTGATAAATACTTTCCCAAACCCCTTTGGTTGCAATTTCGATCATTCTTTCCCCTGGAATAAAAAGTGAAAAGAGTTGTATGAAGGTGAATTGCAAAATAGGGAAAAGTAACTATTTTCTTCCTAACAATTATTACAGGAAACAAGGCTAGTCAAGTCTATAGTATAAAGACTTTATATTCTCTGACAGCATATCAAAGTTGTTATCCAGAATTTAACAGAATGAAACAAGGATAGAAACTAGATGTCTAAAAGCTTGACATATAAGCCTGAGCCAGTCAATCCAGTGTCTTTTTATAGTCAAGTTAATATTCAGTTCTGCTCATCCTTATGCAGGTCAGATGCATTTTATTCTGAAGGAACCTATTTCTACCCATTGACAACAAAATGGAAGCCCAGAGAAAGGGCTTTGGTCCTTCTCAGGTCCTTCTCAGGTCCTTCTCAGGTCCTTCAAGAACTGCTCCAGCATGGGTCCTTTCCAGGGTCTGTAGTTCTTATTGACAGAAGATAAACCTACTCCAAAATGAATCCTTCACAGATCCCTGTGCTCAGGGGCCTGAAGCACTGCCTTCCCCTCCTTCTTCTCTCACCTTGGTGTCTGCAGGGCTGTTTTTTACATGTTCTTTTGCTTTGTTTTCCCTCATTCTTGTCTCTTACAGAGCTGCACAGTATTTTGACTTTTTGTTATTTCTGTTTTTGTGACTCTTGTTCTGAGTTCACTGAGGAGATGGCTTCAACTGGCCAGATCTGGCTGCACCTGGCACAGAGCAGTACCTGGTGTGTTCTGGTGCATTCACAGTGAGGCAACCCTTGCACACCGCACCGCCCCCATTCTCCACCCCGCTGGTTTTCCCCCTCCCCTGACCCCTGCTAAAACCTTGACATGGACACCCAGATAGAAAAGGACATACAAACGCCATCTCAGACCCCAGAAACAAATGACCCTGAACTCCGGATATTCTGCATTTGTATCTACATCTGTGTTATAGAATATAAGCTGTAGGTCATCCGCGTTAAATGAACTACTCATCTCCAGGGTAACTTTGGGTTGTGGATATACTATAACAAAACTATAATAAAATATCAACTTAAAATATTTATTTTCAAACAAGAGATATAGCTCCACCAGCATATCTCATTTTAATGTTGTATTTTAATATTAATTGTGCTTTTTGGTTTTGGAAGAATGACATTAAACTTTTATGCATTGACTTGTACCTATAGTAAAGATGAAGATCCTTCCAGACTTTCCAGATACAAAGAGCTGGAAGGCAGATTTGTTTTGCTTGTGAAGAAATGTTATAATACATTAAATATTTCCCTTCTTCTCCTCCTCACAATTCAATTATGTAATTATTATGAAGAAGGACAGTTTCCTGCATACAACTGTAAGTATACCCCAAGTATAAATGTCAAGGGAAGAGTCCAAGGCCCTAACCTTCTACTCTGATGAGTGCAAGCTATACCTCCTTAAGCAGTATTAAAGTGCATAGCTCCACTGCCTTCATGTTATTTTTGATAGTAGTAGAATCTGGCAATATTAATGCTGGAGAAAGCAATGCTAATGGTAGAGAAAGCTGAAAGCTGCCTTTACTAAATGGGCAAGGACTGGTCTCACCAACATCAGTGGATCCAGCCTGGATAAATGGAGGGAGCTTGCAAAACAATATGGAGGTGTAAAGTTGCTGAAAAAAAAATAAAAAAAAAAAAATAAAATTGAAGTAACTGTCCAAACAGGAGTTCAGTACAATATCTGAGCAAAACAAATTCCAAATCAGTTCCCTGGAGCTGCATATAATAGCTGGGAGCTGTATTACTTGTATTCAGCCTTTGCAATACTGTGTTTGTATCTGAAGGCAGGCAAAAAGTCAGAAGATTCATGGGGGTCAAAATGACCTTGGACAAGTGCTTATACAAGATAAAAAGGGTAATTAGAAAATGGAGAAAGAGCAAATTAGTTTTTTTTTGTTTGATTAGCTTTTAATATGCTTATGAAAATAACAGAACTGAACCCCAAATAAATAACTTCATCGGTAATTTTTCCCAGGAATGAAAACAACCCATTACCCCTGGTATATTGCCTACCTGCTCCAGGAAAAAAAAAAACTAACAAAACAAAAACAAACAAAACAAACAAAACAAACAAAACAAACAAAACAAACAAAACAAACAAAACAAACAAACAAAATCAGTTTATTTAGGTTGAAGAAAGGGGAAGGAAGGAAGGAAGGAAGGAAGGAAGGAAGGAAGGAAGGAAGGAAGGAAGGAAGGAAGGAAGGAAGGAAGGAAGGAAGGAAGGAAGGAAGGAAGGAAGGAAGGAAGGAAGGAAGGAAGGAAGGGAAAGAGAGAGAAAGAAAGAAAGAAAGAAAGAAAGAAAAAGAAAGAAAGAAAGAAAGAAAGAAAGAAAGAAAGAAAGAAAGAAAGAAAGAAAGAAAGAAAGAAAGAAAGAAAGAAGACAGAAAGAGAGAGAGAAAGAGAGAAAGAGAGAGAGAGAGAAAGAAAGAAAGAAAGAAAGAAAGAAAGTTAGTTTTTCTTTGCAAAACTTCTTTTCAATATGTGTTGTACAAATAAAAAGCTGTGCACTTTCTTCAAAATGCTCCTTTCTCCATCAATAAAAATTCCATGCTGCTGCAATTACTACTACATATACCTTTTCCTCTCCTCCACCCTGAAAATCTGTCTGCTCTAATATGAAAAAAAACAAAACAAAACAAAACAAAACACAACACAAATAATAATAATAATAATAATTATTATTATTATTATTAAAAACAAACAAACAAACAAACAAAACACAATGCCCAACCCCTCTCCCAGACATATCTTCAAAGAAAATTTGCCTTGCCAATAGTCTGGAAGGGGAATAGGCTGTTTCTAAACAAAAGTGGCTCAAAAATCTAAAATATTGGAATTAATCTGACTTTGAAATTAACACTATAATGAGAGTGGATTAATCCTGATTTGCTTAAATTCATTTCATCGTATCAATTGGCTAGAAAATACTTTCCAGTTCTTTCCAATATTGTTAATATTGTTAATATCTCCTTAATGGGAGATGGATAAAAGGCCACAATCCTGTTTCTGTATTTCTTTTACTTCATGAAAAAAATAAAAAATAAAATAAAAATAACCAACCTATGAATAGTAGCTTCTGAAATCAGTTTTTGACCATCTTTCCTTTTTTCTTTTCCTTTTTTTTTTTTTCTTCCCTTCCCTTTATCCTGCTACATTATTTGTTTTTCTTATCTGTTACAAAAAGACTGTTCATGGGCTCTCCTCACCTTTGACACTGTTGACTTCTTCACCTAGATATTTTTCAATATGTCAGGTAGCAACTCTTACTTATGGTTTCTGTAATTTCTATCTTAATGAAACCACAGTGATAGTATGTGCCTGTGCTCAAAACCTCTGTGGCCTCTTGAAATGAGGTAACTGTTAGCAAACACCAAAGCATATAATTATTCATCAGGAATTAAAAATGTCGATAACATGGATTTGCCATTTTTAATATTATAAATATTCAAAAAGAAGAGATTTTAATGAAAGGAGAAGGACTTAGGAAAGTAGACAGCTAGTAGCAGCTCTCAGATTGCCTTATCAAAGAATCTGTCTTCTCTCCCAGAGTCAGAGTTTTAAGAATTTTCTTGTCTCCATTTAAACTATGATAACCCTTATTAAAAGTACAGGAAATATTTCTTTTCCTCCTTAGTCTTCACCTCCTTTCTTTTCCTCTTTGAGTACTGTTCCACTTCCCCAGTACAAAAAAAAAAAAAGACAGGGATCTCCTGGAAAGAGTCCAGCGGAGGGCCACAAAGATGATACAAGTCCTGGAGCTTCTCCCCTATGAGGAAAGGCTGAAAGACCTGGGTCTGTTCAGCCTTGAGAAAAGAAGACTGAGACTTATCAATGTTTATAAATACCTGAAGTGTGGGAGACAAAGGGATATGGCCAACCTCTTTTTAGTGGCTTGTGGGGACAGAACAAGTTTTAATGGCCACAAAATGGATCACAGGAAGTTACACACCAACATGTGAAAGAACTTCTTCATGGTGAGGGTGACAGACCAGTGGAACAGGCTGCCCAGGGAGGTTGTGGAGTCTCCTTCTCTAGAGATATTCAAGACCCCTCTGGATGCCTACCTATGCAACTTGCTCTAGGGAACCTGCTTTGGTGGGGGGGTCTGACCTGATGATTTCTTGAGGTCCCTTCCAACCCCTACAATTCTGTGACTCTGCTATTTGTCTGATGTTCTTTTTATTACTATCACTGCTCTGGGAAGACAGTCAGAAAATCAGGGAAAAAAAAACTCTCTCTTCTCTCTCTCCCTCTCTCTTTATTATTATTATTATTATTATTATTATTATTATTATTATTATTATTATTATTTAATAATAAAGAACAAGGTGTTTGAGACTGAGTATGAGACTGAAAGATAGGAAATGGGGAGTCATATTGGGAGTCTGACAGCTGTTTGATTTATATTATTTACATTTTTATTTTTATGTTCCTTATATTTATCCATTGTTCAGTAATCAAATGTTTTAGACTATTTTCTCTCCTTCACCTCTGTTGTAATTACACAGAAAATGTTTATTATGTTCTCAGTTACAAATACCTGTTGTCTTTCACTTACAACCAGTGTGGTTACATTTACTTAAAAGTTCATTGTATTTTTATACAATATCTATGTATTTCAATAATGAGAGTAAGAAAGCATTTTTATTTTATTAATTTAATGTAATGTAATTTAATTTAATTTAATTTAAATATTTTATTTTATTTATTTTATTTTATTTTATTTTATTTTATTTTATTTTATTTTATTTTATTTTATTTTATTTTATTTTATTTTTATTTTTAAAATCACTTTCTAGAGTTTCTTATTCGGAAAGATCACACTGTTGGAGAATGCAATAAAAGAACCAGAAAAATCTCTTATAGTGGAGGTGTAGTGATATGAATGGAGTCATCATACATCTTCATGTCAGAATATTTGCACTCTTCACTGACACAAAGACCTCTCCATTAGCTAAAAGTCCCTTACTCACTGAATCCACTTGAAGTCATTCTTTCACCCTTGAAAAAAATGAATGTTTGACATATTAATTCTATTCTGGCTCCAGAAGAATATCATAAACAAATCTTTTGTTCTGAGAAAAAAATGGATTATGACACTATTTTAGAACAAGAGCAAAATGACCTATTTTCTGTGATTTTCTACAGATAGAATTAGACAGTGAATATTATGAGAGAAGGAGAAAGAGAGGGAGGGAGGAAGAGAGAGAGGAAGGGAGGGAGGGAGGAAGAGATGCTACTGGCAGTATAAAGAGATTAGGAAACAAATCTGTAGTCCAGCAGTACTCTCTTCAGAGGAGTTCAGAGAAGCTTTATAAGTCTGAGACATTTTGCAGGATAAAAAGCCCTTGATAGTTTCATATTCTGCATAGATATCAACAACTTTCAAATCAACAGTTGATTTGAAAAAAGAAACAAAATATTCCAAGAGTTTCTGGGAATCTTTAATAGAGTGATCAGCTCTGGCCCTGCACCTAGGGAGGAATAACCCCAAGCACCGATATAGGCTGAGGGCTGATCTTCTGGAGTGCAACTCTGCAGCCAGGGACCTGGGAGTCCTGGTGGACAGCAGGATGACCATGAATCAGCAATATGCCCTTGTGGCCAAGAAGACCTACTCTATCCTGGGCTGCATTTGAAAGAATGTTGCCAGCAGGTCGAGGGAGGTGACCCCCCCTCCTCTACTCAGCTCTGGTGAGGCCACACCTGGAGTATTGTGTCTGGTTCTAGGCTCCCCAGTACAAGAGGGACATAGAACTACTGGAGCAAGTCCAGAGGAGGGCTATGAAGATGATTGGAGGACCGGAGCACCTGTCGTATAAGGAGAGGCTGAGAGAGCTGGGTCTGTTTAGCCTGGAAAAGAGAAAACTGAGGGGAGACCTCATTAATGTACATAAATATCTGAGGGGAGGGCGTCAAGAGGATGGAGCTGGTCTCTTTTCACTTGTGCCCAGCAACAGGACGAGAGGCAGTGGACACAAACTGAAGCACTGATTATAAGAGGAGACTTCTTTATTGTGAAGGTGACAGAACATTGGAACAGGTTACCCAGAGATGTTGTAGTCTCCTTCTTTGGAGATATACAAAACCTGCCTGGATGCCATCCTGCACAATGTACTCTAGGTGATCCTGTTTGGCAGGGGGGTTGGACTAGATGATCTTCAGAGGTCCTTTCCAACCTCGGCCATTCTGTGATTCTGTAATTCAAGTTACAATATTTTGGAAAATGTATATAATTCATTTCATCTCATCTCTGACTATTTTATGCTTATAGGTCCCATGGATTCATTTAGGAATAAGAAAGCCCATAAATTTTAGGTTTTTATATGCCTTCTCAAAGATGTTACAACAAGTAATACAAGTATTGAAATTTAATGTTATTTTGAAGGGTGGCAAACCAAACTAAATTAAAGTGAAAACAGATGAAGAAAGACAGGTTGAGGAACTGAATTTAAGAAACACATCCAGCCTGGCTGAACGGAGAATTGTGGCTTGAGTTTAGGAGAAAAAAGAAGGTCTTTTTTCTTTGGAAATTTAATCTTTGAAAAAAGGGCGGGCCACTCAGGAGGACTATAAGGATGTTGCAAGGCTGTGCAGGGACAAAATTAGAAAGGCCAAAGCTCATCTGGAGCTCAATCTGGCTACTGCCATCAAAGACAACAAAAAATGATTTTACAAATACATTAACACAAAATGGAGGACTAAAAAGAATCTCCATCCTTTACTGGATGCGGGGGGGAACTTAGTTACAAAAGATGAGGAAAAGGCTGAGGCGCTTAATGCCTTCTTTGCCTCAGTCTTTAGCGGCAATACCTGTTGTTCTCAGGATACCAGTACCCTGAGCTGGTGGAAGGGGATGGGGAGCAGAATGTGGCCCTCACTATCCATGAGAAAATGGTTGGCAACCTGCTATGGCACTTGGATGTATGCAAGTCGATGGGGCCAGATGGGATCCACTCAAGGATACTGAGAGAACTGGTGGAGGAGCTGGCCAAGCTACTTTCCATCATTTATCAACAGTTCTGGCTATCGGGGGAGGTCCCAGTTGACTGGCGGCTAGCAAATATGACACCCATCTACAAGAAGGGCTGAAGGGTAGACCTGGGGAGCTATAGGCCTTTCAGTTTGACCTCAGTGCCAGGGAAGCTCATAGAGCGGGTTATCTTGAGTGTCATCACGTGGCACTTACCAGGCAACCAGGTGATCAGGCCCAGTCAGCATGGGTTTAGAAAAGCAGGTCCTGATTGACGAAAGTGATCTCCTCCTATGACTAAGTGACGCACTTGGTGGATGAGATAAAGGCTGTGGGTGTAGTCTACCTTGACTTCAGCAAGGCTTTTGACACTGTTTCCCACAGCATTCTTCTCAAGAAACTGGCTGCTCATGGCATGGACTGGCGTACGCTTTGTTGGGTTAAAAACTGGCTGGATAGCAGGGCCCAAAGAGTTGTGGTGAATGGAGTCAAATCCAGTTGGAGGCCGGTCAATAGTGGCATTCCTCAAGGCTTGGTACTGGGGCTGGTCCTCTTTAATATCTTCATCGATGATCTGGATGAGGGCATTGAGTGTACCCTCAGTAAGTTTGCAGATGACATCAGGTTAGGTGTGTGTGTCGATCTGCTCGAGGGTAGGAAGGCTCTGCAGGAGGATCTGGATAGGCTGCACCGATGGGCTGAGGTCAACTGTATGAAGTTCAACAAGGCCAAGTGCCGGGTCCTGCACCTGGGGCGCAATAGCCCCAAGCAGAGCTACAGGCTGGGAGATGAGTGGTTGGAAAGCTGCCTGGCAGAGAAGGACCTGGGAATATTGGTTGATGGTCAGCTGAATATGAGCCAGCAGTGTGCTCAGGTGGCCAAGAAGGCCAACAGCATCCTGGCTTGTATAAGAAGCAGTGTGGCCAGCAGGTCTAGGGAATGATTGTCCCCCTTTACTTAGCTCTGGTGAGGCTGCACCTCAAGTACTGTTTTCAGTTTTGGGCCCCTTGCTACAAGAAGCACGTTGAGGTGCTCGAAAGAGTCCAGAGAAGGGCGATGAAGCGGGTGAGGGGTTTGGAGAACAAGTCTTACGAGGACTGGCTGAGGGAGGTGGGCTTGTTCAGCCTGGAGAAAAGGAGGATCAGGGGTGACCTTATCGCTCTTTATAAGTACATTAAAGGAGGCTGTAGCGAGGTGGGGGTTGGTCTATTCTCCCATGTGCCTTGTGACAGGACGAGGGGTAACAGGCTAAAGTTGCACTAGGGGTGTTTTAGGTTGGATATTAGGAAGAACTTCTTTACTGAGAGGGTTGTTAGGCATTGGAACAGGCTGCCCAGGGAAGTGGTGGAGTCTCCATCCCTGGAGGTCTTTAAAAGATGTTTAGATGTTGAACTTAGTGGTATGGTTTAGTGGAGGACTTGTTAGCGTTAGGTCAGAGGTTGGACTCGATGATCTTGAGGTCCCTTCCATCATAGACAATTCTGTGATTCTGTTATTCTGTGATCAATAAGTTTAAGGTTTAAACCATTTTTACCTGTGAAGGAGTGCCTGCTCTTGAGATACTCTAACAAACAGTGAAAATGGTTCAGGAAAAGAGACTTCTACCTGAAATGAAGGATCCCAACATCATACTGTGGATCTATGGATCAAAGCTGTTTTGGGAGCTGAGTTATTTCATGCTTTTTCAAGGAACTGTATTCTCTGTTTCCATGCTACCTAATGGTTTTCTTTCCTAGAAAATACTTCTGCTTTTCCATTTTGCAATCTGAATTGCTAATCAAACATACAAAGAAATCTTCATAATTAAAAAGTAAGTAAAAGCACCAAACAAAACAAAATATGAAACATGCTGGATGCTATGCAAGGTTGTTTTCCTACATAGAAAGTATGTTCATTATGAAGGTCCTGTCAAATACCTTAGTGAATTGAAAAAAAAAATGTCATGCAGTATGTAGTTACACTAGCTCTTTAGAATTGTTGGGCTAATATTCAGTTTTAAAATATTTAGATTGTTTTGTACTCTTTTTTCACATTATGTTTTGAGAACTTTATTTTTAATTGGGTAACTGGATGGGGGGAAGGTGTGAATACTATAAAAAAAAAAAAAAAAGAGAGAGAGAGAGAGAGACAAAGGGAGGAAAAACAAAAAGATCAAGAGTTGAATCTAAAACATTAAAGGTGAGAAACTGAGGAACAAGAAAAATGCTGAGTAGATTTTTGGGACTTATTCTAATTTTCCTCATGTCTGTCACAAACCTGACAATGGATTTAGCAGAAATCAGGTTGGACCCTAAATCAGGTAACTGACTGGTTCTGAGTTCACTGGAATTTTTTAAATTCTCTGTAGGCACTAACAACCTGGGGCTGTCAAATTGCTGTAGCTCCGTATGTTTCAAAAACCTCAAAACTACTTACTATCCTCTGAGGAGTTGACCTATTGTTTTGAAATTCCACAGCTGCAGAATTAGATATGATGGAAAAGCAAACAGAAAAACCTGAATCACTCTGAGTTTCCACTATGTCACAGATCTGTCACTTTGAAAATCCCAGCTAGAGAGAGACAAACAAGCTTAGCAAGGGATCCCAGTGGATTGCTCTCCCTAGCAACAACAGACGTGTAAAATGAGCTTCTGAATCCTCTTCTTCATGTAACATTCCCTGATCTAGAAACATGCAAGTACTACAGCCAGAGTAATTTTTGAGACAGTTGGTACATATAAAGATTCAAATGAGAAAAAAAAAAAAGTTGTGCAATACTGAGTTTTCTAATAAAGCAGACGTTGAAAGCAAGATCATGTCACTCTGTAAATTTGAATTGTCTCTGTTTTGGAATGATTCTGTCACAGTATCTTATGTTTTTATATTCTGTTAAAAGCCTTGAAGATTAGAAACTGATTGTTGTTATGTCTATTTAGGCGCAGTTTCAGGTCAAGCTTCTGACTAACTGAGGTCCCACCTACATTTCTTACAAACATTTGTTTTCTTTAACACTGATATTTTTCAATGTATTTGGTTCCCCTTAGTTCTTATAAAAATATACATATATATTTATAATATATATATAATTCTCTACTCATATATGCACGTCATTAATGAATTTATATTGAGCAATTTTTTTTTTCAAATTTAAAATGTTATTTGATCTTCTATGCCTCTGATCTCTCATAGCCTATCCCTGAATGTTTTCTGTTTCCACTATTGCTTCATCTTTTTTGAGGTGGTTTGACCTGAACATTCAAACAACATCATGGATTTATGTACTGGTATAATCACACTTTCTTGTTTGTTTTTATTTCCATTCCTGGTGTTTACTATCACTATATATATATATATATGTATGTATATATATATTTGTTTTCTTTTTGACACATTGGCAGACTTTATCTCCTTATCTTCTTTTCCATGGAGCTATGCCATTTCTGATATATTCAAGAAAGTATGCATTGCCCAGAATATCTAAAACACAAGCATCTTTATGGGATAGGAGCTTATTCTCACATCATAACACTCAGGTCTCAGTAACATCTGCTGTACACACTTGGTTGCACTCAGCTGTGGCTTCTTTATGATGCTTTTTAATGACTTGTGATCTGCCTGAACAGCTATCCTGCACCCAAATGTAATCAAAGTAGAGCTATTTCATTTTGAAGAATGCTGCCATGATATACTTTCCTGAACATTTCTGTCCTTGCTTGTATCTAGAAAATGTTATCAGCTTTATTTATTTATTTATTTTTTCCCAAATGCTAAAAGTCTTATTTTTTTGCATAATCCTTAAAAAGCAGCATAATACGATTACATTCTAGGCTACTGCATTAGATTATAGTACTTCAGGATGAGTGAATCAACTATGTATTTAATCACTTTATGAAAGATTAGTTCCTGATTTACAATTATTTCAGTGCTGTATTCTTTTTGTGCTGCTTGTCTGGAATACTCTCAGGCTTCTGACTGATTTTGTGAAGTAAATTGCTGTCCTTTTTTTTTTTTTTTTTTCTACAGCCTAATTATGCTTGTAATGTCTTTCTGGCTCTCAGTATCAGAGCTTTTTCAGAGTCAAAAGATATCTGAAGAAGGAAGCAGTAGGTCTTTTTACCTTACATTTGATCTACAATGTTTTCTGAAAAGTTGTTTAATACAATTGCATCTCCATGCCATTGTTATGAATCGTCTCTTCTTTAATTTAAGTAAGAACATAGTCTACTATAATAAAGTTGCTTGTACTTCCCTTCAAAGATAAGTTTAGTTTACATCAGTAATGACTTGAAATCTCTGTTCATACTCACAGCTCTTGTTACCCAACAACACATGCCAAGAGGTGTGTGAAACAGTGCCAGGCTGTTCCAATGGCAGTGATATTTTGCATTTAAAAATACATGTAGTAAAAGAAATTTAATCTGATAAATCATGTAGCATGTCCTCAATAGCTGGCAAAGACGAGTGATTCTTTCATTGCTTTGTTGAGTGGTTTTGTATGAATTAATTTGAATGTTTTCTCACATTGCTGGATTTCTAGTTTTCTCAATACTAACTGCATAAAGGATATTGAAGTCTTATTTTTTTGCAGTTTTTTTCAGTTCATTTTGCATGATAAAAATCTTCATTTTGCGTATGTCATTAAACATAAGAATGTTTTATATTTTCTGCAGTTTTGTCTACAATCCCTATTGAGAGGATAGCTTTAACTTGACCTGTGGTCATATTTAAGTATGTGGTCATATTTATGCACTGCTTTTTTTCCCAAGAGTTATATAACTATGGGTAAAACATTCTTATATGTGTATAGTGGACATTATATATTTGTCCACTGTTCTCAAGATTAGAATAATTAGGAGATATAATATATAGATATAGATTTCATCTGTGAGGCGAAAATAATATTGCTATTTTGCAATATTGCTTGGATTAGAAGTATAACTGAATTAACCTCCAGTCTGTTAGCCTAGTTGCAAATATGGCATTTGAGTCCTCTTTGCAATATGTGTTCATTAAGAATCTCTGGAAACAGTGTACATAGGCTACGCTCTGGAACTCTTAATCTATTCAGGCAATACCTGGACTGCAGGTGATTTAGTGACAGTGGACATAGGGCTGAGGTCATTCAATGTCTTTGCCTCAGTCATTACCAATAAGGTCTTCAAGGCCCCTGTGATCAGTGAAAATGTTCAAGTTTGAGAACCACCAGAATTGGATAAGTCAGGGATTTTATGAGAGAACTTAATTTATACAACTACCTGGTGCTCAACATTCAGTGGTATTGGGAGATCTGGACCTGTGTTTGACATGTCATGAAGATAGAAGCAGAACTCTCAAGAAAGGCAAATATTGCACCCATCTTAAAAAAAAAATAAAAAAATAAAAAAAATAAATTAAAAAAAAATGCCAAAAGAACCATGTAGGAAATTACGTACCAGTCTCACTATTCTTACCATGAATATTATGGAGCATGTCATCTTGGAACAAACTTATGACCATAAGAAGAAGATAACTGAAAATGTCAGCATTGACTTCTAAAGGTTGTATAACTATACAACTACATATAACTGTATATAACAATATGTATCTATATATTTGACCAACCTGATTGCCTCTTATGATAAAAAAGATTACAAGTGGAGGAAGAATAGTGGATATCAACTACTTTGACCAGTAAGGCTTTCAACATTGCCTTGCACAACATTCTCATATCCAAATTGGGACATTCTGGTCTAGATGGTGTCGTGGTTTAACCCGGCCGGCAGCTAAACCACGCAGCCGTTCGCTCACCCTCCCCCCTCCCTCTCTGGGACGGGGGAGAGAAATGGAAAGTGAAGCCCGTGAGTTGAGATAAAGACAGTTTAATAAGACAGGAAAATAATAATAAAATAATAATAACAATAATAATAATAATGATACAATGGTGATAATAGGAAAGTAATAATAATATGTACAAACAAGTGATGCACAATGCAATTGCTCACCACCTGCTGACCGATGCCCAGCCTAACCCCGAGCAGTCCGGCCCCCCTCCCCCGGCTAGCAACCCCTATATATTGTTTAGCATGACATCAGATGGTATGGAATACCCCTTTGGCTAGTTTGGGTCACCTGTCCTGGGTCTGTCCCCTCCCAGCTCTTACTGCACCCCCAGCCTGCCTGTTGGCAGGACAGAGCGAAAGGCTGAGATGTCCTTGGCTTGGTATAAGCACTGCTCTGCAACAATTAAAACATCGGGGTGTTATCAGCACTCTTCTCATCCTAAGCCAAAACATAGCATTCTACCAGCTACTAGGAAGAAAATTAATTCTGTTCTAACTGAAACCAGGACAGATGGTTAAATAACTAGTTGTATGTTCAGGTTCAGAATTTAATGATTAGGGGTTCATATTCTGCCTCAAGTTGGGCAACAGGTAGAATAACAAAAGTATCTGTTCTGTATCCTGTCCTGTTTGGCAGTGACCAGGAGAAGGCTATGTAGTGCACTCTCAAGTTTGCAAATGACACCAAGCTGGGGGAACCATTCAATACCACTTAAGGTCAGGTCTGCCTTCTGGAGGGACCTGGAGGAACAGATCAGCAAGAATCTCATGACATTCAACAAAGACAGGGTCCCACACTTGGGAAATAACAAGCCCTTGCAACAAAATATGAGCACCAACTGGCTGCTGTACTGAAATTGCCTGGGGTTCTTGGCAAACAGCAGGATCAACAGTAGCCAGCTGTGTGCCATGGCAGCAAAGAATGCCAGTGCATCCTGAGCTGTATTAACAGGAGCATTCATGGTAGATTAGGCCCCTCTACTCAGCATTAGACCAAATCTAGACTACTGAGACCAGTTCAGGACCCCCAGTACAAGTGTTGGTAACAAGTTCAGCAGAGACACAGTGGGATGATCGGGAGGTAGAGTTCTTGTCCTGTGAGGAAAAGCTGAGGCTATGGGTCTTGTTCAATCTGAAGAAGATTTAGCTTTGGGAGAACATTTCCATATTAATAAGGAAATCATCAAAACGACATTTAGGCTTTTGAAGTCCCCTCCAACCTGCATTTTGCTATGACGGATTAGAGTATTGCTTTTTCTCAATCACTAAATCTGGTATCTACTCTTACACCGAATCAGAAATTTCTCATGTTCTTTGTCCTTTCTGTAGTGTCCTTTTGCCTGAGCCTGTATATGCTCTTGCAATTGTAACCAAGTCTTTCGTTAAACACAATTACTGACTTTACATGTTGAATGACTTCCTATGTGGAATTGTTACATTAACATCAGAGTTCACGTTCTGCTTCCAGAATTGTCCACAAACATACCTTTATCTTTAGTTCATAGAATCATAGAATCATAGAATATCCTGAGTTGGAAGGGACCCTTAAGGATCGTCAAGTCCAACTCTTGACACCGCACAGGTCTACCCAAAAGTTCAGACCATGTGACTAAGTTCACAGTCCAATCTCTTCTTAAATTCAGACAGGCTCGGTGCAGTGACCACTTCCCTGGGGAGCCTGTTCCAGTGTGCAACCACCCTCTCTGTGAAGAACCCCCTCCTGACGTCCAGCCTAAATTTCCCCTGCCTCAGCTTAATCCCGTTCCCGCGGGTCCTGTCACTAGTGTTAATGGAGAAAAGGTCTCCTGCCTCTCGACACCCCCTTACGAGGAAGTTGTAGACTGTGATGAGGTCTCCCCTCAGCCTCCTCTTCTCCAGGCTGAACAGGCCCAGTGACCTCAGCCGTTCCTCGTACGTCTTCCCCTCCAGGCCTTTCACCATCTTCGTAGCCCTCCTCTGGACACTTTCCAACAGTTTCATGTCCTTTTTATACTGTGGTGCCCAGAACTGCACACAGTACTCGAGGTGAGGCCACACCAGCGCAGAGTAGAGCGGGACAATCACCTCCCTTGTCCTACTAGCGATGCCGTGCTTGATGCACCCCAGGACACTGCTGGCTCATATTCAATTTGCTGTCTACCACGACCCCCAGATCCCTCTCTTCTAGGCTGCTCTCCAGCGTCTCATCGCCCAGTCTGTACATGCAGCCAGGGTTTCCCCGTCCCAGGTGCAGGACCCGGCACTTGCTCTTATTGAACTTCATGCGGTTGGTGATCGCCCAGCTCTCCAACCTGTCCAGATCCCTCTGTAAGGCCTTTACGCCCTCATTTGAGTCCACAACTCCTCCAAGTTTGGTGTCATCAGCAAACTTGCTCAAAATACCCTCTATTCCTATATCCAGATCATTTATAAAAATATTGAAAAGTACCGGCCCTAAAATGGAGCCTTGAGGGACCCCACTGGTGACCGCCCGCCAGCCTGACGCAGCCCCATTTACCATAACCCTTTGGGCCCTGCCCGTTAGCCAATGGGCCCTGCCCGTTAGTTCTTCAGTTGTATCTCTTTGCCCAGTCACCAGGTGTTCCTTTTATTCCTATGTTCTCAATATATATTTTTTCCTTTCTTTGGGTCCTGGTAGTCTAAGTGCTACCACTACTTTTCATTAATCTTGTGAGACTCCATGAACGCATCCACAAGTTAAAAGCTAGCTGCAAATATTCAGCTATCTCCACATGAAATAAAGTAGTAGCTACAGAAGTACTAACTCAGATTATCACTTATCCCAAGCCAGTTGCCTAGTTTCTCAGCAAGATTATGGTTTACTGAACTGAAGCAAAATTGCACTGACTCAGCTGTAGCATATATAGTTATGGAACTATATAGAAATCTTAGATGTCTCTGAATACCAATGTACTACCTCGAGCAGATATATCTCGACTTGCTCAAAGTAGCAGGTTTTCTTCAAATAAATAAATAAATAAATAAATAAATCTTAAGGTGATAGTGTATGTCATGCAGTTAATGTCAAAGCCACAGTTGTATAAGTAGTTCTAGAAAAGTAAAGTGAGAAGTGAAATAACCACACACTTTCGCTACTTGTAAAGAAATATCAGCATATCATTTGGGGATATGCTATGATCATAAAAATTCATCTCAAGCTATGATTTCTTGGAAATTGTTGATTTGTTATCACACTATTTAAAAAGAACTATAAGTCTTTATTTGAACATGAGCTGAGGGGAGACCTCGTTAATGTACATAAATATCTGAGGGGAGGGTGTTAAGAGGATGGAGCTGGTCTCTTTTCACTTGTGCCCAGCAACAGCACAAGAGGCAGTGGGCACAAACTAATTCAGTTACCCGATTTTAGGGACCTAGCTCTAAAATGATTTTTTTTCTTGAAGTTATATGTATTTACAAAATCTCTAACACCAACCTACACTTCTTTCTGCACAGAAACTAGAACTGCAATCCTTTTTGCAAACACATCACCTATCACTGTTCTAGAGATTGATCTGATGATAAATAGGTTACCAGAGTTTGAGATGGTGTTTACTATATAAAGGGTATCAGCAGTGTCATGCTCTCCATACTGTTGTGCCACTACGTTTCAGTCCTGACGTTGCCCAGTGATGGAGGATTGAAACTCCTGTCTCTCACAATGTTTAAATCAATTCCAATCAGAAAGACAATTGTCAGAAAGACAATGGGAACTTTATCAAGGTTTTACGTTGTTCCAGACTCTTTACTGCTGATAGCTCTTTGACAGCACACATACTTCGAAGTCTGTGTTTGACTAGCAGTTTTTAATGGTGCCCTTGAAAAAAAAAAAATAAAAGCTGATAATTATCATAAGTGGAAAGCAGGATGTGCAGAAGGTAGAATCTAAGAGCAAGGTATTAAATAGTGCTTTGTCACAAGAAAATATCAGCAACAGTGCTTTTCCTTAAAATAAAATAAAAAACAAACAAACAAAAACTAATAATGTTCAACAAGAAAAATCTTGGTGATACCTACTAACAACTTTCAGACTGTGCACATTATTTAGACACTTCTTTGCTACCTGCAATTGACTATTTTGAAGTGGTAGGTGGTTATGTGTTCTGATCTCTCCCTATTCCTTTGCAATTTATTTCGCTGGAGAGTATGGGTTAGGCACAACAGCTGGCTGTCACTGTGACTTGCTTTTTACTCAGCTGTGCAGCTGAGCTGAATAAGGAACATGGAGAGAAAATCAGCAAAGTTGTCCAAAGTCAGTCAGTGCCACAGCTGTGACTGGAGCAGGGAACCATCATAACTCCCAGACTAACTGCTGCAAAAGTTACATGGTTTTGTAAATTTTTGAAACTCTCTTTCTATTCTGTTCTTCTAAATTACTGTATATTGCAACTTATACGTTTTTTGTATACAAGACTCTGCTCATTGTTTCCAGAATACAAAAACTAAGACTTGTGAATTCACTGGAAAACAGTAAAATGGATCTAACATGAGGATAAAGACATGGAATAGGGGACAAAATGGATCATAATGTTTAATGCTTTTCTCAATGAATAGTGGTCTATTTTCATGGTATTGTAATTAATTTGTTTTAAATAATATAATTTCAAAAATCCTAGTCATATATGTTGGACTACCAGGACTACCAGGTCCCTGGCTGCAGAGTTGCACTCCGACAGGTCACCACCCAGCTGTGGGATTATTGCCATGGGGGTCAACAAACCCTGTGGTTGGTGGCAACATTGGGCTGGTCACAATGAGGCCGTGAGGAATGTAAACAAGTTAGAAGGAACAAAGAAGTGGTGATTCACGAGAGCCTTGCTATCTCAAACTACTTTTCTCCAACTGTTAAGAAACGGAAGTTGCTAAATGTTTGTTGTTGCTGGGCAAAGTTGTTAACCAATGAATAGTTAGTGGTAAAGTCCTGCTTGTAGAGCTAATGGTATAAGAATGGAGCCTGTCCTCAGTAAAGTGGTAGTAGTTGAAGTATAAGTGATCCTTAAAAAACCCTGGTGTCTGTGTGGTCATTACACCACACCCAGACTGTACTGGTGCTTGGGGTCATTTATCCTTATGTCCAGGACCCTTGCCCTTGTTGAACTTCATGAGGTTCCTCATGATCCAACCCTCCAGCCTGTCAAGGTTCCTCTGAATGGCAGCACAGTCCTCTGTGGTATCAGCCACTCCTCCAAGCTCTGTGTCATTAACAAACTTGCTGAGGGTGCACTCCATTCCATCGTCCAGGTCGTTGATGAATAGGCTGAATAACATTTGACCCAGTACTGACCCATGGGGGACACCACTAGCTACCAGCCTCCAATTAGACTCTGCATCACTAAGCACAACCCTCTGAGCTCTGCCATCCAGTCAATTGCCTATCCACCTCATCATCCAATCATCTATGCTGCACTTCCTGAGCTTGTCTATGAGGATGTTATGGGAGACAGTGTCAAAAACAGCCATAACATCCCCATGAATGAAAGGCTTTAGGTAGTCTCTCTATTTGTGTGCCTTTCAAATGCACAAAGTTTCCACGCTTCATTTAAATCTGTAGCTCATTCACCTATGACAGGGCACAACTGAAGGGATAGCTATACTTCAGGGGAGTCACTAGATCATTTCATTTGTTTGTTTGTTTGTCTGTTTTGTTGTTTTGTTGTTGTTGTTTTGTTTGGTTGGTTTTTCACTGCCATAGGCACTAGCAGTGTAATTCCATGGTGGTGTCACAAAATGTTTGGTTTTAAAGTAAATTCTGGAGTAAATGAAGCTAAGTAACACTCTAATCCTTTATCTCAACCTGCTGCCTAGCACTAAACATAATTGTGAAGTTTATTGCAGAATTATTTTCCTTACACAGTTAATATAGCAGAGGACAATATACTGTTGTGGAGCATCTTTCCAGAGACTGATGATTTATATTCTGTCATGCTAACACAGTTTAAAACAACCAGAACATATTTTAACTTTACATACTTACTTTTACATACATTGTCATCTAATCCTTATTTGTATTTTATAGTTGGAAAACAGTGAGGTACGGAAATGGACTCTGCATCATACAGACACAACTGAAAACACAGCATAGCACAGTCATTACCATTTTAGAATGATCTATAAACCTGCTTTTCTTAACATACTCTATCAATGTTACACCAGCATGGAATGATTATAGAACACTTTACATTGTAAAAATGTTTAATTATGATTCCTCCTTAAGAAGAAAGAGAAATTTTTATGAAATTTTCAGTATTTTTCAACATACTGGGGCAATATAGAACAGATAATGAGTTGAAATTTATGATTGTCAACAGTATATTTTACAAATTGGCACATAAGCCCATCAAATCCAAAAGCTATAATGAACTTTTAGGTTGGATTCTTATGGGAATGTGAAGGTCTGAGCTGAGTAGTTTTGTTTGAGGGTTTTGTAAACTTGTTTAGGAGGAGGGGCAAGAGAGTGAAGCTCATTGGAGAAGAAAATCATCCAGTTCACTAAAACTTTAGGAATTATTCCAAGAAATACTGTGACAGAAATAAAAGCTAAATGCTTTACCATTATCTTGAAGTTTAAATTACTAAAGTAAACCATAAATAGGAAGAAATCTAAATCCTTTCATCAGTACAAATTCCCAACAGAACTCAGTTAATTTTGCCTGGGTAAGGACATAGAATGACATTCACCTCTCTGAAAGAGGCCAAAACAAAGTTTATGCAGAACTAAAATCTGTCAAATATTCTGCCTTGAATACTTATGTCTGATTCAGGTGATGATTATTTTAATATAATATATTATTTCATAGAATTTATGTTATTTTATATTTTATTTTATTTTTGTAGAATTTATGTTATAATATTTTATATTATTTTACTTTGAATCTCACTTTGAAAACTGCAAAAAAAATCCAGAAATACTATTTACCTATCTCATCACAGTAATAATCACTTTTTTTGTTTTATTGGAAGCATTGTACCACATATGTCTCACTTTACTGGTGATAGCAGTCTCATTAGACTTAAATGAGTAATTTAACGTTTAAATCCTGTAAGCTAAATTCATGTAAAACAGACAGAAAAACATTAATTTTGATAGGGTAGTTATATGAATGAACAACAAAAGATTTTACCCATTCATAAATCCATAACAATAATATTCATATGAATTTTACAGAGACAACAGCAACAAGAAAAATGACCTTGGTATTAAACACAGATGTCCAAGTACTTTATGAGAAAAATATTGTTAGGTTTAGATCCATCTGAAAATGTAGATTTTATTGTCAATGCATTTTAACTATATTAAGTTTTTATCCACTCAAATATTTATCAAATATTTTCTTTGATAACAGGTAGCATGTTCCATTGAAACAATACTCTGTTTCTCTTGTTCAAAATTGGTAGATATGTTCTCCATGCATAATTTATTTGTGTTCAGCTCATAATCTTGATGAGTAAGACACTATTCAACAAAGGATACCAGAGCATATCTCCAAATATTCATGTCCTGGTAGTCCTGGTGGACAGCAGGATGACCATGAGTCAGCAATGTGCCCTTGTGGCCAAGAAGGCCTACTGTATCCTGGGCTGCATTTGAAAGAATGTTGCCAGCAGGTCGAGGGAGGTGATCCCCCCTCCTCTACTCAGCTCTGGTGAGGCCACACCTGGAGTATTGTGTCTGGTTCTAGGCTCCCCAGTACAAGAGGGACATAGAACTACTGGAGCAAGTCCAGAGGAGGGCTATGAAGATGATTGGAGGACCGGAGCACCTGTCGTATAAGGAGAGGCTGAGAGAGCTGGGTCTGTTTAGCCTGGAAAAGAGAAAACTGAGGGGAGACCTCGTTAATGTACATAAATATCTGAGGGGAGGGTGTCAAGAGCTGATCTCTCTTTGGTTGTGAAACTGAAAGCACAGCAGGATCCAGCTGAATATGAGGGGAGACTTCTTTATTGTGAGGGTGACAGAGCATTAGAATAGGTTACCCAGAGAGGTTGTGAAGTCTCCTTCTTTGGAATACTCAAAACCTGCCTGGATGCCATCCTGCACAATGTGCTCTAGATGATTCTGCTCAGGGTGTTGGACTAGATGATCTTCAGAGGTTCTTTCCAACCTCGGTCATTCTGTGATTATACAATTCTGTGATTCTGTAATTGGGCATTTGGTTAGGTTTAGCAGAAAACACTTTCAAAAAGATACTAAATGGTCATGTTACATTTTAAACTGTTTTAATTATCTCATATGAAGAACATTATTCTGAGAGTGGGGAATGAATAGCAGATTACTTTCATTATGGTAATGAAAAAAATCATCCACCTACAAAGATGAATATCATTAGGCTTACAATAATGAATAAACAATACCTGCCTTTTAATTCAACCTTTTTAATTCAACCTATAAATGTTTAATAGAGATTATCAGGGAGATATGCAGAGGTAATGTGGTAACAAAATGAAGAGGAAATGTGAGTGATGAACAGGATGGATGAGGAGACAATATGTTTTTGATGGCAGTAGCATGTGAATGTTAGGATTTTGTTTTGACTTTTTTTTTTTTTTTTTCAGAGGAAAATAGATCCAAAACACTTTTATATGGCTTTCCATGTCAATATCATTAATACTTCTTTCTGAAGCTTGTTTCCAATTTTGTATAAATCATAGATCAATAATTATTCTAGTAAAATTGCTAAGGTTATATTGTTATCAATCTGATCAAATCAACATTATGCTCAGAATTAGTCTCATAAGTACAGTAAATATTCAAGATAATATAAGCACTATTTTATACTTGCAGAATTACATTTGCAGACATTACAGAATTGTCTGTTCTCATGTTCACGTATCTATTATAGACTGAAGAAATTTAGGTAAGACTGACTGTTATTAAACACAAGCATCATTTCTCAATGGCTCTGACAGAAATAAAATCAAGTAGTTTGTGGAAACAAACAAACAAACAAACAACAACAACAAAAAGTTCCCTCAGTTGTCTCCAAAATATAGAAAAAAACTGATATTTTCAGAAATATTTAAGATGTTAAAAACAAACAAACAAACAAACAAACAAAAAACTCATGCACGATGCTGTGTAAAGGGGACAATTAAATAAGGATGTTCAAAGAATGTTGTGAAAACAATGAAAGAAGATTTGGGAATTTAGTCAATATAGGAGAGTCACTATGGAGAAGAAAACATTAGGAAAAAAAATTTCAACAGGAAATTATTTGCACCAAGAAGTCAGACAAACGTCTGTGGCAAAAGTCTTAGCTGTTGTTTTACCCTATACTCAGGATATTCATAGGGAAGGGAAAAAATCAAAATCCAGCAAACAAAATGATCTTTGCAAGCATTTTCAAGAAAAATGATAAGCATTACATAATAATTTTAAGTAGACAAACTACAAATTCCGAATTGAGTATATAGCAGATGTATAAGTGCATCTGGGAACCAATACATTATATTTACATAAGAATCATCTTACTTTCCACAGTATTTATTTATTTATTTATTTATTTTAATATTCTGTTATTTAGGACCTCAGCTGCTGTCATATATGTCGTAATCATAATGCTAGAGATACCCAAGTGATCAACATTAAAAGCTTGTTAAAATATGTGGGTTCTTTTCCTTCTCACCTTTTACATCTGTCTGCACCTTTGTAGAAATTACAAATCAGAATATAAAAATAACAAAGATTTATGAGAAAAATAAACATTAAATAGGTTTGGAAAGAGGTCTACTATATTCAAAGTTAAAGACTGAAACAGATGAAAGTGATAGCTGGATCCTCATGAGGCTCTTATTGCTTTGATGAAAATATGATCCCTCAGTCCTTGCAGCTTTAGCAGTTTTCATTGGAGAATAATGTTCATATTTTTTTCTGTACCCCACTGTAAGTTTGATAATCTCCTGGGTTTGTCTCTAATGTAACATCTATAATAAGATGCAAATGGAATATTATTGTGTTGATTGTCTAAATAAATACGTATGAAAAGAGCATGGCTGATGTCATGCTAGTGTATCACAACAAAATTATTATACCATGGATAAATGTGACCTACTACATTCAATAAACCCCATCATTTATGATGGAACTTTTTATTAATTGATCATTCATCCAGAACAGCACATTCTTGTTTTCATAGAATTATGGAATCATTGAGTGGTTTGGATTGGAAGAAACCTTAAAGATCATCTAGTTCGAATCCCTCCACCACAGGAAGGGACACCTTCCATGAGACTAGTTTGCTCAAAAACCCAAAACACTGCCAGGGATGGGGATCCTCAGCTTCATTGGGCAACCTGTTCCAGTGTCTCACCACCCTCTGAATAAAAAATTTTCTCCTTATGTATAATCTAAATCTCCCCTCTTTTAGTTAAAAACTTTTACTCCTTGTCTTATTCCCTGACAGAGTCCTTCTCCAGCTTTCCTGTAGGCCCCTTTTAGGCATTGGAAGACTGTTATAAAGTTTCCCTGAAGCCTTTCTTCCTCCAGGCTGAACAATCCCAACTCTTTCAGCCTGTCTTTGTAAGAGAGGTGCTCCAGACCCTTGATCATCTTTGTGACCCTCCTCTATACTCGTTCTAATACTTCCATGTCCTTATTGTGCTGGGGGCCCCAGAGCTGAGTGCAGTACTCCAAGTGGTGCCTTATGAGAGCAGAGCAATTGGATAGAATCACCCCCCTTTACCTACTGGACATACTACTTTTGATGCAGCCCAGGATACATTTGGTTTTCTGGGCTGCACATCACATTGCTGGCTCATACTGAGCTTGTCATCAACCAACACCCCCAGGTCCTTCTCATCAGGGCTGCTCTCAATCCATTCTCCACCCAGCCTGTAGTTGTGTTTGGGATTTCCCTGGCCTAGGACCTTGCACTTAGCCTCCTTGAACCTCATGAGGTTCGTGCTTCGCTTGAACAAGAGAATGTTCATTTTTTTGTATGTTCTTCTGTGAAGACACATATTTAAACTGTTCCTTTTACTCCCATGCAGATATTATTAGTAGAAAAGATTTTCTAAAGAGTCATCTCATCACTGTTCATCTTCACCGTTACAGTATGAACTTAGAAATAGTTCCTTTTATGCTATAGAGAAAGGGAACATTTTTTGTACATGGAAACTGCCATTGAATCAAAGTTTCAAGTTTCATACTGTTTACACTGGGAAAGTGTTAAAAAGAGATACACTACACTGATTTGTTGTTCAACACAAACAACTATGAATCTATCAGACTTTCTTGATGGACAAATTGAGCAAAGGAGACTAGTGTATAGGAATGAATGAGAAATAGGTGTTATTAGTGGCATCTCTGATGTCATAGAATTATAGAATCACGGAATCATAGAATCATGGAATCACAGAATCATAGAATGGCTTGGGTTGGAAGAGACCTCAGAGATCACCAAGTTCCAACCTCCCTGCCATGGGGAGGGATGCCACCCTCCCCATGATCAGGTTGCTCAAAGCCCCATCCAAAATAACCTTGAAAACAGACAGGGATGGGGCATCTACAACTTCTCTGGACAACCTGTTCCAGTACTTCACCACCCTCTGAGTGAAGAATTTCCTCCTATCATCTGATGTAAATCTCTCCTCTTTTAGTTTAAGACCATTACCCTTGTCTTATCACTATCTGCCCAAGTAAGAAGTTGAACTCCTTTCTTTTATAAGACCCTTTAAGTACTGAAAGTCCACAATGAGGTCTTCCCAGAGCCTTCTCTTCTCCAGACTGGACATCCCCAGTTCTCTCAGCCTTTCTTCACAGGAGAGGTGCTCCAGTCCTCTGAACATCTTTGTGGACATAATCTGCACCTGTTGTAGCAGTTCCACATCCTTCTTATGCTGGAGGGCTCCAGACATGGATGCAGTACACCAAGCAGGACCTCATGAGGGCACAGCAAAGGGACAATGACCTCCTTTGTCCTGCTGGACACACTTCTTTTGATGGAGCCCAAGATACATCTTTAAGGTCCCTTCCAACCCATGCCATTCTATGATTGCCCCAACACAGGTGCAGCACCTTGCACTTGCACTTGTTGAACCTTCTCAAGCTTGTCCAGGTCCCTTTGGATGGCGGGCATCCATTCCTTCTGCAGCATCAATTGCACAACTCAGCTTTGTGTCATCATTCCCACTGCTTATGTCATTGATAAAGATATGAAGCAGTATTAGTTGTAAGATGGACCCTTGAGACACCACTCATCAGTGGCCTCCACTTGGACATAGAGGCATTGACCACAACTTTGTCTGCAGCCATCCAGCCAATATGAAATGTTTGTCTGCTTTTTGGATCTCTTACTACTAATTTCATCATCCTTCTCTCTCTGGACAATATAGTGACGAATCTTCAGAATTTAAGCTACAACTGTGGTCTAGTAGGGTATGAGGGCTGCACCTTTGTGTATGTGCAGTAAACTTAGTTATTAATTCTCTGGATGGTTTAGGAGTTCCCCACCTTGTCTACTTAGAAGAGCCAATGAACTGACCTGAGACAAAGGACTCAGCTACAACAAAGTGAGATTCAGTCATTTCCAAAAAATATCTCAGGCAGTTTCTGTTGTACCTGTTGCAGCTGTTCAATGACTATTTGCATGTTTGATGTGTTGATTCTCCACTCAGGGGAGTGGAGAATCTAACCATCCTGGGGACTCCCAGAAACAGTTTCTTCTGTAAAACTGATGAAATTGCACATAAATAAGATTCCAATAAATAATCAGTATAATGTCTTCTTCTTCTTGCGGAAGTAGTCACATAAGGCAATCTTTTTGTGCATAAGTGGAATAGCTTAGATATGTTTTGTACCTAGTTTAACCCAATCCAGCTGAATGCCACTGCAAGGACACTTGCAATATATTCCTATCATCCTGTGGACTGTGACCAACCATCCTGTTATCCTGTTACAGAGATTCAATTCCCTAAGCAAGCATTATCTTCTTCAAAAGATTTCAACAAATTAGATTTTTGTTTGATCATTTGTTTTTAAGAGGTATTCTGTTTATAAGAGCAACAGGCTTCAGTTGTATATGTGTGGAAAATGCAAAACCAAACCAAACCAAAACAACAACAACAAAAAATATCAGAGATGCAATACACACAAAGAGTAGAGACATGGAAATTCTTGTATGACCTTTTTTATGCCAGAACATTTTCTATTTCACTTCTCACCTGTGCTCAGCAGAGAAACTAGTGTTAAAGTAAATGGCAAACAGTCAACAGCAGATGAAAAAAGTGTGAAATTAGGCTCAACCATCCTTAAAATATAAAATTTAAGAAAAAAGAGCTGCCCTTCTCTTTTATTTATTTATTTATTATTATAATTATTATTATGAGGGAAGAATTAGTGACTCTTTGTGCATTAGAATTAGCAGGCTTTTTTTGTTTGTGTTTTTTGTTTATTTGTTTCTTTGTTTCTCTATTGAAATATGTATAAATAGTTATCTTAGAGTAGCTAATATTTAGGTCTCCATGATTATTCCTTTAGAAATATAATATGGATAAAATAAAGAAGCAAACAAACAAAAAAAAAAGCAGATGTCAAGGTACGGTAATTGGCAGTCTCCTCTAAGAGCCATTTCAAACAAAATATAAGTAAAATAACAAGAAGAAATAGTCAGAAGTAGTTGAGGAAAACTATCCATGCATTTCGGGAATAAGCTATGATCTTTATTCAAGATCTCGGTACATTTTGATGTGAATATGAAAAATCAGTCTGCAGTCTTATGCAGCAAGGATATCTTTCTTGCAGAAATAGTCTGATAAAATCACCCTGTCACAAAGTTATCCACTGGTAAATTCACTGCATCTTTTTCTCATTCTCTCTCTCTCTCTTTTTTTTTTTCTTTTCCTTGGTAAAACGTCAGGGGTATATATATATATATATATATATGAATGAAAGTAATATCAAAACTGGTCCCCTTCTACTTTATTTAATATAATATTGTGAGGTAGATTGTAGGTTTTTTCATTGAGAAAATTTCACTAAATCTAATTGATTTGAATGGATACAGTAAGCTCAGAACATGGCCTTGTCTACTATATGTTGCTGTTTTAGATAAGCAGTGCAAGAGCTGTAAAATTTCCTTTTTCCTCTAGGAAATTTTCAGTTTGGAGAGCTACCTGAAACAAAACTTAGAATACATTCCTCTTGTAGGACATCAGGAATTTTTCAAAATCAAAAAATCAAAAACTTTTGTGATTTGTAAAAATTTTACCCTTATATTGCAAAGAGAGAAAATGAAAGCTATTGAGACCCAAAGTTAATTACTGATAGAAAAATAAAAAAAAAAAAAAAAAGAAAAAAAAAAGTTTTTTTTTTTAAAGTGGTGTTTTTTGTTTGTCTTTTCCCAGCTCAATATGCTGATTTTAAAATGAATGGGAGTGCTTGAGGGATGAAAATGCTTTAACATGCACATAGGATACAAATTTATGCTCACATTTTTACTTAAGTAAATTATTCACACTTGAAAGATTAATCATCTCCTTTGCTTACTAAGTACCAATGAAAGACATGATAGGTTAGTCAAAGAAGCTTAAGATTACCATAAATATGCAATTTCTTGTCCAGCTCTTGTTGGCATCTATGTGATCATTCTCATAACAGCTTGGTGTGCAACAGATTAGTGTACATTACTGTCACATCAACAGGGTATCAACATCAACAGGGTATCTTTCATTTTTGGCTTTTCTGTGTATCTATTACTTCAGTGAATTGTTTTATTTTACTGAATGTGTGTAAGTATTTGGCACAAATACCAAGTATTTGGTACAATGTCTGGATCAATTTGCCATTTTCTGTCATTCAGGCCAGTTACTGTCTCCCCCCACCTCTTCCTCCCTCTGTTTCTTATTAACCACTGTGAGTATGTTAGTGTCAGTGTGTTTGTTTCTTTTGAAATCTTATTTCCCCATCCACAAGATCTTTGCTTAGACTTCTATTTTCTAAACAAACCAGGCAAATCTTTCTTTGTAATTCAGACCTGCAGAACCTGAATAATTTTGTTTGCCCTCTGCTGTACCTTTTCAATCTCAACAATGTACGTCTTCTACTGAAAAGAATAAAATTGAATATGATAAAAAAACTATTCATTTTTTAAACCATTATCTGGGGACTAGTGTACATTATTAGCACTGCATTTTTTTTTTCTTTGAAACCAGAATCAGTTGTGAGCTGAATTCAGATCTCTCTGACTTTACAATAAAAGTAAATGGAGTATAATGGGCCAAGGTTTTATATTGTACAGGGCTTTTCAAGCTAAATTTTGTCTCACAGTGAAGTGCACTTGCCATGTTACCATGAGAGTTAGTATATTTAAGATTTACAGTCAGTGCAAGCTCTAACAAAACATCAGACTTCAAGCCAAGTGCAAAACTGAAGTAATAGACATATATTGTATGCACTAGCTGGAGCCATATGTCATCATTAATAGTCATCTTTAAAGATGCCACATATATGAAATCCATAGAACAAACCAAGTCTGGAAAGTTAAGATTCTAGGATTATCCTGTATCTTCAATTACATACATCCTTGCAGCTGAATTTAAGTTTGTGTTTAATACTAAACTCTTTGCTGCATTAAAGTCAACAAACAGAATTACTGTAAATGCTAATAACCCAAAAGAGAAGAGAAAAGGAGGATGAAAGAAAAGACACAGATTGTATTACCACTGTTCTTATTTCAGTTCCATGCCTTCCTAAATATTGTAATCTTATTGTTTCACTAAAGTAGAATTTGTGTTGTTGACAAATAAACCCATGAGAAAATAGTACAGAGATTGGATCACTACAGCTTGACCTGTTCTACTAACTGAACAAATCAATGGCTGCGTTCAAACACACAGTGATATAATTCATTATTTATATCTTGAAATGAAATCTTCAATAAAGTTTTTTTTGTTTTGTTTTGTTTTGTTTTGTTTTTCCCCCATCCATTTGAGACAACAGTACCATTAGATGGCACTCTGGGTAAAGTTGAAAAATTACTTTGTAAGGCTATTGCAACTCAAGTATTTAATCAAAGCACACTAAAAGAGAAAACATCAAGTATGTCATCAAATAAAAAGATTTTTGTATTTATTATACTTTTAACAGTCTATAATGAATGTTAAAAATATTAAGATACTGCATTTGGGAGCAACTTTTTAAACCACTTTTAATTTTATTTTATTCAGATAATTTGAAATAATGCATACTCCCCCTAAAGAAAATACACTATTATGTTGATTTTTAGTCTTTGATTCACTGTTTGAAATAAACAAGCCACCTCTTAGACATGTGTGATTATCTCATACGTATTTTATCTAAAAGTAAAAACCTGAAACATTTCTGATGAATAGGAAGCATGGTGCTCCTTTACTATGTATGTGCAAGTATTAGGGTGCAAGGAAAAAACTGTTTTTGAAAGAATGTCACAAATTATTACTTTTTTTCTAGGCAGAGGAAATCACCATGTCAAAACAAACAAACAAACAACAACAAAGGCAAAAACAATTGAAACTGGAATAGTCAGTAATTTTAAGGGAAAAAAAAAAAAGGAAAAAAAAAAAAAAAAAGAAACTGTTCCTAGAACTTTTAGGTCAGTATATCTTTCATTTCAATGCATCCTGATTGACACTTTTATGGAACAATTAAGTAACTATATATAAAAGAAGTATTAAAAAAAAATGACCTTTGATTTCAAAATTACCCTCTGTTACATTCAGGCAACCATGAACGCAGTGGAGCCTTGTGCAGTTGCAAGGTACACTTATGTAGAACTGGTTGATGGCCTTAACAGTTAAATTATTTTTCTGGTTTGTTTCATATGCAGATTTAGATAGCCACAGTAAGAAAACTTTGGAGCCTTAGTTCCTTCTACTTTTGAGCTGTACTTAATAGCTTGTTTTCACCCAGTATTCCAAAATGTTCCAACAGCTGTAGATTTACTCTCTAGACACCTCTATCCTGACTAAAGCACCAAACGTATTGCAAGTGAATGCTGTGAATCCTAAATTAGGCTTTTTATCATGAATACCAGCTAATATGCTTCTCTCTGCTCTGTGGTGTGAAGAAGAGCAAATGAAAGTTAAAGGGATAGAAATGTCCACTGGTATGCATTGGGGGAATAAAATATTCTCAGTATTCTCTTTCTACTTCAACTGTGTGAATCTAAGTTACTATAAAATCATATTTTGGCAGCTCTCCAAATTTCTAGGGTTGGATTGTAAAATAATTTATGTCACATGGACTTTCCTGCATTTTAGGAGATCCTGAGATAGTCTTTACTAAGTCTCCTAAACATAAGATAAGAAAATATTTCCCATGAATACAGTATTAGTATCCACTGGCAACATGACATACCACAGTACCAGTCAATAGTCAATATTTCAAAAGTGGTCTCTGCATTTTATACCATGCTTCTATCACCACTGCTGGTAAAAATTCATTTCTTATCTTTCCTACCCCCCGGAACTTTGGACGAGAACTCTTGTTCTAAAGGATTGATGGTGTTATCCAGCCACAGGTGGCTGGAAAGAAAGCTGCTTTTCTTTCTGCATGCAGCCTTCAGAAGTTATTCTTCACTCCTGTGGTAGGGGAAATTTCACGATTCTGCCACCACTAGGGCACTACAGGCTAGAACCAAGTCTTCAGTCATTCTGAGATGATCCAGCTGAGCTCTGGGAGCACTCCCTTTGTTAAAGGAAGGAACACATTCCCTTTGTTAAAGGAATTCTGTTTTAAGCAAGTTATTTAGCAAACTAATTTAATTAATAAAGGGAAAAATATTATTATTTTTTTAATTTAGAATTTTCATTTCATTGAATATTCATTCACCTCTTTGAATTGTTTTATACCTAATAATTTGGTAAAAAAGATCTTCTCAGAGACTTTTTCTATTTGCACTAGTCCTTTTAATGTCATTTCTTTAAACCTCATCTTATGAGGTTTGCAGACTGTTATCAACACTAGAATTGCTTAGAGGTAGTTCTTCAGCAATGGTTTTGTTTGCTTGTTTGTTTGTTTTTCCTTTTTTTTTTTTTTTCTGATCATTTAGTTAAACAAAATTTTGTCAAATCTATAGATATTTCAGCAACCAGATCCATAAAGAGCTTTTGATTTATTTTTTTTATATATGAAATTTCAGAGTTTCTTTTGCAATAGGAACCATAGTCTCCAAATATATTATGTTATATATTTGATGCTTCAGTATTTCATCAACAAGTGATTAACTACTTGAAATGTTATCCATCTAAATCCCTCCATCTATGGTTTGGCTGCAAAATAAAACTCCATGAAATATCAGTATTTTTACAGATTAAAAAAAACAAACAAACAAACAAACAAAAAAAAAAAAAACCACTACAAACATCACAATAGCTTTTGTTTGTTTGTTTGTTTTTCAAAACCACTTTTTGTGGTGTAAGAAATATGAATACAAAGAGAAAATAGAGAAAATGTTTTTTTATGTGTGCATCAGAACACAAAATGACAAATACCAACTTCAGATAGAAAATTCACAGTTATTTTCCATTTCAATTCATATCAGAGGTATAACACAAGAAGTTAGAATGCTACATTTACTAGAGAAGATCTCAGTCCTGCTGATTATGTGAAGAAGGTGAGAAGGAAGTCAGCTTACTTCCATGAAAGCATAATAGAAAACAATGCTGACTTTCCTTCTCTGAAGATATTCAAACCCCTCCTGGATGTCATACTTCACAATGTGCTCTAGGTGATCCTGTTCGGCAGAGGGGGTAGACTAGATGATGGACCCTTCCAGAGGGTCCACCTCCTTTCAGAGGACCCTTCCAGCCTCATCCATTCTGTGATTCTGTGATTCTCTGATAAGTAGTTGTTATTAAGTACCAAACAAAAGTTTGCCTATCTGTGAAATCCTCCAAAGGTCTTTTGACCTTTTCATGGATCTGATACAACTGCAGATCCAGATTTCTTGAGAGAATAATGACGAGGATTATTATATTTGTACCTTTCACTTATCCAGCAGAATTATATGGTCATGCATATGAAGAGTTGAAAGAGTTGTAACACCAAGGCTTCCGGTGCCCTTGGCATTTCTGTACCATCTCTCACAGCCCACTGATCAAACCAGTGATGAAATCATGTATGTTTTTCTACAAAACCTGTGTTGGTATAAAGACCAATTGGATGCTCCTTATGCTTTGCATAAAATAAAATGTAGAGACACAGTATTTAACCCCAGACTAAAAGGAGTTTAAAATGAAAATAGGACTAGCTGGCTACCCTGCCTTTGTGTTCAGAGTATAGAGCTCCATTATGTATTTAGGTTACTATGCACAGCAAAGTATTTTTCAGTACATACACTTTTAACTACTGTCAGATGCTTCATTTTTTTTTTCTTTTTTTTTTTTTCTTTTTTTTTTCTGCTTGTCTTCTTTCTTTAGTTTTAACTTCTACACTGCTCTTTTTCCATGTTGATGGGCATATTAAAAGAGGTCATTAATATGTTAAACAATCTCTTCCAGTGTCTTTGGAAAAAAACAAAAACAAAAACAAAAACAAAAACAATATTTTGTTATATGTAATCATATGGAGTAAACTGCAAACTGAAAAAAAAAAGTCTGGAGATGTCAGAAATCTTTACATCTTCACTACACAGGAATTCAAATATAGATTTTTGCTGTGTACCTTTAAAAACAGTGACTGTAGCAATGAGTTATCAAGACTTATTAAAGTAATTATATCTCATTTTCTTTGTCAGAATCCTCAATGGAACTATAAGAAAATTGTCAAGATTTAATGGGCATTTACTGCTTAACAATTCTCTCTTGGGCAGGTATTATTATTAACAATTGTTATTGTACTGAGTCTGGCTGGGACAGAGTTAACTTTCCCTGCAGCAGCCCATACAATGCTGTGCTCTGCACTTGTAGCTGGAACAGCAGTGGTATCACACTGCTGGTATCACACCAGTGTTGTGTCTATTGCTGAGCAGTGCTGGCACTGCATCAGGACTCCCTCTGATATCATTAGGGCAGCTGACCGAAACTGACTAAAGGGATATTCCATATCATATGATGTCACACAGCAATAAAAGGTGGGAAAAGGAAGAAGGGGGGTAGGGGGAGAGAAGGTGCTTTCATTGTGAAAATGTCTGTCCTTCCGTTTGTTCTGAACGGCTACGTGCGTTGAGGCCCTGCTTCAAGAATGTGGTCAAGCATTGCCCATTGGTGGGAAGTAGAGAGAAATTTCTTTCCTCTGCACTTCCACATGGTCTTTTCTTGTTCTTTGTTTGTTTGTTTGTTTGTTTGTTTTCCCCCTTTCCCCTTTCCCTTTAGTTAAATTATTTAATTACTAATAATTTTCGCTCAATAATTATTTTTCCTTTAATTAAATTATCCTTATCTCAGCCCATGAGTTGTTTCTTTCCTTTTCGTCTTACTCTGCTCTTCTGAGGAGGGGGACTGAAAGAGCGGTTGTGGTGGAAGTCAACTGACTAGCAAGGTAAAACCAGTACGTGTTATTATGTAATACTAGTTATTATTACATAACAGTAGGTATATTAGATAATAAACAGCATTTCTGTGGTACCTGTGAATATAAAATACCTGGGAATTCAAAGGCAAGAATTTCATTCCACACCAAAAAATCAAGGTTTAAATGCACTTTTGTTTTATATCAAACAAACAAACAACAGCTACAACAATATCAACAGCAAAATAGACCCCCTACAAAACAAAACATGAGATAAATGAAGATAGAGTCCAGAATAACAAAAAGTCTGAGGAAAGAATACACACTCAAATGAGCAAATGGGATACTACTGACCTTACTTAGCATATCTGACAACTTCCCATTGAACTCCTGGTGCTCCATAGTACCCCTTTCTTTTTTCTTATATTGCCACAGATAGGACAAGTTGTGGAAGTGGTAACAGTGGCATGAGTTTTGTAACAACATTATTGGAAAAGAACACAGATGCCACTTTCTTCTGCTGCTAATCCTCCTCAAAATAGCATCAGTGTATGCTGATTATCCAGCCATCTGTGAAGAACACTTTATATTATTATGGCTGGTGAACAAAGAGTTACACACACTGGACAGACCAGCCAGTAGGACTACATGGGTTGATGGACTAGCCAACTAACAGGTGCTTACAATCTGCTAAATGTTGCGAGCAGCACATACAACCTCTTAGCCATCAGTGACCCCAAAAATTTCTTTATGCATGGATACAGTTTAAAAATAATGTAACACAGAGACTGTACCTCTAATATGTGGAAAGATGAAACAGATGCTAAGGGACTGGGCCAAAGGAACAGAGGGAGAAAAAAACAAAAATCTTAGAATATGTCTATATTAGAATTTAGTTTGGCCCTGGAGAAAAAGATCTACAGAGGAAGACAGATGGTGTTGAATATCCAGTGTTCAACATCTGCATTTTAGGGGAGAGTCTGCAGATTAGCTCTTGCCTGATCCTAAGAGATGAATGTTCAGTAATGCCAACAGTGCATTAGGTGTCCTTCTGGGATGCATCATCTGGTTTAGTTTCATCTAAGAGGAACATTTTAATCTCCAAGTTGAATCTCCATGATTCAATCTGAAGTCCAGTAACTGAGAACAATCAGAAGACCTGTTTTGAACTACTAATCTAAACAAATTGCAGACATCGACTTAGACATAACTGTTTATTAATTTTTCTCCTTTTGTCTAGTGCTCGTAGGCTGCATTATGCATTGAATGCTGCTGCTCAGTGCATTAAATATCAGGGAGTATTTGGATATTGATAGGGACTAATGGAAATATTTTGTTTTGGAGTAAATACATTAAGAGTTGGATTAGTGATAAGATTTAAAAAAAAAATAAATAAAAAAAATGTAGGTCATAAAATTCTATTTATTGCTTTGTGTTGCTACTATAGATCAAGGTTGTGGAAAGAACATCTGAAAATTTTCATTTAGCATCACAACCGTTTGTCTTCTCATGATGCACAAAGTAATGTGAAGGATGTGTAGATATTCCCTAAACTTCAGTTATTCCTGTTTTGGGCAAAGGCAAATCCCTTTGTGGGATTACTTTTGCTTGGTTGAATTTGCTGGATAATGCAAGAAAATTGGGAAGGCCAATGTATACCACAAGGGGATTTGATTTTGGGAAAGAATAGCCAATTTGATTTTGGGAAAGAATTGTATTATGTTAATTATTATATAATCCTGTGTGCTATCACTAATAGTTTCTATATGCCATATAAATGGTTTTACAGTAAGAGTCACCCAGATTAGTGAAGAATGAATTTTGATGGAACTGAATGAAGTATAGCAGTGATAGAACTGGACAAGTGCAGTGGTGATGAAACCAGAACTGTCCTCAGCGTGCAACAATCCAACACCACTCACCATTCTTCTGTCCTAAAGACAGATAAATTATGACAGATAAACTAAACAGGCATTTAGGCCAAGTTGAACATAGCTGTTCAACACCGTTCATCATGCAGAATGAATAACTACTGCTACTGTCTGTTAACAGGTTATTGCCCTCAGATCTGCAGCAAATGTTAAGTCCCATTTCCCTTCTTTCCTTTCTAATCTTCCCAGGTAGTTAATATCCTCTCATACAACTTGCTCAGACATGTTTTTGATGTGCACAAGAAAGTGAAATGAGTGTGAGGTGAGAATTTTTATTTACCCATTTTTGTCTGCAGTATACTTAGAACTAACTCTTTTTCCAAAATCAAATTCATGATTGTTTGTTTGTTTGTTTGTTTGTTTTTGTTGTTTTTTAAACTGCTTTCTACTATTTGATTCTGCTTGTGTGCCATCAAGCACATCACCTTTGTCCTACACAAATTTCTAATTAATATTAGGAATGTACAAGTCATTCATTACTGACTGTGATTCACATTACTTTTAAGTATTTGCCCTGTTTTAACTTTACATATTTCATTTTGATTAAATCTCTGCAAAAATAATAAGAAGTAATGAGCAACAGAAATGTTTCTGATTAACAAAAACCAGCCACAGGAAGGACAAACACTAGGAGTTAATAGAGTTTTGATAATTTTAATTGATTGGAAATTTCTCCCAAGTAATGTTTTTACAGATTCAATCTGGGTGGTGAGAGCATACTTTCTGAACAGTAGACACTGGTTTTGTGTTGTTCTGTCATTATGAACTCATTTTGTATTGGAAATTGTATTTGTATTTTATTAAACAAGGACAAACTTGGTAAGTGCATCATGTGCCCTCTTTCATTGCTAAAATGTTTTAAGTAGTAAGTGTAATGGAAGTCCAACAAAATAGACAGGTGTACAGACAACAGCATACAGACGAGTTCATGGTATTAATGAAGAATGCTAATAAAATTAGGAGAATCTGAAATACAGTTATGAAAATGCAACTACAAACAAAAATGTTTAAAGAAAATTCTATTCAAATCTGTTCATGCTTTTTCATCATATGCTTCCTTGGACAAAAGCATCTCATATTTCCAATTTTACACATATATTACAGGATTTTACTTTACTACTGACAGTGCTAAAACAAACAAACAAAATCCTAAAATGATTCACTATCTGTAGAGACTCTATCTTAATTTCTAGATTATCAGGGAGCACATAGGCACCTTAAGTCTGTCTCAGCCACCAAGTCATCCAAAGTTCAAATCAGATCTGATGTTTTCTATGGATCACTATTCAGTTGCTTTATAAAATAAACCAGAAAAAGTATTGTCATATTACTCAAATAAATTGATATGGGAATATTCAACTCCAGGAATAAAAACAAACCCTCACAACAACACTTGAAATTCAGTAGTCTCTATGATGCTTTCAGATTAAGATAATATGTTTGTTATTCATAGTGTAAAAAGGTATAATTTTCCACTGGGCTCAGCCTAAGACTCTGTGTTTGGGTAAACGTTAACACACAAGACAGAATTCAAGGACTGTGAAATGACATAAAACACTAGTAAAGTGACAATATTTGAAAAGTCTCACAGAATCACAGAATCATCTAGGTTGGAAGAGACCCCTAAGATCACCTAGTCCAACCTCTGACCTAACACTAACAAGTCCTCCACTAAACCATATTGCTAAGCTGTACATCTAAACATCTTTTAAAGACCTCCAGGGATGGTGACTCAACCACTTCCCTGGGCAGCCCATTCCAATGCCTAACAACCCTTTCAGTAAAATTCTTCCTAATATCCAACCTAAACTTCCTCTGACACAACTTTAGCCCATTCCCCCTTGTCCTGTCATCAGGCACGTGGGAGAATAGATCAGCCCCCACCTTGCTACAGCCTCCTTTAATGTACTTATAAAGAGCGATAAAGTCACCCCTAAGCCTTCTTTTCTCCAGGCTGAACAATCCCAGCTCCTTCAGCCACTCCTCATAAGACTTGTTCTCCAGACAAGCTTCTCTCATGTGGTATTCCACATTTTAAACTATTACTGTCATTTGCAAAGGTGACCAGTTATATTCATTGTAATTGTAGTGGTCAGTAAATGTGTAGTAATTAGGTAATTAGGTAGTAATTAGGAAAGGGCCAAGATGAAACAGACACTAAAAACATTTTGTTGTGCATTAAATCAGATGATGACTACAATATAACCACAAGGAAGTACTATGATAAAGGCGATAGACTCTGATCTCTCATGCTACACAAATCTGGAATCATTGTATTTTTGTTAATGCAGACCTTTATATTCTCATCAGAATGGAAGAAAGAAACATGCTGGTGAAGAAAATTTAACTGAAAGAATGAATATGAAGTAAATACGCTGCAGAGTGGGAGCTGACTATTATAAAGGACAGTGAAATACTAACTGGGTAATGAAATGAAAAATGGTTCATCTAACTCAAGGTTCAGAAGTTAAAACAGAGAGTAGAAACTGACAAAATAAAAAATAAATAAATAATAATCATGTGCTTTAAAATTCAGATGAAAAAGATTTGAGGTGGGCAAAATCTGAAATGTTTCAAATATTAAATAAAAATAATACAGATCATGCACTGAATGCAAATTACAGGAGATATAGCACTCATATAATTTGCAAGGTGAAGTATGCCTTGAGAAAACCTTGTTATTTATTTTAGAAAGAATATCATAGAAACGGGGAAGCCAAAAGAAAGGTCAGTGTGAAAAATACTGGAAATTAAATATGTTCAAAAGACTGGCGAAAATAGGTTTTGTTCCCTACAACAGAAGTAGTTCAACAGAAGACTGCACTGAGGGAGACAGTACAGTGGAAAGGATGTATTCCATAGGGCAATCTAAGTACAGTACCAAAAACTAGAACAGAAGGGGAATAACATACATATAACATAATAACATATGTCAACAATAAACAAATACTTTGGATGTTAGAATATGGGTGATTACATACATATTATGTTTAAATTAAGACCCCTATCATTTTCTATTTATATAAATATAACAGGTGTCTTTAACAGTGTTCATAAATTCACAAGTTTGTTGTTATGGGGTGACGAAGATGTTGAAGGGCCTAGAGGGGAAGACATACGAGGAGTGGCTGAGGTCACTGGGCCTGTTCAGCCTGGAGAAGAGGAAGCTGAGGGGAGACCTCATCGCAGTCTACAACTTCCTCACGAAGGAGAGTGCAGAGGTAGGTGACCTATTCTCCGTAATCACCAGTGATAGGACCCGCAGGAATGGTGTTAAGCAGAAGCAGGAGAAGTTTAGGTTGGACATCAGGAATAGGTTCTTCACCTCTTGTGGTTGCACACTGGAACAGGCTCCCCAGTGAAGCAGTCACTGCACCAAGCATGTCTGAATTTAAGAAACGATTGCACTGTGGACTTAGTCACATGGTCTAAAATTTTGGGTAGACCTGTGCATTGCCAGGAGATGGATTTGATGATCCTTATGGGTCCCTTCCAACTCGGGATATTCTATGATTCCATGATTCTATTTATTCTTTTAGTCAAACTAGAATTATTAATAAGTAGCACAGTAAGGGGAAGTTCTCTACTGAAACACTCCTGATGGAGAAGGGAGAAAGATTCCTGGGAAGGAAGAGGATAATATAAATTATGAAAGAATAAAAATAGCAGTAGAAAGTTTCACAAGAAAAGACCCAACTTTCTGCTTCAAGAAATATATAAATATTTGTTTGGAGTATAAGAACAGAATAACTTCCTTTATCATCCATCCATGAACTGGAAAGGAAAAGGAAACTAACAAATGTTGATTCTCCAGTGACTCACTCTTTGTGCACCTGTTTAATCTATGCACAATCAGAGCACAGGAACAGTGAATTCATCCAAATAAAAATGATAGTTTTGCATCTTTTCTGGATGTATTTTGCAGGTTTAAAAAAAAAATAATAAATGTTTTGATTTGTCCTTGTAAGTGATTTGGGTACCTAAACTTAGGTCATTACATCATTTGGGTATTTAATTCCAAGAATGAACAACTAATTCTATATTCAGCATTTAAATCTACTTTCGTGTGTCTGTGTGTGACAAAATGATGCAAAAAATCAATCATGAGCTGAGCAAAAAAATGGGTTGTAAAGTTGGTCAAAACCTATAGCTGGTTGCCCAGTGAGGCAAGATACTCAACATTTGACTGCCCAGGGCCCCAAACAGCTTTTTCTGACTTGGTTCTGCTCTTAGCAGACACTTTGACAACCCGAATTTGAGACATTCTTTTCAACCTGTGTTTTTCTATGACTTCGTGGAACTGACAAAAGGGATCATTATAAGTGTTCAGTTTGTTGTAAAATGTAACATTTGTTTCAGATTTTTGAAAGATAGTGAAAGGGACTAAATAGACACAAACAATTGTGTCTGATGTTAGACTGTGATGTACAAGACAAAAATTCTGGTGAAATTCTGTATTTCTAATCACACCAAGCATAGACAAGAAAGTCAAGACAGTTTATACTCATTCCAAGTACAGACTCGTAGCTTTTTGTAGTTAAAATACACAACAGATAACAGAGTACCATAACTGACAATGGATCTTACAGATATTTGAGACACTCCAAGTCAAATTTTCAAAAAATGTAGTCCATTGTGTCCATAGGGTGTTTTGAGATGTTTAGAATTAGGGTTGCATGTCAGTTCTGAACCTTATGTCAGGGGCAATTGAGTGAAACTTGTCTCTTAAGCTTAACTCTTCTAATAACCTGCCAAAAGTGAGAGGAAAGCTGGCAGAGTCCAAAGTTTCAAAGCTCTAAACTCTGAAATCCAAGACTGCACCTCAAATTAGAAAGCATGATTAAAGATCTTGTTGCATATGTGGGAAACTGACAACATTAAATGTTTCTCATGATGACTTGAAAATGTCTGGGTTAACTTCTGAATCTTAACATTCTTCTTAAAGAGACTTAAATGAGGCTTAAATGAACCAATACAACAATATTTTGTCAGTTATCTGCATTTTTCTATAGTAAAAAGAAAAACATTTTTTCATATTTGAATAACTTAATAATAGTTGCTCTTTTGCTGATACAAAAGAAAATACATTATTATTAACATTAGTTTGAACATAATGAAAGTTTACAGTAGCCCACATAACATCAATAATATTTGACCTGAAAACAAAAACAGAAAATGAGACAGAGTATGTTCCGACAGACAAGGTTATTTTTCTGGCTTTTCCATTATCCTGTTGTGTAAAATTTCATGTTTAGATTTTTCTATGAGAATTTGATTTTTCACTTTTTGTTCATCTTATCTTAATCAACTATACAGTGTTCTGAATAATGACACCACATCCTTTCTTGTTTGTGTTGTTTCTAGTATAATAAAGCTTCTTTAGTTGGAACATCTACATAGTGCTGTAATCCAAATTGACAAACAATAGTAATGTCAAAATCTCAGGTTTTATAAGTATTTACACACACTCAAGTCCACAAGTAAATATTGTACATTAGAATTGCATCCTGTGGTAAGAACCCCTGATTTATGTTGCTAACTGACATAACTGACATATTCAGATAAATAAAATAATTTTTTAAAATTGACTGTTGTGATAGTTTTTAATGCCTAGAACTCTCATTTTGTTGTCACAGACACTATATAGACACATAATGAGACTATACATCTTGATAGAACAAAATCTTTAGACAGCTTGATCCCTAAATGAACAAGACAGGAATCAGTTAAAAAATAAGTAAATGAGGACTGGAGGAATAAAAAAAAAAAAAAAAAAAAAAAAAAAAAGTAAGATCCATAAGGTCATTGAAGTCAATCGTCCAATATCTCATGCAAAATAGGTTTGGGATCATATTCTTAATCAGCAGAGAAGAAAATCTAGTTCTCCCACAACTCATTCATTAAAGAGTTTGTCTCCCTTGGAAATTCTAAAATAATTTGATAGGCCACAACTGTAGCAAATAAGTTCTAGTTGTTTCGTAAATTGGAAACACGAGGAAAATATATTACTTAGGAAACTGAGCAATTTGTGAATACATGAAAAGCAGTCATAAGTTAGTGGAAGGACAGCAAGACCTCCACAATATTGCCTTCTACATTCCCAGCATTCTCCGCCCACAACAGAAATAAGTTGCCAATCAAAGGGTTCCAGGTGTAAGAGTATTTTTCAACAGTTTGTCTATCTCTAATAATTCTGCAATGAATCAACTGTATCAGTCAGCAAATAGAAGGAACAGCTGGTGGTTGATCTACATGTCTGCCTCTAAGTGTCTTGAAAGATTTACACAGAAGCATATCTCATTTTTATCAGAAATAAATTTCTTAAACGGATTTATACAGTTTACAGGTTATTTTGAAACCTCTAGGTACTATGCATGGAATCTGTTTCCAAAGTAGTTGGGTGAATTTCTGTGAATGCTTTGAAAAATAGGATATTGATTTACGATTTAATCTCTTTCTTATTGTTTGTTACCATGCCCACAATTCTGTTTTGCTAACTGATTTTAAAAGCATCTTTAATCCCTTGGTACAAATAATGTTTTACAGCTTTAGGATATGCTTCATGCATATTTTATCGTTTGGCTAAACTAATGTGTGAATTCCTGGTCCTTGCCTTTGCTAGCTGTCCTTTCCAGTTCCACTCTGCAGTTCCTTGTTCCTTCAGCTATTCTGATTCAATTTGCGAAGGACCTCTGAAAAGCAAGTAAGTGAAATACTTTGGGTTCAAAAACAGCGATGGCACATTCATATGATTACAAATTTTAAAAAGTGATTTTTTCATTTATAGCTAAAACTACTTGTGGACTTTTCTAAGTCCTAAATTATATTGTGCATCTGATCTAGAAACATACTTGCAAAAAGAAACATTGGGAATTGAAGAGGTCATTTGCTCTGACAAGTTAAAATATTCTGAAAAAATTATTAAACAACCATTTTTCAGTAATAATGTTTCTAACTTGATCAGCCCAGAAGGGCATCCAGGTGGAAATATTTTTCTGAAAATTCTTGCCTTAAAAGAGCTCTTCTGTAGACTGTAAGACTTTGTGAGACTAAAAGTAAGGAGTGATTAATGCTCTTTCTTCAGAAACAGTCACCTTCTTTTGTCTCTGAGCCCTACCCAGCTTGATATTTTATTTTATTTGTATTGTTTTTGTTTTGTTTATTTTTTAATTATTTTTATTTTATTTTATTATTATTAATATTATTTTATTTTATTTTAAACCCCGTTACAGAAGAGAATGATGTGGTTTGTTTGGAACACATGTAAGGTTTAGGTGTGGAAGCAGGAATGGAACAGGTGAAAAGCAGATAGCAATAAAAAAAAAAAAACACATTTTTTAAAGTTATTTGGGTAATGTATGATGGGCACTGGATTCTAACCAAAGAAATTCAGAGACCATCTTTTCTGGTAAGGTTTTGATCCTCAGTCACTTTTAACATATCAAGATAAAGCTGGCAGTAGATAGCTTCTGAAAAGTAACTTTTTTTTAGCTTGCTAATCAGTCTACACAAGCAAGTTTCTGTAACTCACTTATTTCAATGACAGTTGCCATGTTAATCAGGAAACCTCTGTAAAATTTAAGAAAAAAAAAAAAAAAAAGAAAACATTTTTTCTTTGACTTGCATATACATGTATTTGAAGCGGAGGAAACTGAAATGAATTGCAGTCATTTCATGCTAAGTTGTGCAGTCCCATATGCTGTAGATTCACTCACTCTTAATGTTAGACATGATGGACAGACAAGATTTTTTTTTTTTTGCTTGAAACATGTTTTTCTTAATATAGTTTCTTAATAGTTTGTGGCAGATCCAATTAAAGAATAATAAAATCATAAAATAAATAAATGTGACCTACGGCATTCAATAACCCCCATCATTTATGATGGAACTTTCTATTGATCATTCATCCAGAACAGCACATTCATGTTTTCATAGAATTATGGAATCTCTTTATACTTCTCTTTGTTGAATTTCAAGAGGTCCCTGATAGGCCATTTCTCCAGCCTGTCTAGATCTGTCTGAATGGCAGCACAACATTCTGGTGTATCAGCCATTTAAAAATTTATTTTTTTTTTGCTTTTGACTTTTTATTATTTTTCCCATCTGCAAACGTGCTGAGGATGCACTTTGTCCCACCAACCAGGTCATTAATGATTTTAAACAGTACTGGTCCCAGTATGGTGTGATGTTGTGCTCCCCCAGCAACACACCCACCCATCTTTGTTACCTTTATTTCCCATAACCCTGCTCCAGTGATAACCACCACTGGCAGTCAAGATGGCTGCATCTGACTTAATCAGACAATCATCAGTGGAGGTTGTGGTGGATGTCTTCTGGTCATGGTGGTTGTATCCATCCCATCATGGACTTGAGAGAGACAAATAACAATACAATGGCCAAATCTGGGAGTATCCAATTCAAGCCAAATTTAAAAGAAAGTACTAGCTTCATTTGGTATGCAAACATGACTACAAGTCAATTATCTTACCCTACAAATAGTGAGCACCCAAGAGTCTTTTGAGATCTCTTGTATTGCAGTGGGCTGCATGACAGTATCTCTTCTTGAGTAGGGATGCCTTTCAAGGTTACATCTGCTGCAGAGATCCCTTACACATTGATGTCAATAGATTCCTTGACACTATAGATGCTTGGTAAGTGACTAACAGCTTGCTAAACTTTGCAAGCTTCACTGACATTATATCTTAGATTGATTGTGCACATGTAATCCTTTAGATATAAGCCATTTACCAAATCATAGAATCAAAGAATGGTGTGGGTTGGCAGGAACCTGAAAAAATCACCTAGTTCCAAACCCCCCTGCCATGGTCAGGGATATTGCCCATTAGACCAGGCTGCACAGGTCCTCATCCAACCTGGTCTTGAAAACCTTCAGGGCTGAGATATCCACAAATCTTAGATTAGGAGTAGATTCAGAGGCACCTAGGCTCCTTATCTTTTTTGTTCAAGGAGTTAGGAAAGCAAGGGGGTCCAGTCTGAACCTCATGACTTCATGAGGAGTTTTTCCTCAACCTTTAGACATAAACTGTTGACCAAGTGTTTGGTACTAAGTTTGGATCCAGCCACAACTAGGCTCCTCTCTGAGAAGGAGTTTAGAATGCAAGGGGTTCCACTCTGAATCCTCTAAGAGAGAATCTCCTGGATATGTGTGTTTAACCCTATCCTCTATATGGTAAATAATAGAATGTACCTTCAAATCTTGTTAAGTCACCATCTTATTTACAATCAAACTTTACTAAATTATTGTATTATATCAATAAAACATACTGCTGTTTCTCTCTTATGAGTGAAGTGAATGACTCCTTCCATGATATATTGATCTGGCATATCTGACTACTGTCTGGCTTACCTGGAATTCATGCTGCTGTTCAGAACCCTTTGAACACAGCAGTATTCAGTTTTCATTCCACCTTATTGTTCATTTATAGTGCCTGTATTTCTTCAGTTGGTCTATGAGAATGTTATTGAAGACAGTGTCAAAAACTTTAGTATGTTCAAGATAAACAACATCCACTTAAGTTAACATAAAGTGCTAAAAGAGAGAAATATTTTTATTTTTATTTTTAAATCATATCATCAGCTGGGTTTGCTTGTTTGTTTTTCAGAAGCTGATACTTTAAATATACTATCACTGAAACTTCTAGGTTTATAACAGATAAATTATCCATATTGTTGGTTGAAGACACGATGAAATTTAAAAATATAGATATTAGCACATTTCCATAGTAAGGGAGATAAAATGTCAGTTATCTTTAAATATAGCTGTTCAAATCACAACAAATCATTCTGAGTGTCTAAGTAAAATCATTTATTAGTTTTAGGGCATTAGTTTAATTATATGATAACTACTAATGTCAATATGTCAGTATTTCCACAGAAGCAAATACATATCTCCTTTTAAAGAAAGAAAAGAATAGGTTTGAAGCATACTTATTTCCTTTCTGTTATCTATCTTAGTATAAAGACTTAGGAATAGACATAATATAGGAACTGAGGTAATCTTACTCTTTAAAGTTAATAGCATTTAAAGTTTATCTTTTTTAAATAATGATACTGGTCCAACAGTGAAAAAAACCTGTTCTTGTTAGTACTTGGAACTAAAAACAAGCACTCCACAGAATGAGACCTTTTTTAGGTAAACAACTGAAACCAAGAAGCTTCATTACTTTTAAATCCTGTTTTCTCATCAAGATTACAACTCCTTGCCAGCTGGAAGTGATAAGGGTCTAAGAAAAGAATTTTCTCTGCTACTACATTAATTTTAAGTTGTCAGGTTTCCAAAGTTTACCTCTTACTCCAGCCATGGATCTGAAAATGAACAGGACTTGGCACTGGTTACTGTACTAGAGATTGCCTCTTGTCAAGACTTTTTGAAAAAATGTAGTGCCAGACCAGTTTGCCAGGAAGCAGTCTTTGCCCTTTTCTTGCTTGTCTGTTTAGATTTCCTATTATTTTCATCCTAGGACAAAATAAAAATGTAGAAAATAAACCTTTTCTAAAATATGAGAAATCCAAGAGGTTAGCAACCACAACAAACAACTTGAGAAAACTACCCAGTTGATTAGAGGGTAAGAATCCTATTACATAAACAACTCTGAAGTATTGAAATTGGTTCTTATGTCACTTGGAATGAAGTAGATAAATTTATTCTTTTCTCCAAGTAATAAGAAAGAAAAATTAAGTATCAGAGAGTGAACATCAACATAGCATATCTCAAACCAGTATACGAAAAAGCCCGGTATTTCTCCAACTTTATTTTGAAATTTGGATCTCCTACTTAGCATCGAATTACACAGATTTCAGAACTGTATGAAGCTCTTGTCTTCCTGGAAATATTTAACCCTATAAAATAATTAAATGGCTACTGGAGAAGAAAGACTGACTCTTTATCCTCATTTTTTTCATCATGCATGTTGGCTACATTGTATGTTTTACCAGCTGCAATCTTGATGTTTACCCATAAAGACAAAAACATATGAGGACTAACCCCAGAAAGGCTACTATTTTCATCTCTAGTATTACCACTTTCAGTCAGTTTTGTTTTTTTCTTGGCTTTTTGTTGGACATAATATTGAACAATGGATGCACTGGCATAACTGTCATAAGTTACCTTACACCTCTCCCTACAGAAAGAGAACTAAGCCACAATTAATGTGTTTAGTTCAGTTTCCCTGTACAACTATTTGTCTCTTTCAGCTATAAAAAGAAATACTTGGGCTGCTTTAGCTGCTTTACCAATTCTTTCCGCCAAGGCACAGGATGCATGGCAACAGATAAAGATGTGTGGCAAATACCCTGACAAATAAGGTCATACTCCACTGTGAGAATAAGCATTTGGTTTAGGAACACATAGGATAATGCACCAGAATTCCAGTATCCATCTCTAAGACAGAAAATTCAGAAACAAGAAAAAGGTAAACTAATTTTTGTAAACAGTTTGTCTGTCACATAGACTAGCTGGCCCCGAGAAACTAGCTTTTGTTTCCATTGGAAATATATTGCTCCCAGCTTCATTGGCAGTTTTTTCTATTCTCTTGGCAACAGCATTCTATTTCATAGCTTAATCAGGAACATATAATTGTTAGTTTTGTTAGATAACGTGGTATATTGTGACAGATAACATCTCTAGATTCCTAGTAGCTATAGTGAAGATCAGCTTGAGGGCTTCACATGCTCTTCACATGCAACTTGTTGTTAACCTATATATACATAGCACCTAATAAATAAGGAGTAGATATAAAATTATAGAAGTCCTTAGGTAAATTATATACAGAAAATAAATGTCCTTTGTTAGATCAGCTGACATAAGTGAAAAAAAATGTCAAAATTTAAAGCACAAAAGACCATCTAATTTAAATGGATTTGTAAAAGTGTCAGTGTTGTTAGCACATACAAAAGTGATTACAGTGCATTTAGAAAAAGGGTAAGGTATCCTGAAAAACAAAACTTTCCAATCTTACTAGACTGACTGTCTGGGCACTTTAAGCCTTACCTGACATGCCCTTTATTTTACAGATCTAGGCATCTCAGGGATAAGGTCTGACAGCTTTGATGGAAATATACACCTTATTAATATACATCTAGTATATCATATATCGAATCTCTCTAAAAATGGCAGTCAGCCAAACTACTATATAATGCCCAGCTTTATGAATTCTGTACTTGAAGGCAGAAGTTGCTGAAGGCAGAACAAAAGAAATGTATCTACTAAGTATCTACTCAGAAGAGAAGAGACTGTCCAGAAAATTTGGGAAAGCATTTCTGAAATACTGTTTGATCTTCACCATGGTTAGGACAGATTGGTGAAAACCTTGCTTCTACAAAGCAAAAATACTGAGTGAATTTCAGAGTGAATTGTTAACTTGAATAACTGGGACAACTAACTGAGAGCTTTCATGAAACTTAATACAGAAAGAAGAATAATGTAAAAATGATAAAAAATAATATTTAAGATTATATGTCTTAATTAAATTAGATAATTTATTTTCAAATTGTAATAATGGGTAAGTCTAAGAAAAAAATGGAAGAAATTTTGGAAATATAATAAAAGAACATTCTTGTTAAAAGAGGAGCTGAACATACATCTCAATCACGAAAGAGAAAATATATCAAAGAGTTGAATAAAGATGTTTACTGAAAGCTCTAAGAGACAAAATCAAATGAGGCAGAAAGATTTAACAGTAGCCAGAAGCCAATTAGTATCAAGAGGGAAAACTAGGCTGATGTGCCACTCAGTGGAGGAAAACTGCTGTTCCACAGGAGCACAAAACCGCAGAGCTACAGGAAAATTGTTGCCAAAGATATGAACTCATTTTTTTTTTATTATTATTATTTTTTAATTTTTATTTTTTACTTTTTTTTTAAAGGTAAGTGAACTCAGACAGTTATGACAATTATTATCAGTGACAGAAGAACAAAACTTCAGTTTGGTACAAACAGAGCAGGTTAGAAGATAGCTAGATAAATTCAGTGTATTAAAATTAACTAGGCTTTAAGGATTTCATTTTACAAGATTTAAGCATCTGGCTGATTTACTTTTATCAGTAAATATCTTTGAAAACTTGTACAGATTTTTGAGAGGACTGGAAAAATAGCAAAGATAATAAAACATTTTAAAAATAATATTTGGGGAATTAATGCTATAGTACTTTTTATTGTTAATGGAACTTATAGTTTCTTTCCTTCCCACTTTCATCTTCCTCTCCCTGGAAATGATAAGTCTTGTTTTTATCTGGACACAGTATAGAAAAGATTTAAAAATCTTCAGAGGCTTTGAAGGATTCCAAGGATTCCTCAAATCATACTTTTCCAATATGAAAACTTTTTTTTTTTTTTTTTTTTTTTTGGTGTTATAAATGCATCACTGTGGTTTTACATTATAATAGGAGATGGACTCCATGATACTTGAGTCCCTTCCAAATCCTGTTATTCTGAGTATATTTAGGCTCCTTTGTTTTACTTTTGCAGTTTTACCTTCCTCCATTTTCTAACACTGATGGTTGTTTTTCATTCATAAACAATATGTAAGCAGATAATTCTGCATATAATATAGAAATCTTCCAGTGCAACGAAAGATTCTGAAAGAAAGTTTCACAAAGGATAAACTATCAAACCTGTCTTCTGTAATTGAATCCAATGAAAAAAATCTTATTGATTTAATTGAGAATGTTCTCAAACTCACAGTAGAAAAAAAATAGCATTTCTCAAAGATCACACATCCCAAATGTAAGAATGAAGATAACAGTCACACGCATTAGCTCAGATATTTATCTCTAGAGGCATGTCATGGCAATGACTCTCACATATTAATAAAGCATTAATTTAAAATTCTAATCACAGATCAAAACACAAAGCAATGCAAGACTTTTAAAATTCTGTGTCAGCCTCCTCTCAAAATTCAAACTAAAATAAATAAATAAATAAATAAATAATCGTGAAGTTATGGGAGAAGAAGAAATACTTCTGAACATTGTTTTAAGTATTGTGCCAGTAGAAATCTGAAGTATTCTGAAGAACATCTTTATTAGATGAGTTGATTTTATTGTATAGTTTAACTTTTTTAGTATGTTAGTTATATAGGTTATCTCTCCAATAGTGCTTTCCTATGCATTCTACAAATTCCTCTGCTTCCACTAAGTTATACATTCACTTTCCTTTTCTTACTTGAAGTAATGTTACTTTTTGAAAAAAAAAAATAAATAATATATATATATATACTTATACATATATATATACATTTTTTTTTTTTTTGGACAACCAAGTGTGTGTGTGTGGTGGGGGGAAGGGGTTGTCTCTCGTTATGAAGAGGTCTCTCCTCCCAAACAAACGCTATGCATATTGAAGCCCTGCTTGTCAGGACATGTCAGAACATCACTCATCGATGGGAAGTAGACAATAAATTTTCTGTGCTTCCACTTGGCCTTTGCTTATTTTTTCCCTCTTCCTTTTTCCTTTAATTAAATTATCCTTATTTCAATCTGCGAGTTATTTTTCTTTTCCTTTCCAGCGTACTTTCTTCTCTCCCTCTTCTGAGAAGCAGGGGGAGTAAAAGAACATTTGTGGTGGAGTTCAGCTGCCCAGCAAGGTAAAACCACCATACCAAATAACCTTATCCTGTGTATTCCAGTAGAGTTTCAGAAAATGTGGAAAGTTCTCCATTAACTCTGAAACCTTTTAAAATAGATTTTAGGGGGCATCAGCTGTAGCTGTATGGAATGTGAATTTCCTGCAAAGTGAACAAAACATTATAGTTTAGCAAATTTTAATCTATAAGGCACTTAACAAGTTGCTTCTGGCTTGTGTATGATAAAAATGTTACTGTAAATCTTAAATATATATATATATTTTAAAAGTTACCATTACTGTTCTCCACCTTCAGATAATGTGAAGACACAGGATAAACTGGTATTATTTAATATTAAAGGGGTGCATATAATAAAAGATTTTTTCCCTTTTTGTAGAAAATTTTACCTAGCTAAAACATACTGTATGTTTTAACAGACTTGACTTTATCAAGCTGGGTGAAAAGTAGTGATTACAAACAAGCACATTTTTTTCAATCTTTTGTACCTTATATCCACTTTTTTTTTTTTTTCTTTGTATGTCATCTGGATAATAAGTGCTATAGTATGTGAAATCAAACTTGAAATTCATTTCAAATGTAAGAAGCAAACCCTTATTGAACTTTGCATAGAAGAAGGTACAAGATACTACATGGATCAGTATAAAATTATTTTTTAGACTGTAAAAGAAAAGATATTTCTCAAACAAACATCTAAATATAAGATGATAACAGATACATAAGACTTCCTTCCAGGAGTTTGTAAGTGCTTTCCACCTACATTTTAGCAAGTGTGTGATGCACAATTCAATATTGTGCTTATCTTTGTATACAAGTAGTGGTTACATATAGTTAAAATAAAGTTTATGTTTATGTTCTTTGCTGCACTAAACAACCAATATATCAATAGACAGTTTTTTACTAAATTATTTCTCAGAGGATGGGAGGTTGGAGGACAGGTGCTTATAATGATGGAAGTTTAATAAATAATTCATACCTTTGTAGATATTAAGATTATTTTTTGTGGGAAAAAAAAAAAAAAAAAAAAAGGAAGTGTAACTTTAGTTTACACAGATAAGTCCTAGGCCTTTTATAGTCCTTAGAGAGATATTCCTTCAGAGAAGAATTCAAAGCACCCACAGTAGTTTTGGATTCTGAACCACTCAAATAACAGACTCTTTCTCTCTGTATTGTCTAATTCCTCAGCTTTTTTAGGCTAACCTTTAATTCACTGGACACCCTAAAACCAGCCTATGTGTCTCTAGCTACTTGGAGAAAATTACTACATTTTACAACTGTTGAAGGTTAAAAAAAAAAAAAAAAAAAAAAAAAAAAAAAAAAAAAAAAAAAGTAAAAAAAGTATTAGAAATTAGTAATATAAAATACTTCTCTTTTGGGATTAAGAACATTTAAGTACTAGTTTCTTCTGAATACTGAAATTCAAGATCATGATAAGTACTGTTTTCTTACAGTCCTTCCTAATACAGTTTGATCCCACTCTATTTCTCTGCATTAGTTAATCAATGTGTCTGTTTAAGCTTTCAGTAGATCGGTTGTTTACCATCTCCTTCGCATTGTGCTTTTTCTTCCTTTTAAAAAGACAAAAGTTTTTTGTTTGTTTGTTTTTAACATAGATTTATATTTTTATTCTCTGTGTTATAATGTTTATTCTCTACAGGATCTTAAGAATTCTTTCATTCAATCCTTCTTAAAATTCTTTTAACTAGAATCCTGAGAAATTGCTAGGAAATATGCAGACTCTAATCTGATGCTCTGCAGTTGAGCTTTGACCTTCAGCAAAAAGATTGCTCAGCAGTTTTTGAAAAACAAGCAAACAGAAAAAAAAAAAATAAAAGATTTATCCCAGGTGCCTGTCTAAGAATAGAGGCATCCAAAATCATTAGTCACTGAAAAATCTTGATAGAGGTATCTTATCTGAGTTATACAGTAGGTTGAGTCTACTACTTTGTGAGAGACACTAAGCAAGATAAACATCTTCTATTCTAAACATCTATTCTTTGGCAATCAGTAGAATCACCATCAGTTTGCAAGTCTGTCCTCAGAATGCACAAAAACTGTCTTGAAAGAATGTTTAGCTGCTAGGCAAGGACAAGATAAAAATTGTATCTTCATGAAAAACAGACAGACACAGCGACATTATGATTTTAGTACTGAAATTGGTGCAGGTATAGTGTAGCTATTGGTGTAGCTATAGTTTAGTATAGATAAAGCGACGGATACATTAACAAGTACTTTCAACTTTGTATGTTTGTCTTTAGAGTACTTGACATTGAGAAGACAACAAAATTTTAATCACGGTGCTGTTTGATGGCTTTAGTTTGCAAATTGTTTCATCCAAGTCATTGGCTTTCAGAAACCATTTAGAATCTTGCAGTATTTGTTAGGAATATTTCTACATTTTCCACTAACTTAGCAACACAGTCTAAAAAATAAACCATCAAACAAAAACAGCAACAACAAACACTGAAAAGTCTTGAGGACAATTGTTGCAATTGTTGTGAGGAACAGTTTCACTTCAGTTAGTTAATGTGTTCTTCAAGAACACTTCAGATTGATCTCTTTCTAAATAAGACGTAAGACATAGGCCCCTTCATGAAACATAAGAAATTTCATCTAGTAGTTTCACAGGAAAGCATTAGTTTGCACAAAGATATTTTTGTATTGGAAAGCTAGCACTGAATTTTCACAACATACAAGAAAAGGTGCAGAGAAAATCAGAAGGGCATTATATAACAAAGTAAATTATTAGCACCCTTGATTTTAATATTAGTTTATATTACTCATTAGTACTTAATAATTCCTATGAAGGCATAGTAAATTAATAATGCAGAGAGGAAATTATTATTTCTTATTAATTCTAACATTCTTAAACAAGCACAAAAAATGATCTCATGTCTACATAATGCTTTTCATTCAAAATATTCCTGAAGCTTTCATACAGACTTTACAAAGAATAACTAAAAATTGAAAATTTCTATTGAATGCAGATTGAAAGCCCAAAGCATTTCCTGATTCATAGTAATATAATGCAACTATTCACAGAGAAAGAAGAGATCAGAGCAACCTATATAATTTTGTCATTTAAGGAACTGTTTGAATAGTAGACACATAATAGGATTAAGAGGACTGAATTTCCTTGAAGGTTTCTTTTACAGCAGTCCACTGAAAAACTGGAAGAGTCAGCCTATTAATAACTATCAAAATGTCTCTCCCTCCAGAAATGAAGGGTCTGCAACATCTATCTATATCTCTGCTACTAAATACTACAGGGACTTGGGCAGCTGTCTGTCCCTAGTGCTGAGTGGCATATGAATGGCCCTGGGCCACCACCGAATCATCAGTTACACAGCTTTAACTCTTTTTATGTTTGTTAGGACAACATTGGACACTGAATAGCCAAACCAAGTGCAGTCTTAACCCTATATCCTTCTGGAAATAATTTGTGATAGGATTTCCCAAACCCTTCCTGGATACCATCACTGAACATTCTTGTTAAAAGTAGTCAAGATTCTGCTGGAGAATGGACAACGAAGTTTAAAAACATGGAATGCCATCAGTCTGAAATTAAATGCATTCTCTATATCACAATGTAATATTGTTTTTGTCAATAACAATTGCTGTTACTGATATACATACAGTAATTATACTGGTGACAATTTTGATAGATGTTTATAGGCAGTTTAAGAAGCCTCTAAACTTTTTGAGGTATTCTCAATTAGAAATTTATAGGGCTTGTAAGTTCTTTAGATAAAGTTAGACCAAAGAAAGATGCCAAAGGAGTCAAAGGAAATGTTCTTGGGTGAAAGTCTTACACTTCCCACCATTTTGATAATCACATCAAAAATACAAATAATGTCTGTTACTCACCTGCAAGAACAGGCGAAGGCTGTGCTGTGAGGATACCTGGCAGTTCAGGCAATTACCTTGTTTCAAGTGAGTCCTCTGACTGAAATCATTTCATTGTTGCATCTATTAGACACAAGGTGAGGAGCTCCTAGACAATCCACAGAATCAATAACTGAGTGCACTGTGTGTGCACTCAAACTTATGGCCATGATGCCATTATACCTGATGACATCGTAATTATGGGACAAAGTTAAATTAATCCTTATATCACATTTATGACTTTCACGTCATACTTTTTTGCCACATGAGAGCAAAGTGATTAATTATGTATAACAGTCTGGTACAGTTGCAAGAATTCAAAAATATGTTAGCGATAAGAAAATAAAAGAAGGGCTTTGTCCTAAATTTTTTCTGACATTGAAGTCATGCTGAGATTCCCAATTGCAAGTTCAAGGCGACTCTGGGTGTCCTACTATGTGATATATTGCTCAGGAAACATTTATATTACAAATAATAGCTAAGAAAAATAAGCCTTTCATAGCAGTCTTTTTTTTTTTTTTTTTTTTTAATGTTTATTTTTGGCAGTGCTTGGCAATTGGACTTGATGATCTTAGAGGTCTTTTACAATCTAAATGATTCTATGCTTCCATGAAATCAGGATTAAGAATCTCATATTTCTGTGAAATGTATAAAAATATATTATTTATATAATCTTTTTGGGTAATATCTTTGCTTTTTAAATTAATTTAAGAAGTTCTATCTATATGTTTTACTAAAGTGTTTTTAGACTTAGTAGTATGGATTCCTTTCTTTTTCTGCAGCAGGTTCCTCACATTGGGATTCACGCTGGGGTTTCAAATAAATATCGTTCTACCAGGCAACAGACTACAGTAGCTATCATAAAGGAATGTTACAGGAATACTCTAAAAAACAAACAAACAAACAAAATTCTTATTTGAATTTAAGAGAACCTTTACACCATAATGTACAATTTCATTTGATGTATGCAATGTGCATCATTTTCCTACCTTCAGATCCCCAGGACCTTATTTGCCTTCTGTAATAATACAAGTGTTTAAGTGGAAGAGGAGAGCACAGTTAATGTTACTTATTTTGACTTTAGCAAGGGTTTTGACTGAGTATCACACAATACCCTTACAGTCAAATATAGAGATGTGATTTTTAAGGGTGAACTAAAGACGGTGTGTGGAAGACTGACTGTATATCTTAACTCAAAAGATTGTGATCAGCAGCAGGAAGATCAACCAATCTCTTATTACCATTGGTACTGCTTGGGGTACTAACACTGTTAAGCCTTTTCAATAACCTAGATGGTGGGACAGAAGGCACATTTTGAAAGTTGAAAAGGAGTAGTCTATAAGCTCTTGTGATAATAGGTCAGTAGAGTAAATTGAAATATTTTTAGAGATACACTATGCCACCAAGGAGAAATACATAATCAGAACTAGATATGTATTAGTCCTTAAAAAAAAAAAAAAAAGATTATTGTGCTTTCTGTGTTTAAGTACATGTGAAGATACATGGAAAAGAGAATCTCCAGATATGCATTTGATTATGGAACAAATGCTGTGGGAACTGCCTGCAAAATGTGTGCCTAGTTGAAGGACCTCAGCAGGTGGCCAAGCTGAAGGAGGCAGTGAAAAGGCAGGCTAGCATCAGAAAGTGAGGAGAATTTAAACAGTTGAATCCTAGGACACTCTGCAGGGGACCCACAGCCCATGGCCAAACCCACAGCCAGACCCAGCACAATGCGCTCTAAGGAAAACATCCCTAAAGAGTCTGCAGCTCTCCTCAGCTCCATTGTCCTTAAGGACAGTGTTCGAGGGGACCTCAGCTACTAGATCTTTAAATAGCTTGAAGTTTGCTCTTTGAAAGTTCATGGTCCTGATTTTGCTCTTTGCCAGATTCCTTGAGATCACAAAGTCAATCAGGGCATGGTTGCTGCAGCCTGGACTGCCTCTAATCTTGACCTCTTTAATGAGCTGTGTTGGTGAGCGCCAGGTCTGGTAACAGTTCTTCTCTGGTTGGTTTGTATACTACCTGGACCAGGAAGAGGGTGGTGAGACACTGGAACAGGTTTCCCAGAGAAGCTGTGGATGCTCCATCCCTGAAGGTGTATCCCTGAGTGACCTGATCTATTGGGTGGCATCCCTGCCCATGGCAGAGGGGTTGGAACTAGATGGTGTTTAAGGTCCTTTCCATTCTATGATTCTTTGATTCTATGATCCTTTGATTCTATAATTCTTTTATTCTAAAAAGAGAAAATAGAAATATTAAAATTTTCTAGGTAATTTCTACATCAGTTCTTTTACCACCCTCTTGAGAGAAGGCAACCAAATTATTTAGTTGCATTGGTTTTCAGCACCAGAAATAATCTATGTTGAATGACCTTTTTTCACAAAAAATAACCTCTAGTCTTCTACTGTCTAGGCACAAAATCTTATACTTTACCTATTTCTCTTAAACAAGATGTGCCATGACTGAAAGTAGGGTTCAGCTCTTGGTATGTTTGGTGATAGTAAAAATAAAAATTTAATAAGAAATAAATGTATAAAAATGAGAAAATAAAATTAATTGTTTTACTGTGCATGGAATAGTTATCTTTAAGCATCATCAAGGCTTTTTATTGATCCTTCACTTCAAAAGCTCTTAATTAAAATATTGCTTCCTAATGGTGAATGGGATGATCTGAATAGTTTTATTCTAACTACAAAGAAGTAACCAGTATTACCTCTTATGAATACGTATGGAGAAACCAGTATCTTTTTCACCAACTTCTCCTGGAAACAGCTTATTTATTTATTTATTTATTTATTTATTTATTTTTAGCTGAAAGATCTACAATAATATCCTGAGGGAAACATTCACCACATAAAACATTAGACAAGTAGTTAGACAATGGCAAAGCTACAAGTAATGAATGGGTTTTGTTGTAAAATGAAGTATTAAGAGTGATGGAATAGAAAAAAAAAAAAAAGTGTGTTTTGAGGAGAATCTTTATAAAAGTAGGATTAGAGAGTCAACATATAGTTTCTTGCTGAAGCTAGGACCTAAATTTGAAAATCCACTTATATTTGGCCAGATATTCAATCAGATCTCACAGTGTAGTTATTGAAAGTACTTGACAATCGTAGACACAGATGACAATAAACAGTTCCTTTCTTAATATGGTGGTTTTACCGTGCTGGGCAGCTAAACCCCACAACCGCTCTCTCACTCCCCCTCCTTTAGATGAGGAGGGGGAGAAGTAAAGCAAAGAACAACTCACGGGTTGAGATAAGGATAATTTAATTAAAGGGAAATAAGAATAATAATTAAATAAAGACTACCATGAACTAAACAATTTAACTAAGGGGAAATTAAAAGGGAAAGGGGAAAAGGGAAAGGGGAAAAGGAAAAATAAAAAGAAGGGAGGAAAACAAACAAACAAAATAAATGAAGGCTATATGGAAGTGCAGAGGAAAGAAATTACTCTCTACTTCCCACAAATGAGCGATGATTGACCACGTCCTTGAAGCAAGGCCTCAACGCACGCAGCCGGTATTCGAGTGGAGGACCGACGTTTTCTCAACGAGAGCCCACCCCTCCCCTCTTCTTTCTGTTTCCACCTTTTATTGCTGAGTGTGACATCACATGGTATGGAATATCCCTTTGATTGGTTTAGGTCAGCTGCCCTAGTGATGTTTCTCTCCTCACTTTTTGCCCACCCCCTAGGAGGGTTAGAGAAAGGCCCAATGCTGTGCCACTGCTGCTCAGCAGTAGACACAACACTGGTGTGGTAACACTGCTGTTCCAGCTACAAGTACAGAGTACGGCACTGTATGGGCTGCTGCCAGGAAAGTTAACATTCCAGCCAGACCCAGTACACTTAATTACAAAATACCAGTGTTCTTATATGAATATATGGGGTTATGAGGGAATACTTAAAGGAAATTAAAAGGTCTTCAAGGCTATCTTGTTATTTCAAATTTTGATGGCTGCCAAAACTGGAATCATGGCCTGTCATTTGTTTGCCAAAAAGCGTTAAGCAACAGATGCAGAGCCTTGCTTCATTCCTATTGTTCCATACTCTTTGAAAGTCTTTGTTTTACATCTTTTAACTTCTTCAGTATTTTGAATTGTAAGAGACTTAAATACACTAGCAAAATCCCAGAAGTTTATTTCTGGCAGCAGTTGTTCATTATATTTTACATTCTGAAAATGTTATAGCAACTATTAATAATTTTAATGAGGTCTTTCCTTGGAAAACTTTGGAAAATTAAGACTTTTTTAAGTGCTAACTAAAGGAGTAGTATAATACTTTTCTTCCTAGGTCCTCTTTACAAAAGAAAGGAAAGGAAAGGAAAGGAAAGGAAAGGAAAGGAAAGGAAAGGAAAGGAAAGGAAAGGAAAGGAAAGGAAAGGAAAGGAAAGGAAAGGAAAGGAAAGGAAAGGAAAGGAAAGGAAAGGAAAGGAAAGGAAAGGAAAGGAAAGGAAAGGAAAGGAAAGGAAAGGAAAGGAAAGGAAAGGAACGGAAAGGAAAATATATATTTGAAGTTTTAAAACGCGCCTGAATATATATTCAAACTACATTATAGTCTGAAAATGTTGCAAAAATTTACATTTTATTTACTGCTGAAATGAATGAAGCCTTTCAGCCTAATACTTAGGGTTTGCTACTAAATGCTATCGTCTACCTTTATTATTTCTTTTGGTTAAATGTGAGTACTGTGCATATTAACTTGAGACATAATTTAAGAGAGTAGCTGAAAACTTGGCACTGCTGATCTTGAAAAGAATACATTAGCAGTATTGTTCCTATTTGCAGTTAGCACTACTGCCATGGCATATTGTCACAGCACTTTATATGTATTTCTTTACATTTTCCAGTATTTAGGAAGTTATTTGTATGTTGTTGCTTTTCCTTTTTCTCTTTGTCAACAGGTTGCTATTCTTTAAGTTTATACCTGGGAAGAGAGTCCAACTACAATGAGTTTGTACAACTCCAACTACATTGAGAAGGGGCTGGCTTACCTGATAACACTGCAGTTACTGACATGTATACAGTCCTGACTAGCACAGCAGCAGCATCAGTGTAAGAATCCAGTAGTAATTATATCTTGCTATTCTAGATCCAAATAAATAATTAAGTTTCTGTGTCATTTTGAGATAATAATTTTATATATGTGATCTTATTAAAAAAAATGTTTACCTAGCAGGATTTGTTTGATAAGAAATATAAAATGCCTTCTTTTATATGTAAACTAGAACAACAGGTTTGAAGTAGTTAATAAACAAGTAAATGATTAAATTAATGAAAGCTGCATGCATGTTTTTAAATTTAGATTATGTTAAAAGCATGCTGTTTTCCATCCCTCTGCTGCCCCCGCTTCTTCCCTCCACAAAAAAAAGAGACTTTCAGAAGTATTTCTGGCACCAAGCAAAAAATTTCTCCCCTCACAAACTTTAAAAGGGATCTAATATTTCCATATTGATATTGTCCTTCATCATTCTTCCTGTGCCTTGTTATTATTTTTCCCTGCCATAGTTAATTCTCCTTGTAATTGGTATTCTCCAGTAGCTCTGTTTGAAATTCTTGCCGTCCTACTTAATGATGTTTGTTTTAGTATAACTGGCTATTAACCAAGACCATTAAATTGGTGTATGCAAGTGGTTCTGAGTTGTTCCTGTTTTTACCAGAATTTTGAAAAGAAGAACTGAAGTTGGCATATTGGATTTCTCTACTATTTTAGAGACAAATAATAAGTCAAAGATGTTATTCTGGAAAATGGTACCTTAGACAATGGTAAAACTCTATGTACTCCATGATTTGATTTCCAGTCAAATGAGTGTCAGTTCTGTCAGTGTAGTAATAAAAGCCCTGAAAAGTTCTTACAGTGAAAAAACAACAAGAAAAAAAAATCTCAGGTTGGGACAAAAGACCCACTTGCCAGCAAAACTGTTTTAACAAACATGTTATGAGTTGAATGACTGATAAATTTCTCAGGTTAAATTTACACTAAAATGTAGATCTACTTCATTAAAAGAATGTTAGTAAAGTAACTTGCCAAAAAAGACAAACGGAAATCATTGTATGTTTGATGCTACCATTGTATGTTTGAGAGTACTGATATATTCATATAGGACCTGAATGACTTAAATTCAAGTGAACAGCTTGCAAAGGCGGTTCAGAAAACTGTAATTGGAGATACTTATGAAATAATAATCAGTTATCTAAATGTTTAGTCAGAATCAGATAAGAAGTGTACTCTGTATTCTGATCCTTAAAACATACAAAGGAATATTTATTCATTCTCACACTGTGACAGTAATTTCTTATATAACCATAATACGGTACTTAAAAAAAACAACTAATTTTCAACCAGGATCAGTTTTAAATCAGTTTCACATAATGAAAAGTCCTCTAGCTCCTACATTTTCCAAAGGTCAGTAGTAATCTTTGTTATAATTATACATTGTATTTCAAGTGAATTTGGTTCTTTTTCATTGCTACTCATTCATCCTATTCTGCTGTTGTATATGTTCAAAGAGATTAATATTCATTCATTTTCTGTCTCAATTTTATGTTTGGCTTATATGTATGTACTTATGACTATATTTGATGGCATCATATGAAATGCCAGATTAAGAATATCTGGTTGGATACTGCATCCAAAATGACATTTTTAGGTAAAAACTAGTCAACCATTTTTTTTTCTTTGTATACAAATATATATATATATATAAATATATATATATTCTCACTATTCAGAAGGTAAGAATATAAGAAGATGACATTATTCCCTCACTCACAGTTTTATATGTCTGTTAAAATATTATGTGGTTATGTTATAGAAGTGTTTTCCCTCAGGTTTCCGTGAGCATAACTAAATTGTATATACTTGCTAAATAAAAAATATCTTGCATGTTAGTGTATTCCCCTCAGGTTGTAAATTAAAACTGTGTATGTGGACTGTGTGATTACTTTCTCTGCATAAAGGACAGAAGAAAGACATTTTTTGCACATTTCATTTCATTATATAATTATAGAAAAAAAACTATAGAATTTTATTTCTCATTTTTTATGGAACCAAGCGTCATTCCATTTTCAGGCCTGCTAACATCCAACTAACCAGTAAAAAAAAAAAAAAAAAAAAAAAAAAAGCTGCAACAAATTAACAAATTTGCTGCTTGATGCTAGGATTGCTAGCATTACTCTGTAGTCCACTAGTTCCTTTCTCTTCCCATATTTTTTTTCCCCTTAAAAAAAAAGAAAAAAAGAAAAAAGAGTGATATATTTCCACCAATAAGTGGAAATATTCTGCAGCTGAGAATGCAGAAGACAAAGAATGAACTGGAGGAATTAGCTGGAAACAGCAATATGGGGTTGCTGTCCAGAGACAGAAGGACAACAGTTCAATTGCCACTGCCAACTGAAAAATTGTAGTGAGTGAAGAACCAAGTATTGGCACTACCAGTTAAATTCCTCCTGCAAAAGGTAGAGGAGGAAAATGGGCTATGTCTAAAAAATGAAGCCCATCTATTAAGGTTTTTCTTCTCTTTAAAGGAAAAAATATATATATGTCTAAAAATAAACATTTCAAAATAAATTGGAGTACATCTCAATCTGAGCTTAGTCCAACTAACATCTAGACTATCAAATTCATAACAGAAAAAAAAAAAAAAAAAAAAAAAAAGGGAAAAGAATTGCACATTTTATTCAGCAATATATTTGCTAGTTTTAAATGGCTTAAAATAAAAAGAAAAGGAGAGAGATTTTTTTTTTCATTTTATAGAAAATGAATTTTCATTTAAATGTAACATTCTCACCTACTTCTGCTGTCAATACTTAATTTCTTTTTAAATGCTAATATTTTCCATTTCTGTTTAGCAGAAATATTTTAGTTATACTTTTGCAATCCACTCATCAATCACATAGGATTTGCACTGTGACACTGAAGTGTACATTTCTGAAGTATAACATATACGTTTCAGCAAGTAAGACTTTGAAACTTAAAGACTTATTCAAATAATAAAAAATATTTTAAACAGCTTTACTGTATCTTAATAAATTAATTTCAATTTTCATACTAATGAGGCTTGACACAAACAATGACTGAAGATGTAATGTTTCAAATTACATGCTTCCAACAAATGCTTTCCTTTCCATATGCTAACTGTGCATTGGAAGTTTTCTCACAACCTCTCTCTCTAAAAAAACAGTGCTTTTTTTGAGTCTTTTTTCCAGGTCTTTTCCCTGGAGTGTAATTCATAAATAGAAGTATAAAAAACAACACAAACCCTTTCCCTAATACACCATGAGATAGAGTGCGAGAAGGTTTCATCTTTACTTCACTGAGAAAGAGAGTTTACTACATGATATACCTTTCTCAGATTCCATTGCAAAAGTGCATTTTCTTTCTACATCTTCTTTCCTGCTAATGTCTAAACTGTTAATAGGATTAACCTAATTCCTTCCCAGCTTTGGGCAAGAAACCAGATGTCTTTCCAAGAGAGTAGACTGGTTACTATCTTAATAAATGTATTTCTAAAGTACATAATAATGTGATCTAATGTATGTTCCTTCTTCACAGTTTCTTTTTTTTTCTTATTTAAGCAAATTCCTGTATTGTATTTTTCAGTCCACTAAAAGAAATTCTAAGTTTACTGCAATGGGTATTTTTGATTTAATGTTTCTGCTAATGAATGAGACTGAGACTATCTTTGGGAAGAATATAAACGAAACTTACAATTAAAATTAATTATCTTAATTATAATTAAAATAATAGATTTAAGTCATGATTAAAATAGTTTATTTGAATGAATCTACCATAGGAAAAAAAATAATTTTAGACTGGCACTGAATAGATCACCACATGACAACTATGGTCCACAGAGAGATCACTCTTAGATGACCTCAAAATTAAGTTAAAATTAATGGAACTAGAAAACTTGTCCTCAAAGGTGCATAAATCTAACCAAACAAACAAACAAAAAGCAAACTAACCAACCAAGCAAAACAAACCAACCAACCAATCAAACAATAAATAAATAAATAAATTAGAAATCCCTACAAACATGGAATTATGAAAACCAGAGCAAAGAAGAAAAAAAAATGTAGTGAGATATGTAAGGAAGAAGGATTTGTGATCTCTTCATTAGCCTTTCCTTCAGTCTTGCATCAAAAGAAGTTGTCTTCTCCTTTTAAATACAGAGGTGAAATTTGTGAATGTTTTCTTGCAATAAGATTAGAGCTGAATGAAATCTCATTGCCTTTCACTACAGATATTTCAAACATAGGACATTGGTCAAAAAGTATATCTGGTTCCTGAATGTAGTAGAGAGCTTGATGACATTATATATTTGAATATTTTTCAGCTTTGAAATGCAGAATATCTTTGAATTTTTGTGTCAATAAGCAACCTATAAGAAAATGTCAAGTTCTTTTAACCACTTCCTGTTTATCAATTTCATCTTTTGGATAGTGGTTACCTTATAACTGGGTGAAGACTACCCAGAATCAGTGCACAGAATGGTGTTACTTTGGCTCTATCTGCCCATCCCTAACTTATTATGTGGTTCAAGCATTTCCAGGGGAAAACAAAACAAAACAAAACAAAACAAAACAAAACAAAACCAAAAACAAACAAACCAACCAACCAAATGAACAACAACAAAGCACAGATAATAGTTATAGGGAGGTTTGATCAAAACCGTATCTGCTCTGATGTGATGGTTTAGCTTTATGTGAAAAAGAACCAAAGGAGCAGAGATGGATGCTTAACAAATTTACTTCCTTATAACACATTTATAGCAGGAAGCCAGATGCTAATAACAGAATCATAGAATGCCCTGGGTTGAAAAGGAGCTTAAGAATCATCTAGTTTCAACCCCCCTGCTCTGGGCAGGATTGCCCAGACTAAAGTAGGCTGCCCAGAACAACAGATAATAATCCAGGCAAAACCAACTAGCTGGCCACAGGAAACACTGGAAAGTCTATTAACCATTAAAATTAGAAAGAAAGAAATAGTGAAAACAATAACCTCTTTGTGGGGGAACACATTTAAAAAACAACCAACATTTAAAACCCAACATGCTGAAAGCTAAGCCTAAAGTGGAACTACAACAGTTTACAAGCTGTAACTCAGACGTGTTGACCAGCTGCAGTGAGTGTCTTCTTCCCTTGATTCCACGGTCACATGGTCACAGGTGGACCAAAAGCCTAGACTGATGTTCTGTGCAGAGTGTAATTTTGTCTATGTGTGCACACATGCATGTGAAATCTCAAACCACTCAGGCTACCCATCCATTCAGGAAGCAAATTTTAGATTTTTTTGTCAATTGAAAAGTGCTCCTGTTACTGTGGTTACCTCACCCCTAACCTGCCCCATGGCAAATAAACATTTTTTTATTTTTTTTTTTCCACTATGAAGGGGACAAACCAGGAGAATTTCTTTAGCAAAGCCCAGTACACTTCCAAGTGCACGCCTTCTCATATCTCTTGATGGCACAGAAGGACATGTATAGCTCACTTTAATTAAACTGACCCCTTCACTACCTAGTTCAGATGTGTGGTAAAAGAAATAAGTGCATATGTTATTTTAAACATGTATATAATTACTTTGGGATTTTTATCTATGTCCTTTTAAAAAAATGTATGAGTTGGATTAGAATGTGTCAAAATTATGGTAGCAAGAACACAGCAGGATACTTCAAGAACGTAGGAAAAAGAATTAAACAAAAATGCTTGAGACAGAATCAAAAGCTAAAATCTCCTTAACCAGAGGCTATAAAAGATTTTTTCTTATTTTAAAGGTCAGTCTGTTCATCAGGAAAATAAATATGTATATATATATATTTTTTTTTTCATTGGTGGGTGATTCTCTAAATTATTAAATACTTGGTTAAATTTGTGGAATTTATGTTTCCTCTGAAATTAAAACAATCAGTGTGCCTATAAATAGTCCTTACATTGACGCATAGCAATGTGACTCTTCTAAGGATGCTCTTAGTACTTGAATGATTAATGTGCCTTTTACCTATTAAAAATGTAGTTATGCTTTGCATAAATTTTAACACCCTCATTTAAGTGCAAGTGTGCCAAGGCAATATTGTATGGCTTAAGTTTCATTTTCAAATTATTGAATCTAAGTATACAACTAATGAAGTTTAAATACCTTTTTCAGACTTACATAGACATTTGTTCTGAACTAACAAAGCTGTTTGTGTCCTAAGCCTAACATTTTTTTAATGGAATATATTCACCAAAATGATTCACTTCACACTTTATTCATTTGAATTTTAAAAATATCATTACCTTATAAATAATAAATTCAAATGTGTTCTTGGCCTTTCAAAGAAGCCCGGACTGACATATACTGTTTCTGTTACTCTCTTTATTTAGACTTGATGAAAGCCAACTTTGCACGCAGAAGTTTAAAGACAAAGTGACAGGCACCCTTTGAGGTCTCAGTACTCATATATATTTGTGACATTGGGATTATTGATACCTGATGGTTTAACTGAAGCATTAAAATACAAAATTATGATTAAGTATCTTTACATTTCAGTTCAAATCACACCAAAATCAACACAAGCTTGAAGGTTCCTTGGAATATAGATAAGTATGAGTTAGAGACTAAAACAAAACAAAATAAAAGCAAACAAGCAAATAAACAAAAACAGCCTTTTCTGAATTTCTGAACAGCAAACATTTTTCTGTTTTACAGAATGTTACTTATACCCTGTCTGGGATCTGTGGTGGTCAAATGGTCTTCAGAGTAATTTGAGATAAGCTTTCATAATCATCTCATCATGTATTTTAGTTCTGAACTTTTTGACTGAATTTCAAAGGGATGTCACTAAACCTCTTCATACAACTTGTCTTCCGTTCTTTTCTTTTTCCTTCTTCTAGCAGAAAACATAGAAAAGGCTTCTTCCACGCTACACGTTAGTTGAAAATGTAGGTTTTCTAACTATTAGTCACAAAACTCCATTTAAAAAGAATTAGATTGTATCTGAGAAGCAAAGACATATAAGATATACTGAAATGTAGTATGCTGAAAATTAAGAGGGATTTATCATAGAATGTGAATCATAAAAACAGCCAAAGTGGTAAAGAATCAAGAAAAAACTACCATTCTTTGCATAATTTTAGCTCTGGTCCTGGATAATGAACTTCAGGTTATGGGGTTAAACAACAGATTGAATAACTCATCAATCTGACAAGAGAACATACTCTTCAGTAACAATGACCCCGCTCAATACAGAACATTTTGATATAAGAAAAGAGATATGAAACTTCTATATCCAAGATCTTCCCACAGAGTAAGAAATTACAGTTATATATTGTTGTTTGTTTGGAGAAGAGAAATTCACAGTGACTGTGGCTTCAAAGGATATCTCAAGAGATAAACTGCTGCACAATGGTATCACTCCTTCCTCTCATTTCTGTACTTCTGTGTTGGGTCTGTCTGAGCTGGAGTCACCTTTTCCCTGCAGCAGCCCACACAGTGCTGTGCTCTGCACTTGTAGCTGGAACAGCACTGATATCACTCCAGTGTTGTGTCTATTGCTGCATAGTGCTGTCACAGAATCAGGACCCCTTCCAAGCCCCTAAGAGCCAGCAGACTGGGGGTGGGCAAGTGATGGGGAGGGGACATTGCCGGGGCAGCTGACCTAAACCAACCAAAGGGATATTCCATAACACCTGATGTCACACTCAGCAATAAAAAGGGGGGTCTCGTGGGGGAGGGAGCTGTTCCTCCTGAACAACCACTACACGTTTTGAGGCCGTGCTTCCCAGGATGTGGCCAAATATCGATCGTTGATGGGAAGTAGAGAATATTTTTTTTCCCTTCTCTCTGTGCTTCTGCGTGGACCTATTGTTTCTTTTGTTTCTTTTTTCTCCCCATTCCCTTTCTCTTTAATTAAACCTTTCTCATCTCAAACCTCGAGTTCTCTGTGTTGTATTTTCTCCCCCTTCTTTGAGGAGAGGGGGAGTGAGAGAGCAGTTGTGGTGGAGCCTAGCTGCCCACCTGAGTAAAACCACCACAACTTCTAAGTGTAGCAGAAATCAACAGGTGAAAGGCAATCAGTCTGGACAGCTACAAAAATAGAAGTCTCAAGAATCAACTTTCCCAGGAAGGACTGCCCCTGTTCCTAAGTCTCCATATCTGCAGTGGTACCTAATGATAATCAAACTGGTTTTACTTCCTTTTGAGATCTGCTTGCCTTTGCACAAGATGTTAGTATTTTTTAAAGTATTTTTGTCATCTTACTCCTTCCTAGTTAAAAAATGATTTTTGGGATGAGTTAAGATATGGTCAGTGTATGAACAGCTGTGATATCTACAAAATTTCACATCTGTTTACACATTAAGTCTACTGATATTGTCTCATTGTTTCCCTTTTCCTCAACATCAGTTGTTTCATTCCTTACACCTAGGTTATCAGATCTTTAGAGTCAAGTTTGAAAATTTTATGTAGATGTTAATTTACTTCAATCATTTCTAAAGTGCTGTAATGCACAGCATTGCAGGTGCAGATGCCATTTAATTTTGAATAGTTTATTTGGCTTTACTGCTTGTAAATACAAATGCTTTTATCCCAGTGAATTTTAGAAACAAAATTACATATTTCAAACTGTCTATAACAAATGTATGTGGATATATCACAATATAATTATCAGCCTAAAATATCTTCACAGTCCAGAGAAAGACACAGACAATTCTTCTCATTTTAAAATAGTTGTCTAAAACATAGCACATAAAAGTACTTTAAAAGTTCATATATTTCTCTCCATTGATTGTAAAGGGACTCTAGAAACAATACATTAGCTATAGACTTTGTCAAGGTAAGTGAAGCAATGATCATAGAATCAGGTAATATTCCAAGTTGGAAGGAACCCACAAGGATCATCGAGTCCAACTCCTGGCACCACTCAGGTCTACCCAAAAATTCAGACCATATGACTAAGAGCAAAGTCCAAATGCTTCATAAACTCCAACAGGCTTGGTGCCATGACTATGTCACTTGGGAGCATGTTTCACTCCATGACCACTCTCTCAGTGAAGAACATTTTCCTGATATCCACACTGTTGCAGCTTGACTCCATTGCCTTGGGTCCTTTCACTGGTTACTAAAAAGAATAGATTGACATCTGCCCCTCCATTCCCCCTTGTGAGGAAGCTGTAGACTGGGATGAAGTCTCCCCTCAGCCTCCTCTTTTCTGGGCTGAACAGGCTAAATGACCTCAGCCACTCCTTGTATGCCTTCCCCTCTAGGCCCTTCACCATCTTTGTAGACCTTCTCTGGACACTCTCATGATGCTGAAGACTGTAGTACTGAGTAGTATAGAATTTCTCCTTTGCTGTCATTAGCTTTTTTATAGGACACTGATCATTTTTAGTTATGAAAAGTAACATCATTGGGGGGGGGGGGGGGGGGGAGAGGAGGTGTCTATTGAGGCTCATTGCTGTGAAACTTAATTTATTAATTTATTTACTTATTTTCCATATTTACTTAGTAATTTCTTTACTAAATCCTATTTTTTGTCTCTTCCCCCTGTACACACACACACAAAGAACCTTCTTTTAAAAAAAGAAATAAAGATTGGAGTAGACTTGTTTTAGTAGAGTTTTTTATTCAGAAGTATCTTACATTTTATTATTGAGCTTACTGTATGAAACCATTTCATGATAATAGATAATGCAAAGTCATATTGATTTCAGCATTTTATTTGTTTTCAGAAAGGGAGTTAATATTACCCAATGCTGGCTACTGAAGCCAGCATTTATATATGCCTTCCATGTATATATGCCATATATATGCCACCATGTATATAAACCTACATGCTTCAAACAAACAAGAATATTGTATATAACCATTTTAAACTCCCTAATAAATGGAGCATATGAGTTTATTTCTATTCTTGTTGATTCTATCAAGTTGATGATGCATAATTTATCAGAAAATTTTTTAAGAATGTTTTTTTTTTCTTTTTATGAGAGCATTTTAGACATCTCTTATTGAATTTTGTTCACATGAAGATGAACCAAACACAAGCCTTAAGTGTCTATGTGTTCTCCAACTGAATTCATCACTTCTATTTTATCCTTTTGGAAAATGGACAAAAGAAAATGAAAATAGACAGGACTGCTTAAATATTATTAGCTATTAACATCTTATAATTTATCTCAGATGTTCAAATCCTCTTACAGAGCAACTCATACAGGTCATACAAAGGAAATACCGGTCATACAAGAGCAGCTCATACAGGTCATTCAAAGGAAACATTAGAAAGTTGTGAAATTTCAGTACAATTTTTCTTACCAGTTGACTTCAGCTACCAACTGTGAAATAAATCTAGTATAACTTTGAATTCAAAATCAGCTCAGTAATAACTGTAACAACTGTAGAAATTTAATACAGTAATGTTTGGAAACTTTATTCCAGACTAAATTTCAATGTAGTCCAAAAAGTGATTTAAATATTTCAAATGCTGCTGTATTTGGTTGCTCTTCAGAGCCAACACAGTCCATTTTAATTTGAACATGACTACTATGCTTTTTCACTGTGATACTAAAATCAAGTCTATTCCTGAGATTAAAAATAATAAATAAAATAAAATAAAATAAAATAAAATAAAATAAAATAAAATAAAATAAAATAAAATAAAATAAAATAAAATAAAATAAAATAAAATCAGAGACTGATGGTTAAAATGTTTCTTATCCAAATATCAGAAGATTGGCAGGTCATATGAAACACACAAAAACCTACACTGCAGTCCATAATGTCCCATTCTGTAGTAGAGAAGTCTGATCTTTGTGGACTATTGAATCCAGCACACCGTTTTTCATGTCCATTACCACTACTGTTCCTGGAAGACTCCTCTTCATAATAAGTGATCACCTGAAGTAATTATATTTTTTATTACCTAATTACCTTAATTCAAGAGGTCAGGCACAGTCTGCAAGTAAGTTTTCTACTTTATATTACACTATTATACATGACATGACATGTATATCATGACATGACATTATCTCAGCTCATTGTTAATTTAGGCTGAATCAGCTCCTTCAGCATTCAAGACACATGTATTTTGATGTTTTAAATGTTACAAGATAATGGAAGAATTAAAACACACACAGAACCCTATGATGGAAATTCTACTGCTTTTTGTTTTGTGTTACAACATTAAAATTATCATATTGCAAAGAATGTTAATATCAATTCAACATTGTTGTTGCATTCAATTTATTTAGCAAACAAATTCTGTTGCACAAATATTCAACCTATAACACCAGATAAAAGCATGTAAAATCCATAAAAAATAGTATTGAGTCTCCAATGTAATGTTTAGAAATTTTGCCCTCAAGGTCTGCTAGACATGTTAATAGAAATGTTTTATTTGAGGTCTGTGAGGGACAAGACTTTTAAAAAGACAAATGTAAAATGTATTTCTTAACCACTGAAGGAATACGTTAAAAATATTTAACGTGTCACTGAAATCTCAAATATTCAAACATATTTTGTGTATAAATATGCATATGTGAGGATGCATAATTGTTTTAACATTTATCACTTGGAAGCACTGTACAGAATGTGAAAAATAATAACTAAATGATAAATAAATAAATAAAAGATATGCAACAAAAATAATTTTCTTCAGCCCAGGAATGATGCATTAGTCATCAAAACTGCTATGGGGCAAATGAAATTTCATAACTAAAATATTAATAATAGAAACTTGTTTAAAATGGCTTTGCTATTCTGAAAGTAGTAAGGCAGAGACAGGATGCATGATCCACCCTGGTAACATGGCTCAGGAAGGACATCTCCAGAACTGTCAGTTACCAAAAGTAAATTTTTAGTTCTTAAGAAACATAGATCAAAAATTCGCCATTGAATCAGTGCATCTTATATCCTAGTTAAATTATATATATATGTATCTAAAGGAAAATAGAAAAGAAACTATAAAGAAAGAATCTATTTCATATATTACAAAGTGAAAAGCAATACAGATTAGATCATTTCCTGAAACAAAAATTGATTGCAATAATATTTCTAAAAAAATTTCCTCATTTCCTCTTCCCAGGTGACAGTATACAAGTTAAAATAAACACACAGAACAGAATTACAACTATAAACTACCTGAAGGAGATCTCACAATTTGATTCTTGAGTCTTGTCACACATGATCAAGGCAAGGCCAGATGCAGTTGCAGTAACCATACTGAAAGTATACAACAACAATACCATTGGCCTGGGAAGTGAAAGCTGGTGCATACTGAAGGACCCCTTGTCCATCCAGGCATATAACTTCCTTTTCTACAAGCACTGAACATTCCACAAACACAAATTTCATTTAATTAGGTGAAAATCATACAAGTCCTATAATTAAAGGTAATTAAAGGTAGTCCTATAATTAAAGGTAAATTCAGGATCAAAATGTGTATGAATTTAAGAAGAGATTGGACTGTGCACTTAGTCACATGGTCTGAACTTTTGGGTAGACCTGTGCGGTGTCAAGAGTTGGACTTGATGATCCTTAAGGGTCCCTTCCAACTCAGGATATTCTATGATTCTATGATTCTATGACGGTATAGGCAACAGAAAAATTGATCTGAGATCTCTCTATTCCCCAGTGTGCTGTTTGATCCCTAGCAGATTGCTCCCTTTGTTTAGCAATTTTCCTTCATTTCTTTTACTATAAACTGCTCTTTTTATCCAAGTAATTGAATAAACAATTAAGAAAAATGTTTACAATAGCACCAAGAAGTCATTTGCCTGTATTATCTTACCTGTATATCAGTTGGCCATCAGCTTCTTTCCTTCACCTTCTTTTTTATTTCGGTTTTTCTTTGTCTTCTTCTTCACTCCCAGCATCTTTCTCTGATTTTATGACAGTTTAGTGCAGGTTTTCTGAAGCCTCAGGTTTTCTGGTAATTTAAAAGAATAATTAAAGTCCAATTTATGTATACAATTGTCAATTCTCAAACAGACAGAAATTTTCATGTGACTAGTATTATCAACTGCTGACACTTGATAAGGACCTATATTTCAGTACATCAATAGGCTCACCACAGTGTTGTTTATTCCCTCATGTTTCCCTTTTCTTCACCTTTGTTGTCCATGTGCTACAAGGAATAAAATTCCTAACTGGAAACTGTGAGACGTGCAGGACACTGGTCCTTTTCATTTATTCCTTCCCTACTACAAACACAACTGAGGATTCATTATAAACAAGTGTAATAATTTTAAATTCCATTTTTGTTGTTGTTTATGTTGTTTGTTTTTTAACCCTCTTTTAACAGGAAGTAAACAGGTTATTACAGATAAACCACCATAAACAAAGGATATATAAACAAAATGATGGGATGCTGGGAGGAGATTACTGTGAGTTCATAAGGCCACAGCTGAGTCAAACACCAGTCAAGACAAGACATTTAAAAACAAACAAAAAACAAACAAACAAACAAAAAACTTCCACAAATTGTAGGAAACTGAATTTCTTTCAGAAAAGGAAAAAATGAATGCAATTAATTCTTTCAGCCCTGTTTTTGAAGCTCATTTCCTTTCTGTTTCCCAGTGTAACTTATGTATTTATAAAATGTATCAAATCACTGACTTTATTATGAAATTATTATTTTCATTTTCTCAGTATGCAGATTTGTTCCATTATCTTAATTTGCCTTGGATTTGTTGATGCATTCTTAGCAGGACAAGCAGCATGTGGTAGACATTGAACAAGTAGGTTGACATGGGAAAAATGGTGGGAAATGATGTCCAGAGCTCACTCCATAAGTGTCCAAGTCTTTCCTACAGCAACTATGTGTATGAGAGTGTCTTAACACTCTCATCTTAAAATTGTTGATACCTTAGCAATTCTCTCTGAATCTCTCTTGGGCATTACTCTGCAAAGACCTGAAACTCTGTCAGCCAAATTCCTAGAGTGGTTTGTAAAAAAAGAACCACAGAGAATCTGGCATTACTGCAAACAAATCACTAGAGAGAGATAATTGTGCAAGGCCAAATCTGCAGTGTTTCCATACAACTGTGAGAATGAACTACTCTGGAGTTGGTCATTGCATTTCTCAGTCATCTAGTATGGATCTAGAAAATGTTCGTTTAGCAAATGTTTTGTAGTGCAAAATTCAAATTTCTCAAAAAACAGCTCCTGTGGAACAATGAGAAATCTTGTTGAAATATGGAGCACTAAAGAACCTTTTATTTCCAGACTGGGTGTTTTTGTTATTTTCTTATCTTTTATTTCCATCCAGTATACAATGAAATGTTTGCACTATGAGAGACAAAAACAGGTATAAACAGAGATAAATACAATAAATACATATGTGACTGTTAGAATGCAGGAGATATTGGTATGCGTGTGAGCCCAAGAGTATTTATAGAGAGCCCTCCATTTAAAAGGAGGAAAAAAAGATACAAGAAAATTGATGTAGTGCATTATGAATCATATTCAATAATTAAAAAAAAAAAAAAAAAAAAAAAAAGAGTAGTTTCTAGCTATAACTTTTAGATTTACTTGTGAAAGTAAAAATCAGAAAAGATTAACTTTTTTAACTACATATTTCTAACATTGGTGCTTAAATGTTCCTATTTATTATTTAACATAGAAACTTTTTGTTCTGGGTTTACATGGCAAGAGTTTGTTAGTAGGGGTTACAGGAATAGCCCCTGCTAGCAAAGTCCATAAGCTGCACCATGTCAGTAAAGAGCCAGCTGGAGTTAGCTGGAGTTAACTTCAAAAGAGACCCACCACTACCCAGAGCTGGGCCCATGAGTGTAGTGGGTTTACATGGCAAGGTTTGGTAGATGGCGGCCCTAGGGGTATCTTCTGTGAGAAGAATCCAGAAGCTGCCCTGTGTGAGAATATAACCTCTGTTACATGCCTCTATGAGAATATATTTAAGAAAGGAAAATAAACAAACAAACAAACAAAATAATAATAATAATTAAAAAGCAAACAAACAAACAAACAAACAAACAAAAAAACCACCACCAAATAATGACAGAGACAGAACAGCAGCTGGGAGAGAGAGGAGTGAGAAAATGTGAGAGAAACAGCCCTGCAGACAGCCCTGCAGGTCAAGGAAGAAGGATGGGGAAGAGGTGCTCTAGGCAATGGAGCAGAAGTTCTCCTGCGGCCTGTGGTGAGGACCATGGTGAAGCAGGCTGTCCCCCTGCAGGCCATAGTGATACCTGCAGTGGTACAGGCAGAACAGGTTTCCATGCTGCAGCCCACAAAGAGAACACGGGGGAGCAAGTGGATCTGCACGGAAGGAGGATGTGGCCTCTGGAGAACCCCTGCTGGAGCACATTCCGGGCTGGAGCTGCAGCCCATGGAGAGGAGACCATGGTGGAGCAAGTGACCTGGCAGGAGCTGCCACCCATGATGCACCCATGCTGGAGCAGTTTGCTCATGATAGATGGACCCTGTGGCACAGACCCATGTGGGAGCAGTTCTTGAAGAGCTGGTGCCTGTGGGAAGCCCACACAGGATCAGTTCAGGAAGGACTGCATCCCGTGGTAGGGACACCATGTGGAGCAGGGACAGAGAGTGACTGTGAAGGAGCAGCAGAGACAAAGTGCTATAGACTGACCGCAGCTCCCATTCCCCTGTTCCCCTACACTGCTTGGGAGGGAGGAGGTGGAAGAGGGCGAATGGGGGGGAAGGTTTTTTTCTTTTTTTTTTTTTTTGTTTGTTTGTTTTGTTTCCTTTTTGGTGTTTTGGTTTCTCTCCTTTCTTTGTTTCTCACTTCTCTAGCTTGTTATTAATTATTCTTATTCTTATCATCATCCTCATCATCATCCTCATCATCATCCTCCTCCTCCTCCTCCTCCTCCTCATCATCATCATCATCATCATCCTGTCTTAATAAACTGTCTCTATCTCAACCTACAGGTTTCATTTTCCTGTTTCTCTCCCCCATCCCAGAAAGGAAATGGGGAGGGTGAGCAAATGGCTGTGTGGTGCTTAGCTGCCAGCTGGGTTAAACCACAACACTCCCTATGCTGTTTTGCCCACCACAATAATTGTTGAGTAATCTCTCCATCCTTATCTCAACCCTTGAGCCTTTTGCATCATATTTTTTCCCTCTTCCCCTTTGATTAAGGGGAGTAAGAGAGTGGCTCTGGTGAACCTTGGCTGCCCACCTGAGTGAAACGACTATGCTTATATAGAAATTTGATTAGTTGACAGAATATATATATTTAAATGAAGAGAATGAAAGAGTGAGGTTTCAGGGAAGGGTTCAGGAGAACAGATCTCTTCAAATCAAAGATGATCAGTTTTGAAAAATAGATACTAACTTTGATAAAGGAACATATAACATAAAGGACTTGATGAGCTCCTAAAGGGTTAACTGTCATTAAAATTACATTTTTTAGAGTTTTAAGATATTCTGTACAACACGTTACTTTTATTTATATATTTATATGTATTTTTTGTGAGTATTCTGAAATTGCACTCATTTTTAATTCTCATGTTTGGGAACTTGTGAAAGTTTCACATTAAAAAAAAAAAAAAATTAGCTGAAACTATTTTGACCTTCTGTGCTTCTTTCACAGTATTGATTTATGGCTGAAATAAAAGAGATTTCGTCTTCTTTTTCAAGCTGAAGAAAAAAAAAAAGAAAAGGTAGCACAGAAAAATATTTCTTCATCCACAATATAAGGAGTCAAAACTATGGAAGTAGTACTATGAACTAAAACTTTATCAAAGTTTATAATGATGCTTCCACACTCAGAATGTTTTCTAGTCTTTTCTTGTTTTTGTTGCTAGTAAGCTTTTCTGTGTTAAATTTTTCTCTGTTATTTTTTTTCTCTATTTCTTTTAAATCTTTTTGACATTTTTAATGCATTAGAATTCCTTTACTATTTTCTAAGCCTTTTCACATTTCAGTCTTTTTATAAATTAGTACTTGTTCTGCTTGTTCCTTCTAGTCTTGCATACTACTTTGTTCTACTTAACATATTTACTAAAAGCATTTTTACTTATCCAAGTCAATGAGCTTTCTATTGTATTGCATCCTTATACTCTGTAAAGCTTTTTTTTTTTTTTGTATGTTATTGCTAATTCTCCTTTTCTTTTTCCTTATGCATTGTTTGTTTCATTCTTAAATAACTTTCCTAGACTAGTGTTTTGTAAGAGGAATGTATACATGTATGTTCTTCCTAATTGCTTAGTCATGCAGTTTAACCTATTCAGTTTTAGGTTATTCACATACACATCCATGGAGCATGCACTGTCAGAATTTGAAGTACTTTGCAAAGTGACCGGTATCCATCAGAGAACTCTGTTGCAAACAGGCATAATATCACGACAACTTAATACACACTAACAGTTTTCCTAAAGTGCTCTCTACATTATAGTATATGAGTTTGCTGGTGAAACTCATACAGAAAAGTCTGTAGCTGACAGGAGATGTGATCTCTTAAATACCCCACAGGCAGTGGCTCTTAGACGAGGCACTGCTTAATAAAAGGAAAATGAATCACAGACATTATGTAAGGGGAGGGGAGGGGAGGGGAGGGGAGGGGAGGGGAGGGGAGGGGAGGGGAGGGGAGGGGAGGGGAGGGGAGGGGAGGGGAGGGGAGGGGAGGGGAGGGGAGGGGAGGGGAGGGGAGGGGAGGGGAGGGGATGTGTGTTACCACATCTCTGGCAGTCTTCCTTCAAATTAAAATGCTGACAAGGCAGAAATCTGTTGCTCTGTCCAGCCAATTCAGTAAGCCAGAATCACTAATGGTGGATGAATGCATATGTTATGATATTTTTAAGTTTTCCAAAGCTATCTGCCTGTGGTTTTGCTTAGAGATCTCTTTTCAGGTGCTGTTTAACTTAATTCACATTAGCATTAGTGAGGAGTTAAGAGACTGATTTTCTGCATTCTGTTTATAAAAAGGTTGAGTCTCTCATTTTCAATCCTTTTTGTTGATGCTGGTATATGAAAACTGTATGATTTTCCTTTAATAAACTTGCAAATTTGTTTCCTATGCAGCATAAGAATAGTTTGGAGCTTTGCAGATGAGTTTCTTCTATTCTTTTCTGACATAAACTCTCTTCACAGCTAGTCAAAATCATCATGTCTTATCCAATAAAATAAAACATGTAAAAGGTTTTTAAAAATTAAAAAATAAAATGGGCACATATGACCACACATTAAAAAATTAATGGGCACATATATAATCACTATACAAGCAAGATTAGGTAGGAATATTGAATGAATAACAATTATGTTTTCAGTGTTCTGAATCCAGACTGCACCTGACTAATTTTCCTGTTTTAGCCAGAGGCTTCAGATTTCCCTCTCCATCTTTGGGCTTGCCAAGACTCATTCATCTGGCAGCTCTGTTGTGCATCCTTCTGTGCAGCCAAGGTATCACATGTTCTGCTGGCAAAACAGTGATCATGGCTGCAGATTGCCAGGGGCTTCAGTAGCACCTGCTCAACCCACAGCCATCTGACCTCCTTTCCCACCACCCCCCTGACCTTCTCCTTCCATCCTCATTGTGTTAGTTTTACTTGGGTGGGAGGCCGAGCTCCACCACAACTGCTCTCTCACTCCCCCTCCTCAAAGAGGAATGCGAAGAAAATATGATGAAAAGGGCTCAGAGGTTGAGATAAGGATGAGAAGATCACACAGTAATTATTGTAACAGGCAAAACAGACTCGGTGTAGGGAGATAGTAAGATTTATTGCTTATTACTAACAAGCTAGAAAAGTGAGAAACAAAGGAAAGAAACCAAAAGCACCTTCCCCCCACATCCACCCTCTTCCACCTCCTCCCCCCAAGCAGTGCAGGGGAACGGGGGAATGGGGGTTATGGTCAGTCACAGCGCTTCTTCTCTGCCGCTCCTTCTCGGTCACTCTCGTCCCCTGTGCTGTGGGGTCCCTCCCACGGGATACAGTCCTTGATGAACTGATCCGGCGTGGGCTTCCCACAGACAGCAGCTCTTCCAGAACTGCTCCAGATATGGGTCCGTACCACTGGGTCCTTCACTCAGGAGAAAACTGCTCCAACCTGGATTCCCCATGGGCAGCAGCTCCTGCCAGGTCACCTGCTCCTGCGTGGTCTCCTCTCCACGGGCCAGCCCAGAATCTGCTCTAGCAGTGGTCTTCCACAGGCGGCAGACTCCGTCGGTGCAGGGCCACCTGCTCCACCATGGTCTCCTCCACGGGCTGCAGCGTGGAATCCTGCTCCACCGTGGTACTCCATGGGCTGCAGGGGGACATCCTGCTTCACCATGGTTCTCACCACAGGCCGCAAGGGACTTCTGCTCCGGTGCCTGGAGCACCTCTCCCCCTCCTTCTTCACTGACCTTGGCGCCTGCAAGGCTGTTTCTCACTCCTCTCACTCTCCCAGCTGCTGTGTGGTGCAGCATTTTTTTTTTTTTTTTCCTGTCTTAAATATGGTCTCACAAAGGTGCAAAACAACATTGCTTATTGGCTCAGCTCTGGTCAGCAGCAGGGCCCTGACCTAACATGGGGCAGCTTCTAGATCCTTCTATCAGAAATCAGCCCCATAGCCCCCTGCTACCAAAACCTTTCCACAGAAACCCACTACACTTATGCAGGCTGAGAGTGGGTTTAAGACTGTGCAAGCTCCTGTTCCCACCATTTATGCCTTCTTCCCAGGCAGCAAGTTAAGTGTCAGCTAACCACCAGCCTTACAGCAACACTGTCAACCCCCCTTTTTTCCAAGAAGTTATTTTTTGCCCACAGCTTTTTTTTTTTTTTTTTTTTTTTTTTTTTTAGTATATAACAGAAATTTGGTATTTATTTGATTTTAGATGTCCAATCTTGATTTCTTAGTTTGATCTTATTTTATCCAGAATTCTCAGATAATGTCTAATTCAAACTCTTACCTACTTAATAGCAAGAGAATTCACTCTTTCAATATACTGTAGGAAAGTAGAAGTACATTTAACCTATTAGCAATCATTTCTTCATGAAGACAGAGAAATTAAAAAAAAAAAAAAAAAAGTAAAAAAGAAAAAAAAACTTCTTCCCAGTGAACAAATATGAAGTAGACTATGAACACAGGATTTTTTATTTTTTTTTTCCCCTAATCTTATGAAGGAGGGTTTTGATTAAAAAGACAGAAATCTGTGTGGAAGTACAGCCACATGCCTGCCACTAGTCATACAACGCAGAAGGGGCATGTACTACCCTGGCTGAGGGATGGGGGCTCCCTTTACAACTTGGTAAATCTGAGTCTGATTGATGGCACCTTAAGGCATTCTTCTGCATGTGATCTGAAGCCATTTTAACTGCACTGATCATTTATACTACTAGCTCCATCTCCTTTTGTCATCAAACAGAGACATCACTAAAATCCTTCATTCTACAGTACCTGCATTTACAGCTTTTCATTCACTTTTATAGTAAATTAAATGAAGAATGAGAGAGGGTTAAGGAATGGTTTAAATTGCCTTAATATTTAACAAGTAAATAATTGTCAATTAACCAAAACTCCATTAGGAAGCCAATATTGGACAATTATTTTTAATGGAAACATCCTCAGCACTTTGTGGCTTTATCAAGTGGTTCAGTACAGGCAGCATGTTAAATTACCATGTTTTTCCAACAAGCTATTTGAGATCTGTGGCAGACGGATTTGATTGATGCGGGGTACCAGAGAGCAGAAAATGCTATTTCAGAGTTCAAAGCAGTAGAAAAATTGCTGTTTAATAATTCAGCAGTGAAATGAAAATAATGTAAAGAAGATTAGCCATGCTCTTTTGTTGGGTGACGTTCATAGAAACATTCTCATTTCTAGATCATTTTTTGCAATTGATATTTTTGCTCGTATGCTTTGAATGCAAACTTTGAGGTTTTGTTTGTTTGTTGTTTTATTTTGAAAGTTTCAAAAGTTTCAAAAGTTTGTTGTTTCATTATGAAGTTTCCTTTTATTTGCTTGTTTGTTTGTGTTTTTTGTTTGTTTGTTATTTTTGTTTGGGGAGAGTGAGACCTGGAGGTGGATTTCTCCTGGGGAAAAAAAAATGCATTATGGCATATCTAAAATTTGTTTTGTGTATCATACTTTCTTTTTGTTCCTGTCACAATGATATAGAAATAATTCAGCAGAAATCTAGGTCCCTCTGGAAACTATTGTTTTCATTGTGTGAAATTTTCAAAAGCAGTTGGAAATACATGGCTGCATCCCATTTTAATGTAGGTCAGATGAGAGTGGAGTAGTAGGATAATTGATTCTCATCCAGTTCATCCATCTCTGTTTCGTATCTCCAGGGCTTCCTTTATACTCCTGGCCAGCATACACAGTATATCTTTGTTATACTCATTCCCACTCAGTTGCTCTTCTCATTCCAGAAAACCAGAAGAGCAGGAATGCCTGGACAGTTGAAATCTGCTAAACTGATGTTCTGAAAACCCTTTTATTGAACATCTAGAGTCGTAGACACCTGCTTCGATAACAATCCATGTCTCATTCTTCCAGGAAAATCTGAAAATTACTTAAATGCATACCTTTGAAAAGGCAAAAAATGTTTTTCTCTGATGAAAATCACTACAATCACATTCACCAAAATGAATATTCAAAGCCATTTGAGCATGTTTATCAGGCAGTTGGACAATCTGTTGAATTCTCATCTCTAAGAATTACATTTCCACAATTGTTCTGCAAATGCAGTCTCATATGTTGATTGTCTGGTTTAATATCTTAGCTATTTGAAGGCCAGTTTACAATCAAACTTATTAGCTAAATCAACTCTATGTTTGAGAATACAGGCTGTAAAGAATCTGGGGGAATTGCCTCATCCCATACACTTTCTAGTGCTCAGCATATGTGACCTGAGCCTTTTGCTTGCTATCAAAACATGAAAGAACAGTTACCATAAGAGTAATAATTCACATCAATCTGTTTCTAAATATCAGCTCATGAAAGCATACGGTAAATTAATTCAGCCATTATTTTATTTGACAACATGTTTATTAATGAAACTGGTGTGGATTGCTGGAATTCCAAACACAGTTTTAACAATGGAGATTTCCACTGCAGGGTACATTCTCTACTGTACAAAACATCCCCTAAGCCATCATGGGATTAAACCAGTCTAGAGCTGTTTTTTAAAGAAAAGCATTAGCAGCTTCTATTCTAATACTTCAGAACTGCACAAAGATTCAGAGGTCCAATTCATTACATCAGTCATCATGAATAAAATTTTTTGTTCAATTCATTCTCTAATTCCAAGTATGTTTATGTGGCAAGGTTTTGGTAGGTAATGGTCCTGCTGCTGACCAGAGCTGAGCCAATAAGCAATGTTGTTTTGCACCTCTGTGAGACCATATTTAAGATAGGAAAAAAAAAAAAAAAAGAAAATGCTGCACCACACAGCAGCTGGGAGAGTAAGAGGAGTGAGAAACAGCCTTACAGGCGCCAAAGTCAGTGAAGAAGGAGAGGTGCTCCAGGCCCCGGAGCAGTGGAGGGAGAGAATCACTTCCTCAACCTGCTGGCCATGCTTCTTTTGGTGTAGCCCAGGATGCAGTTGGCTTTCAGCGCATTGTGTGCTCATGTTGAATTTCACAGGATCACAGAATCACAGAATTGTCTATGTTGGAAGGGACCTCCAAGATCACCTAGTCCAACCTCTGACCAAACACTAACAAGTCCTCCACTAAACCATATCACTAAGCTCTAAATCTAAATGTCTTTTGAAGACCTCCACCACTTGCCTGGGCAGCCCATTCCAAAGCTTAACAACCCTTTCGGTAAAGGAGTTCTTCCTAATATCCAACCTAAACCTCCCATGGCGCAAATTTAGCCCACTCCCCCTTGTCCTGTCACCAGCCACGTGGAAGAATAGACCAACCCCCACCTCACTACAGCCTCCTTTAAGGTATCTGTAGAGTGCAATAAGGTCACCCCTGAGCCTCCTCTTCTCCAGACTGAACAACCCCAGCTCCCTCAGCCGCTCCTCGTAAGACTTGTTCTCCAGACCCCTCACCAGTTTTGTAGCACTTCTCTGGACTCGCTCGAGCACCTCGATGTCTTTCTTGTAGCAAGGGGCCCAAAACTGAACACAGTACTTGAGGTGCAGCCTCACCACAGGCCTCACTAGGTCTTCCAACCTAGATGATTCTCTGATTCTGTGAGTATAGGGGGACAATCACTTCTCTAGCCCTTCTGGCCACACCGTTTCTTATACAAGCCAGGATGCTGTTGGCCTTCTTGTCCACCTGAGCACACTGTGGGCTTATATTCAACTGAGTATTAACCAATACTCCCAGGAGGATTGGAGCACCTCTTCCATGAAGAAAGCTGAGAGAGCTGCATCTATTCAGCCTGGAGAAGAGAAGGCTCTGGGGAGACCTCATGGCAGCCTTTCAGTACCTATAGGGGTCTTACAAAAAAGATGCAGAAGGACTTGTTACTCAGGTAGACAATGATAGGACATGGGACAATGTTCTTAAACTAAAAGAGTAGAGATTTAGATTAGACATTAGGAGGAAATTGTTCATTGTAATAGTAGTGAGGCACTGGCACAGGTTGCCCAGAGAAGTTGTGGATGCTCCATCCCTCGAGATGTTCAAGGCCAGGCATAATGGGGCCTTGGCCAACCTGATCTGTTGGGTGGCATCCCTGTCTATGTCAGCAGGGTTGAATTTAGGTGAACTCTATGGTACTTTCCAGCCTTTCCATTCTAGGATTCCATGACCCCAGGATTCTTTTCTACAAAGCTACTTCGTAGGTCTGTATAGGTGGGGGGCATTATTCCTTCACAGGTGCAGGATTTTACATTTCCTTTTGTTGAATTTTGTGAGATTCTTGTTGGTCAATTTCTCCAGCCTGTCCAGGTCCATCTGAATGGCAGCACAACCTTCTGGTCTATCAGCCACCGTATGATCATTTAAATATGGTCAGACTATTTACCTAACCTGGGAGTTAGCCAAGCCAACTTTTTGGACTCTTGAATACAAGTTAATAAAGAAAATATATGTCCCAGAATTTAAAATTCTATTATTTTTGTCTTCTTCTATGTCCATGACTGTGTGCAGAAGGACTGAGCCTAGCATAATGCAAAGCTTCACCTCTGTTGGAGGGTGGGAGGAGCAGGCAGTGTGGTGAGGTGGAGAAAGATGTAAGAACAATTTCAGACAGATAGGAAAACAGCTGAGTTTTTTATTACTGTATGAGGGTTACAGTAATCAAACAGGAAACTGAGACATCTGATCTCTTGCCTTCTTCAACCCAAATGGATAACAGTATTTCTCTCTCTTCTGAAAATCTCATGTTTTCTAATATAAACACTGGCTACAAAAATCCAGAAACTTCAGAGCAGAACTCAGGTCTCTCCTTTTTTTGAGTTTGAAAAAGATTTTAAAATGGGTTTTAAAAGATATTTAAAAGTATAACCTGCCTGGATATTTCTTTTCTGTCCCCATGAGAAACTCATTTTCAGTAGTTCAAATCACTCAGTAACCTGTTATTGGATGCCCTGGGAAATGGGTTTATTCTTTTCAAACTGAGACAGCCCAGAACCAAGTCTTTGTTAAATGACAAGTGGGTACTACAGAAGTGATACCTTCTGAAAACAACACTTTATCTTTGCTCAGCATATGTACTTGCTGAGAATGACTTAGGCTGTTTCTTCCAAGGGGATGAGTACATTCATCTTAAAGAACTGTATGCTTTTGACAAAGTTCCAGAAGCAACAGTATTGATATAGATAACCCTGCACTTTGCCTTTCTTACTAATTAATGCTAGTTCAGCTCTTTCACGGTACAGTCATGGTTTTGGGTTCTACTTTGGAAGCAACTGGTTCTTCTCACTGATTGCCGGGAGAGCCCAGTGGTCTAATGCTGACTCTGTTGGGATACTTACTCAGATGAGAATGTTATTTTAGCTTCTGTTGATCTTACCTGAAGTTTGTATTTATCAGTTCTAACTCTTTTCATTCCTGCCTCTGGAAAAATTCCACTGTCAATACTTAATATTAATTTTGAGTGGAAAAAAAAAAATCAATATATGAACCACAGAACAAGCAGATGAGAAATTACCAGAATACTAAAACACTAATTATTTATTTTCTGATTCAGTACATAGCCATGAAATACTTCATAATTTTGATCTTTATCTGGCTAATGTTATATAACTTTTTTTTTTTTTTTCTGACCAAAACTTTCAGTGTCCATTTTTGTGTCTGTTTTTCTTCCATCATGCATTTATATTAAGTTTGCTATAAGGTTAAAGCAACCAATATGAATATAATATAATGAAAATATTATGAAATGTATAATATAATGAAAATAATATGAAATAATAAAATGAGGGAAAGAAAGGAAATTTTCTAAAATAAATGTAAAATCAATAAGTCTGTGATATAAGCATGTAGCTAGATGTTCCCTTCATAAGCAAGCACACTCAGGAACAGTAATAGTCCTGCAGCAGTAACACTGCAGGTATACTACATATCTGAAGGACTGCAGAATTATTTTGGATGTCTGTTTGATCACTGTGATAGGTCATATTTATACATCTTTACAGTTGTGTTATCTGCCTTTAGAGGTACATAAAAAGTGTGGGAAGGTATGTCCTTGCCTTGTACAATCAACTAAGAGCTACTTAGAACTAAGAAAACTCTGGAGACAGCAGAGTGGAGTAGGCAAAGGAGAGTCCTTTCTGAGATCTGTTGAAGCAGATCTCTGAAATGATGGAAGATCTATGTGCCTGTGGGACATTAACAGATTTTGCTGCTACTCAAGAAGATTACTAAAGCTGAACTGACTTGGAGATGAAATACCCACCTGGAAGGACATTTCAATAGCTGTTCTTTGTTACCACGCATTTCTGAGTTTTTGTTCCTGAAGACCCTGATGTATGGAATGAGCTGCCAGATCATGGTTTGTCTACAACAGCTGCCCAGAGCTGCCAGTTCTTGGTTTGTCTACACCAAGAAATCTCACAGCTTGACTTGTGAGATGAGAGCTATCACCTTCTGGTAATAGTGAGGCTTATTCTTTTATTTCTGAATAATATTTATGAATATTAAATATAAATATTCTTAATATAAAAAATGTTTTAAATTATATGTAAATAAAAAGTAGACATAGTTAATCACTGGAAATATTAGTATTATTGTTAGTATTATTGTCACTGTCACCTGCCCTCTTTCCTTCCTGTCTGCTGTGTTCACTGGTCAGATTTTAAATTAGACGGTAGTTTTTCATGGTATCTTTGCTTCATATACACTTCTTGAGTACAGGATGACACTATGGATAAGGGATTTTATAATAAAATTGTTATATAAATTTATTTGAGGCCACTCACAGGTTTGCTGGTGAAGCAAATAGCTAATAGTCATTAACCTCCTAGTGCATCGAGACTTCACAGGCCTTCTAGTTCTATATAATTCAGCTCTATTTCCCCAGGATTAAGAAGGCAAGAAGAGAACTGACATGGGATAAACCAGGAGATAGGGAGCAGAACATTGACATTAAGAACAACCTAAAGAGTTCAGAATATCAGACAAGATATTCAAAGAATGGAACATTGGTAGAACAGATTATTATAATGGAAAGATTTTGTAACTTTTACATCATAATATTAATTCCCAGTACATGGCTGCAGTACATAAAACTTAAGTAGAACTCTTCATTTCCAGAAGGTTGATAGGTGCTGTATCAAGCTATTATTAAGAAATTGAGAAGATACTCCTGTGGCATGCAAGAGCAAAAAAGAGCAAAGAAGACATTTATGAAAATATTTGTGCATGTGTAATGCTCATTCTGTGGTGATTCTAGAATAATACAATATGTGCATATCTGGATATTAGCAAAGTCTTTATTTTAGCATTGAAATTTGAAATTATTGTAAATGTGATTTGGGCACTATATATTTATGCTGTGGAAAAAAAATATCTACATTGATAAGATCATGGTCATAATTAACATTAATTACTAACTCTGATAAAAGTCTCAAAAGTATATACAGAGCTTCAATGCAAAGGAGTCTCACTTCTTGTTCCTTCTATCCATTACAGAAAGATGATAAAGAGAAATATTTTTCCTTGTACCTTTTTTTCCCTTCCTCAAAGAGACTAATCTTTTATTTTATTTTATTTTATTTTATTTTATTTTATTTTATTTTATTTTATTTTATTTTATTTTATTTTATTTTATTTTATTTTATTTTATTTTATTTTATTTATTTTTAACAGAGTTGTTAGGCCCTAAGTAGTGGATGACTGGTAATTTTTTTTGTAAAAGATAACACATATATAAAACTATAGTTATGTTAAGTAAACTTGAGATGGTTTAGTGAAGATGGGTATGTTAATTTATTTCATGAAAAAAAAATGCAGAATAAAAAAAAGATGCCTTTTTTTTTTTTTTTTTTGATTTGCTAGGCCTGCCTAATGAACAGAAATGCAGAGAAAAAAAAAAAAAAAAAAAAAAAAACAAACATAGGTAAAAATTGTAGTATCTTATATCTCCTTTTTTTTTTTTTAGCTTCTTTATTATGATGATTGCAACAAACCATATGAACAGTGTTAACACAGATCTGTATTGATTAATGATTATATTCCACAGTTTCTGAATCAATAAAAGAAAATCAAAAAACATCAACAAAATAGAAAGCCTCTTGTACTTTTTTTTTTTTTTTGTATATTTGTTCTTTGATTTAAACTTTTCTAAAAAGTGTGTTTTCTGAATCATTCAGTCCCATATATAATGCAAAACTAATGAATACATTAACAGTGAATGGGCATTTAATCTGTCAGAAGCCTGGTACACTGATTTGCAATTATGAAAGCTCACCTGGCAAATGAGTTCTCTTTTAAATAGTTAGAATAGCATAAGATATCCAAAATATCAAGCCAATAGACAGAATAATTATTTCTTTGGCTGTTGTTTTCTGCTATTCATCCAATATATTAAAAGCTTTTCATTCTTATTCACTATCAGTGTGTTGTTTTCCTCTAGATGATACAAATGATGCCTTGCCATAGTACTTGAAAGAAAATAATATATGTTTGACATACCACCTTTTATTGCAAAATTTTGAAGGTTCCTTCAGTGCCAAAAATTTGTTATGAAACACCTATCATCTATCTATCTTTTAGGCCATTTGAAATGGACAAAATGGTTGTCAATATTTTATTTTATTTTTCCCTTTCTTAGAAATTTCAAATTATTCCCAGGAGGATAAAACAACAACAACAAAACACAAAATCACACCAAACTCAGACCTTTAGCATCAGTAAGATTAAGGTTTTATTTTGCACAAATATTTATAGGATGCTTCTGAAGAAGAAAAAATTGAGTAGAAAAATTGATGGTACAAAAAAATGACACTATTAGTTTTGTGTGTGTGTGTATGTGTGTGTTCATGTATTTGTGAAACAAAAGAACAAACAAACTGGTAACTGCTATGCAGAAAATTATACCATGGTTTCTTAAACTGAGTATAGAATTCAGTTAATTTTGAGCAGTTTTGACCAAGGATGTATGGGAAAGAATAGCCAGGATGAAGAAACCCACAACATAAACTTTTAAGTAGAAATGGCTAAAGGATTGAAATTATAATGGCTGAAAGCACATAAAAGATTTGAACTGTAAATTTATGAACCAAAGAAATATCAGGATTATATATATATATATATATTATTTATAAAAAAAAAAAACAAAACAAAACAAAAAAAAAAAAAAAAACCACCATCAAAGCAAACAAACAAAAACTGTTGTGGTTTAACCTGGAAGACTGCTAAGCAACACTCACTCCCCTAGAAGGGGGATGGGGATATAACCAGAAAAAAATAAGGAAAAACTCATGGGTTTAGATAAGGATAGTTAGGAAAGAAAGGGGGGAAAAGGAGAAGGAGAAGGAGAAGGAGAAGGAGAAGGAGAAGGAGAAGGAGAAGGAGAAGGAGAAGGAGAAGGAGAAGGAGAAGGAGAAGGAGAAGGAGAAGGAGAAGGAGAAGGAGAAGGAGAAGGAGAAGGAGAAGGAGAAGGAGAAGGAGAAGGAGAAGGAGAAGGAGAAGGAGAAGGAGAAGGAGGAACAGGACAGGTACTTTGCACTCCCTTCTGTACTAAGGGAGCCAACTAGGGAAGATTCCCTCCTGGATTTGTTGCTTTTAAACACAGAGGGTACTCTGGTTGAAGTGGTGATTGGTGGTCATCTTGGCCATAGTGACCATGAAGTACTTGACAGAAGGAAATCTGCCACCAAATCTTCAACCCTGAATATGAGGAGAAGATTTCAGGCTATTCAGGGAATTAGTGAGTAAAGACTCCTGGGAAACTGCGTTTCAAGGTCTGTCAATGCTCTGCACTTTTTAAGAGCCATCTCTTAAGAGCACAGGAACAGGTAATTCCGAAGTATGAGAATTGAAGCAAGTGGGGCAGAAGGATAGTTTGGCTGAGCAGGGATCTTCTTCTAGAGCTTGGGTGGAAAAGGAAAAGCGTATGAACACTGGAAGCAAGGTCAGGAGGCATGGTAGGTCTACAGAGATGCTGTTTGCCTTTGTAGGATGAAAATCTGTGCAGCCAAAGCTCAATTAAAATTGAAGCTGACCAGTACTGTGAGGGACAACATAAATGTCTTTTTAAAATATGATAACAACAAAAGGAAAACCAAAGAAGACATTGGTTCATTACTTGACAATTTAGTCACCTAAATAAAGTCATCTAAATAAGATAGTCATCTAAATAAAGATGCAGATAAAGCAGAGACATTTAATCCCTTCTTCACCTCTGTCCTCAACACTTTTGATAGGCCCTGTAACCCCAGGAGCACTGGGTTGGAGGACCATGACTGTTAGAATGATAAACTCTTCACCAATTTTGAAGTTGTGTTGGATTTGCTGCTTCAGCTGAATGTCTGTTAGTCTGTGGGGCCCGATGGGATTCTTTCCATACAGAATGAACTGTCTGATGTTATTGCAAGATGTCTCTCAAATATTTTTCTGGATTTCAGCAAAGCTTTCAGGACTGTTTCTCACAGTATCCTTCTAGACAAAACATTCTGCATACAATTAACAAATACAAAATATCATATTATATATAAACAATTGGCTGGTGGGGCAGGCTCAAAGGGTTATAGTAAATAGGGTTTAACTACCAGGGTTTAATCACGCTAGTGGCCAGTTACTAGTGGGGTTCCACAGAGCTCCACTTTAGGGTCAGTTCTCTTTAATGTTTTCATAAATAACCTGGATGCAGGATTCAAATGCATAATTAGTAAATTTGTGGATGATTCTAAATTATGAGGAGCTGTTTACTCCATCAAGCATAGAGAGGCTTCACAGAGAGATCTGGACAAATTAGAGTGCTGGGCAAACACCAACCATATGAAAGTTACCAAGTCTCAGATTCTGTACCTGGGACAGAGTAATCCTGGATATATGTACCGACCAGGGAATGAGAGGCTGGAGAGCAGCCCCCCCAAAAAGGGATCTGTAAGTTCTAGTTGATGGCAAGTTGAATATGAGTCGACGGTGTTCCCTTACAACCAAAAGGACCAACTGTATCATGGGGCTCATTAAGCACAGCATAGCTAGCTCCTTGAGGGAAGTGATTATCCTGCTCTACTTTACACTAGTGTGGTCTCGAGTACTGTGAACAGTTTTGGGTACCACAATAAAAGAAGGATGTAAACTATTGGAGAGTGTCCAAAGGAGGGCTACAAAGATGGTGAAGGGTCTAGAGGGTAAGATTTTTGAGAAGAGGCTGAAGACGCTTGTTTTTTTCAGCCTAGAGAAAGTAGACTGAGAGGTGAACCCATCACAGACTACAGCTTCCTCTGATGGTGTAATAGAGGAGATGTAGGAGCTGATCTCTTCAGCAATAGGGCCTGGGGGAACAGCATGAAGCTGTGACAGGAGAGGTTCAGGACTGGTGTTAGAAAAAGTTTCTCCATTGAGATTGTTGTCTGGCACTGGAAAGGGCTCTGCAGGGAAGTGGTCATAGCACCAAGCCTGCTAGGGTTCAAGAAGTGTTTGTACTATGCTCTCAGACATATGGTTTAATTTTTTGTTGGTCTTGTGTTTGCCTATGAGTTGGAGTCAATGATATTTGTAGGTTCCTTCCAGCTCAGGATATTCTACCATTATGTGAACTATAATGCTAATTGAGGTCCACTTTATCATTAATAGACTGACATCTCTAAAGAGCTGGTCAGCATGTAAAAACAGTGGAAAATTAATGGGATGATTTCATTTATAAATAGATGCCTGTCCCTCTCTAAAGGCTACTGTTGAGGGAACCTGAACAAGCAGTTTAGTCTGGAAACCTAGTTTGGAGGACAAACCTTGGGAAGTTTATTCTTATTTGAAATGATGCTCCCACCTATGTTTTTCTTAGGGGTTTCTTCAGTAGTAATTCTGTATCTTTTGAGAATGCCCCTTCTATATGAGTGCCAACTTCTGGCTCAATGTTGGTTGCAGGTGGGAGACAAATATTCAACAGTTTGGGCAACACTTTTACACCTAATGTTATTTGGAGGTCACAAAAGAAAATAATATGACAGCTCTGCTTTCAGGAAGAAAAGCAGTATATAATTCTGGTCTAAGTAAATAGTATTCTACAAGTGATGTTGGAGATTTAATGCCTGCTATTTCATTGATTTAGAGAAAAAATATACTTCTAAGGAACATAAAAGATGTTTTATGTTTTAAAGCCAAACTTGCAAGTCTAGCCTTCTAAAATTTCAGTTGGTTTCTTTTCTACTTATTTATTATAATCATTAATATTTCTACTCATGTACTGTGTTAATATCCTTAACTATGTTACCCATTTCATTTAGACTGTGCTTTCAGGGAACATTTCTGAGATGTTATTGCTTTCAGTGAGTAGGTGTAGTGATGCATTTGATGTACAAAATGGAGCAGATACCAATTAAGTTTCTTTTTAACTTTATTGGCAAAGCTCTACTAACAGTAAGTAATAAAATATTAAACTTATTTTGATGACTAAAGTCTGTAATTCTGATTCTAAATATACCACAGGGCCTATCCTCTGATATAAAATAGTGTCACTTTTGTAGATTTTTATAAAAAAAAGAAATAGAAATGCACTTTTACATATTTAAACTTTTACTAGCAACTCTTTAAGAATTAACAGTAATTGAGGACAAAATTATATGGCCCATAGGTGTTTTTTTTTTGTTTTTTTTTTGTTTTTTTTTTTTTTTTAGTTAAACTTCTAATAAGATAGTGAATTTTAACTATTTAGTAAGTATTCAAATATTTGTTGAATATTAAAAAAAAAATCACAGTAGTTCAACATATCATTCATATATTTCATATATCACTCCTATTCTGGAAAAAAATGCTTAACAAGGTTATGCTAAAGCTAGAAATATGGGTCCAAAGTAGCTAACTATACCTATGCAAAGCCATCATCTGATTCACTTCAGTCACTGATAATTAATGCCACTAGTTCGGTGTATATTACCAATAATGGTAAGGCAGGATTAGAATGAGATTGTTGCCATTGTCACTACACAAGTTACAAATAAGGTACAAAATTACAAAGGTCACACTTAGTTTTCTCTCTCTCACAAAGCTCTGCTTTCTCTTTATTAAATGAGATAAGAATTTCATCCAACATATATAACCATTTCATTTTCAGACTCAATCAAAAATGTTTTTTAATAGCTTTGTAAGAACTGTTCATAGAGAAAGAGATTAGAATTCTTTCCTGTCATAAAAAAGAAATACCCTTCATAAGATATTTTAGTTTATATTTTCTGTAAATATTCCTAATGGTTTGTTCTTATTATTTGTCAACAAAAGTATGTTTCTTCAAATCCATAAGTATGTCTGCATATGAGTTACCAGATTTTTATTGTAAACCTTAAATCACCTTATCATTCAGTCTGTTGCAAGAATCATTTGTCCATCTAGCATATTCAAATGAAAATGAGATTTACACTGTTGAAAATTGTTGATATACCAAAATAAAGAAAGACAAGCAGTGTTCAGTTGTTAAAAATAAGGGTAGAGATACAGTGGATTGATAATTATGTGGCTAAGACATGTGGAGATCCAATTCAACAGCACTCTGAAAGTGCTCTCCTGATCCACGGTAGACATTTACAATGTTGCTTTCTAATCAGAGCTGATGATTACAGGATCTCTTCATAGCCAATGAGGATGAGTTGTAAAATTTGTCCATATAAAATACAGTCTGTGAATCCTTAAGGGTTCTGTTGTGGTTTAGCCCTGATAGGGAGCTAAAGACCAAACAGCCACCAACTCAATTCCCACTAGTGGCACAAGGAAGAGAATAAAGGTAAAAATGCAAGAACTCATGGGTTAAGATAAAGATAGTTTACTAGGTATAGGTATCCTGGTTTCAGTTAGGACAGAGTTAATTTTCTTCCTAGTAGCTGGTAGAATGCTATGTTTTGGCTTAGGATGAGAAGAGTGCTAATAACATGCTGATGTTTTAATTGTTGTGGAGCAATGCTTACACCAACCCAAGGACTTTTTCAGCTTCTCATTCTGTCCTGCCAGTGGGCAGGCTAGGGATGCAGCAGGAGCTGGCAGGGGACAGACCCAGGATAAGTGACCCAAACTGGCCATAGTGGGTATTCCATACCATCTGACATCATGCAAACAATATATAGGGGTGGCTAGCTGGGCTGAGGGGGCCAGCTGCTCAGGAATAGGCTCGGCATTGGTCAGCGGGTGGTGAGCAATTGTATTGTGAATCACTTCTTTTGTACACATTATTATTAGCAGTACTATTATCATCATTAATGTTATTATTATTTTCCTGTCTTAATAAACTGTGTTTATCTCAACTCACAGGCTTCGCTTTCCCATTTCTCTCCCCCATCCCAGAAAGGGAGGTGGGAGGGTGAGCAAACGGCTGTGTGGTGTTTAGCTGCCGGCCAGGTTAAACCACAATAGGAAAAGTTGCTTGCACAAGCAAAGCAAAACAAGGAATTTATTCACAACTTCCCATCAGCAGACAAAATGTTTGGCTATTTCCAGAAAAGCAGAGCTTTCCTGGAAAACAAACACCATCAATCTGAATATTCACCCCCCATGCCCACCCCCCTCTGCTTTCTTCCCCCAAGCATTTGCTGCTGAGCATGACACCATAACAAAAAATCTTTTTACAAATACATCAACACAAAAGGGAGGACTAAGGAAAATCTCCATCCTTTACTAGATGCGGGGGGAAACCTTGTTACAAAAGATGAGGAAAAGGCGGAGGTGCTTAATGCCTTCTTTGCCTCAGTCTTTAGCGGCAATACCTGTTGTTTTCAGGATACCAGTACCCTGAGCTGGTGGAAGGGAATGGGGAGCAGAATGTGGCCCTCACTATCTACAAAGAAATGGTTGGAGACCTGCTACGGCACTTGGATGTGCGCAAGTTGATGGGGCCGGATAGGATCCACCCGAGGGTACTGAGAGAACTGGCAGAGGAGCTGGCCAAGCCACTATCCATCATTTATCAGCAGTGCTGGCGATCGGGGGAGGTCCCAGTTGACTGGCGGCTAGCAAACGTGACGCCCATCTACAAGAAGGGCCGGAGGGCAGACCCGGGAAACTACAGGCCTTTCAGTTTGACCTCAGTGCCAGGGAAGCTCATGGAGCAGATCCTCTTGACAGTCATCATGCAGCACTTGCAGGGCAAGCAGGCGATCAGGCCCAGTCAGCATGGCTTTATGAAACGCAGGTCCTGCTTGACGAACCTGATCTCCTTCTATGACAAAGTGACATGCTTGGTGGATGAGGGAAAGGCTGTGGATGTGGTCTACCTTGACTTCAGTAAGGCTTTTGACACTGTTTCACACAGCATTCTCCTCAAGAAACTGGCTGCTCTTGGCTTGGACTGGCATACGCTTCATTGGGTTAGAAACTGGCTGGATAGCCGGGCCCAAAGAGTCGTGGTGAATGGAGTCAAATCCAGTTGGAGGCTGGTCACTAGTGCCATTCCCCAGGGCTTGGTACTGGGGCCGGTCCTCTTTAATATCTTTATCGATGACCTGGATGAGGGGATCGAGTGCACCCTCGAGTGTCAATCTGCTCAAGGGTAGGAAGGTGCTGGTAGGAAGGACAAGGGGGAATGGGCTAAAGTTGTGTCAAGGGAGCTTTAGGTTGGATGTTAGGAAGAACTTCTTTACCGAAAGGGTTGTTAGACATTGGAATGGGCTGACCAGGGAAGTGGTGGAGTCACCATCCCTGGAGGTCTTTAAAAGACGTTTAGATGTAGAGCTTAGGGATATGGTTTAGTGGAGGACTATTAGTGTTAGGCCAGAGGTTGGACTTGATCTTGAGGTCTCTTCCAACCTAGATATTCTGTGATTCTGTGATTCTGTGATATGGTATGGAATATTTCTTTGATCAGCCCAATTTTTCTGTCCTGGCTGTGTCCCCTCCTAGCTTCTTGCGCATCTGCAACCTCCTCATTGGCGGGGCAGCATAAGAAGCTGAAAAATCCTTGACTGTGTGTAAGCAATGCTCTTCAACAATTAAAACATTGGTGTATGATCACCACTATTTTCAGCATCATATGAGGTTCTACAAAGGAAATTAACAGTCAAAACCATGACAGATTCTTCTTTAGACTACAAATGGAACCCAATTGCTTGCTTGATTTTTTTTTTTTTATCTACACTGCAAGCACCTGAAATTGTGTGATGTAAGAATGGGATTGATTTCCCTAAATGAAGGTAACAGGTGCGATTTCAGACATATTCAAAGCATCTTTGTGAGCCTGGAAGGCATCATGGAAGACCAACTTGAGATCCAGCAGTGTACTTTTTGGGTTTTAAATAGAAGAGAAGGGTATATATGAACACACATTAGTATGATAAAAGATAGTTCTTAATAATGTAACCATGCACACATACTGACTTCTTTGGTTATGGATTTATTATGTATTAAAATTCCAGTAAGTGAAACTATTGACAGTTTGACCATAAAAATTAGAAGCTACTTGACTTCTTGAGTCTGCAACAAGGAGACTCAGAAAGATCAAAAGGGACTTTACATCCTTTGGAAAGATGCTGAAGAGATCAGGAGCACAAGTAGTGTTCTCCTTAATCCTCACAGTCGGAGACTGGGACCTGTGGAGGAGGCAGTGTATGGATCAGGTGAATGATTGGCTGTGTAGCTGGCATCAAGATAAATGTTCTGGGTTCTGTGATCTCACATGCTTTTGAGAGACCAGGCATGATAACAATGAATAGAGTGCACCTGACCAAGCGGGACAAGAGTGTTTTGCAAATTGCAAAGTTGCACGGACTCATTGAGAGGGCTTTAAACTAGATTTGGTGGTGAAAGGGGATGTAACTGTAAGTGACAAAAAAGAATCCCAGATTGCCAATATTTTAAAGAACTAGGGGCAGTGTACTGCATCTAAAAAATGAAGATAGAGAACTGGTAAAGACAGATGTGGAAAAGGCAGAGGTGCTAAACAACTTCTTTGCCTTGGTCTTCACTAGTGGTCAGGCTTCCCACATCTCTCAAATCCCTGAACCTCTAGGTGGAGTCTGGGGGAGCAGTGTCTCTCACAATGTAAGCAAAGAGCAAGTTCAGGAACTCCTGATGCAGCTTAACAAGTACAAGTCTATGGGCCCTGATGACATGCATCCCAGGGTCCTGAGAGAACTGGCTGATGTAGTTGCCAAGACTCTCTCCATCATATTTGAAAAATTATGGCAGTTAGGTGAAGTGTCCAGTGACTGGAAAAAGGGAAACATCACTCCCATTTTTAAAAAGGGTAGAAAGGAAGACCCGGAAAACTACAGAGTGGTGAGCCTCACCTCTGTGCCTGGCAAGATCATGGAATGGATTCTCCTGGAGGCAATGTCAAGACACATGCAGGACAAGGTGGTGACCTGGGACAGGCAGCTTGGCTTCACCAAGTGTAAATCCTGCCTGACCAATTAGGTGGCCTTCTATGATGGAGTGACTGCATCAGTCAACAAGGGAAGACTGACCAATGTCATCTACTTGGAGGCCTTTGACACAGTCCCACATGACTTCCTAATGTCTAAATTGGAAAGATAAGGATTTGAAGAGTGGGCCATTCAGTGGATAAGGATGGCTGTACCCAGCTAGATGGCTGTACCCAGGGAGTAGTGGTCAATGGATCTACGTCCAAATGAAGACTGGTGATGAGCAGTGTCCCTCAGGGACTGGTCCCCTCTTGGGATCAGTGCTTTCCAATATCTTCATCAATGACATAGAGGACAGGATTGAGTGCACCCTCAACAAGTTTACAAATGGCACCAAGCTGAGTGGTACAGTTGATATCAAAGAAGGAAAGGATGCCATCCAAAGGGACCTGGACAGGCTGGAGAAATGAGCCCATGTGAACCACATGAGGTTCAACAAGTCCAAGTGCAAGTCCAATTGCCCCCCTGGGTTGGGCAATCTGAGACAGGAGTACAGACTGGGTGAAGAAGTCATTAAGAGCAGCTCTGCAGGGAAGGACTTGGTGGTTCTGGTGGAACCATGAGGCAGCAGAGCATGCCTGCAGCCCAGAAGGCCAACTGCATCCAGGGCTGCATCAAGAGAGGAGTTTCCATCAGGTCAGTGGAGGTGATTGTGTTCCTCTACTCTGCCCTCATGAGGCTCCACCTGGAGTACTGTATCCAGGTCTGGGCCCCCCTGCACAGTGAAGATGTTGACCTGTTAGAGTCCAGAGGAGGGCTACAAAGATGATCAGAGGGCTGGAGCCCCTTTCCTATGAAGAAAGTCTGAAAGAGTTTGGGATGTTCGGTCTAGAGAAGAGAAGGGGAGACCTCATGGCAGCCTCTTAATACTTAAAGGGGACTTTCCAAAAATAAAAAATAAATAAATTTATGAGCATAGCTTCAAGTAACTCTGTGCTTGTTCTAATTTGGACCTGGGACAGTCTCACCCCTTAATTTTATTTGGAATTTTAAGAAAAAAAAAAAAAAAAAGACTAAAGGACTTGTTACTCAGGTAGATAATGATAGGACAAGGGACGAACTAAAAGAGTGGAGATTTAGAGAGACATTGGCTTAGGTTGCCCAGAGAAGTTGTGGATGCTTCATCCCTGGAAGTACTCAAGGCCAGGCAGGATGGGGCCTTATACAACCTGATCTATTGGGTGGCATCTCTGCCTATGGCAGGGGGGTTATAACTAGTTGATCGTTAAGGTCCTTCCCAACCCGAGCCATTTTATGATTTTACAATTCCTCCAGAACTATTGTAGAAGGAATAATGTAAATAAACTAGATTTCTGTCACAAGTTGATGACACCTTTTTTCTAATTAAATGACTAACCAGAGATGTTTAGTTTTAGATTACCTTACATCCAATATCAAAATACTGTTCTATTCACTACTTTTTCTATTTTATCAAATAATTAATGATGTTGGCACTGCTATAAGTCTGGTAAATATTGGTGAATTTGTGAGAGCTACTAACAGTTCTTATATGCTTTGGCATTTCTACACGACTGTGACAGGCACTCTATACTTACTTTGATACGTAGATTACATACTAGTTGTTTTACACTGACTTTTCTCTGACTGAAAGGGAGGTTTATTCTGTACTTCGGTGCTATAAAAAAAAATATATATATATTCAAGGATCAGAAACCAAATGCTTTGAAACCGTTTATTTTGAGTATAGATTGAAAAAGCATGCTGCGGTATTATATGACTCAGGTCATATTATACTCAGGTCATATCTCTCAACTTCCTTTTTATAGATCTCAGTTCTGTAATCAAATTGGAGGCTGAAGCACTTTCAGTGATAGTGGTATATTCTGTATTCTTCTTTCTAGACTAGAGTAAGGACAGGTTCCAGAGATGCAAGAATGGGAGGATATAAAAAATAAGGACAGATAAGGAATATGAGTGAAACAATGCTTGAAATATGGATGTATATGTGACCTTAGTAGTTGTCTAACAGAGGATGACACAGACAATAAGATATAATATTAAACTACATGAAATTACTATTGGTTTCCCACTCTCTTGTGTTCTGTTTGGGAGAGTTAGAAATGAAAGTGATCTAATTATAAGGCTTATGGAAAGAAAAACAATATAAAGAGCTTTCACAGAATCACAGAATCACAGAATCACAGAATTTTCTAGGTTGGAAGAGACCTCAAGGTCATCGAGTCCAACCTCCAACCTAACGCTAACAGCCCTCCACTAAACCATATCCCTAAGCTCTACATCTAAGCGTCTTTTGAAGACTTCCAGGGATGGTGACTCCACCACTTCCCTGGGCAGCCTGTTCCAATGCCTCACAACCCTTTCTGTAAAGAAGTTCTTCCTAACATCTAACCTAAAACTCCCCTGGCTCAACTTAAGCCCATTCCCCCTCGTCCTGTCACCAGGCACGTGGGAGAACAGGCCAACCCCCACCTCTCTACAGCCTCCTTTAAGGTATCTGTAAAGAGCAATAAGGTCACCCCTGAGCCTCCTCTTCTCCAGGCTGAACAAGCCCAGCTCCCTCAGCCGCTCCTCGTAGGACTTGTTCTCCAGGCCCCTCACCAGCTTCGTCGCCCTTCTCTGCACCCGCTCAAGCACCTCGATGTCCTTCTTGTAGCGAGGGGCCCAAAACTGAACACAGTACTCGAGGTGCGGCCTCACCAGAGCTGAGTACAGGGGGACGATCACCTCCCTAGCCCTGCTGGTCACGCTGTTCCTAATACAAGCCAGGATGCCGTTGGCCTTCTTGGCCACCTGAGCACACTGCTGGCTCATATTCAGCCGACTGTCCACCATCACTCCCAGGTCCTTCTCTGCCTGGCAGCTTTCCAACCATTCCTCTCCCAGCCTGTAGCTCTGCTTGGGGTTATTGCGCCCCAGGTGCAGGACCCGGCACTTGGCCTTGTTAAACTTCATGCAGTTGACCTCAGCCCATCGGTGCAGCCTATCCAGATCCTCCTGCAGAGCTTTCCTACCCTCAAGCAGATCGACACACGCACCTAACTTGGTGTCATCTGCGAACTTACTGAGGGTGCACTCGATGCCCTCGTCCAGATCATCGATGAAGATATTAAAGAGGACCGGCCCCAGCACCGAGCCCTGGGGGACGCCACTAGTGACTGGCCTCCAACTGGACTTGGCTCCATTCACCACGACTCTTTGGGCCCGGCTATCCAGCCAGTTTCTAACCCAACGAAGCGTGCGCCAGTCCAAGCCAAGAGCAGCCAGTTTCTTGAGGAGAATGCTGTGGGAAACAGTGTCAAAAGCCTTGCTGAAGTCAAGGTAGACCACATCCACAGCCTTTCCCTCATCCACCCAGCGCGTCACTCTGTCATAGAAGGAGATCAGGTTCGTCAGGCATGACCTGCCTTTCATAAAGCCATGCTGACTGGGCCTGATCGCCTGCTTCCCCTTCAAGTGCTGCATGATGACTCTCAGGAGGATCTGCTCCATGAGCTTTCCTGGCACTGAGGTCAAACTGACAGGCCTGTAGTTTCCCGGGTCTGCCCTCCGGCCCTTCTTGTAGATGGGCGTCACGTTTGCTAGCCGCCAGTCGATTGGGACCTCCCCCGATAGCCAGGACTGTTGATAAATGATGGACAGCGGCTTTGCCAGCTCCTCTGCCAGTTCCCTCAGTACCCTTGGGTGGATCCCATCTGGCCCCATCGACTTGTGCACATCTAAGTGCCGTAGTAGGTCACCAACCAGTTCTTCATGGATAATGAGGGCCACATCCTGCTCCCCATCCCCTTCCACCAGCTCAGGGTACTGGGTATCCAGAGAACATCCGGTATTGCCGCTAAAGACTGAGGCAAAGAAGGCATTGAGCACCTCCGCCTTTTCCTCATCTCTTGTAACTAAGTTTCCCCCCGCATCCAGTAAAGGATGGAGATTCTCCTTAGTCCTCCTTTTTGTGTTGATGTATTTATAGAAACGTTTTTTGTTATCTTTAACGGCAGTAGCCAGATTGAGCTCCAGATGAGCTTTGGCCTTCCTAATTTTGTCCCTGCACAGCCTCGCTACTTCTTTAAAGTCCTCCTTAGTGGCCTGCCCACTTTTCCAAAGCTTATAAACCCTCTTTTTCCTCCTAAGATCAAGCCACAATTCTCTGTTGAGCCAGGCCGGTCTTCTTCCCCGCCAGCTCGTCTTTGGGCACGTGGGAACAGACCGTTCCTGCGCCATTAAGACTTCCCTCTTGAAGAGCGCCCAGCCGTCCTGGACCCCTCTGCCCTTCAGAACCGCCTCCCAAGGGACTCCACCAACCAATGTCCTGAGCAGCTCAAAGTCAGCCCTCCGAAAGTCCAATACAGCGGTTTTACTGGTCCCCTTCCTGGCCTCGCCAAGAATAGTGAACTCCACCATTGCGTGGTCACTCTGCCCTAGACAGCTCCCGACGATCACGTCCTCCACCAGTCCTTCTCTGTTTGTGAAGAGAAGGTCTAGCGGGGCACCTCCCCTGGTAGGCTCACTAACCAGCTGCGTCAGGAAGCTATCTTCCACGCTCTCCAGAAACCTCCTAGACTGCTTTCTCAGGGCTGTGTTGTGCTTCCAGGATATGTCAGGGAAGTTGAAGTCCCCCACGAGTACAAGAGCTGATGATTTTGCAACCTCTGTCAGCTGCCTGTAGAATTCCTCATCCGTCTCCTCATCCTGGTTCGGCGGTCTATAGCAGACCCCGACCAGGACACTAGCCTTGTTGTCCCTGCCGATCCTAACCCAAAGGGACTCGACCTTGTCATTCCCAACCTCGAGTTCTACAGCCTCGAAAGACTCTCTAATATAGAGAGCCACACCACCACCCCTTCTATGCTGCCTGTCCCTTCTATAGAGCTTATAGCCAGGCATTGCAGCACTCCAGTCATGAGACTGGTCCCACCACGTCTCCGTGATGGCAACCAAGTCGTAGCCTGCCTGCCGCACGATGGCTTCCAGCTCCTCCTGTTTGTTACCCATGCTGCGTGCATTGGTGTAGATGCACTTCAGCTGGGCCATTGCCTTATCCTCCGGCCTTGCCATTGTTCCCCCTGGCACAGCCCCAACAATCCTAGCCTCAGCCCCATCCCCCTTCCTACCTAGTTTAAAGCCCTCTCAATGAGCCCTGCCAGTTCCTGGCCCAGGATCCTTTTTCCCCTAAAAGATAGGGACCCGTCTGCGGCCATCAGGCCAGGTGCTGAGTAAAGTGCCCCATGATCAAAAAACCCAAGATTTCTGTGTTGGCACCAGCCCCGGAGCCACGTGTTTAACAGGTGGGCTTTCCGTGTCCTCTCTGAACTCCTCCCTGCCACCATAGGGATGGACGAAAACACCACCTGCACTCCCGCTCCATCCACTAACCGACCCAGCCCCCTAAAGTCCCTTTTGATAGCCTTGAGGCTTCTCTCTTCGATGTTATCACTGCCCGCCTGGACTATCAAAAGGGGGTAATAGTCAGAGGGGCGTACCAGGTTAGGAAGCTTCCTGGCAACGTCCCTGACCCTGGCCCCAGGGAGACAGCAGACTTCCCTACGGGTAGGGTCCGGCCGACAAATAGGGCCCTCTGTTCCCCTAAGAATCGAGTCACCAACAACAATAACCCTCCTGTCTTTTTTGGTGGAGGCAGTCCTGAGGCGCGGAGTCGACCTCCTCGCTCCAGGCATCCTCCTGGGAACATTTGCTACCTCTTCCTCACACACCGGCCTCTCAATCTCTAGGGCCTCAAACCTGTTGTGTAAGGGCACCTGGGAAGGTGGGGCCGGAAGGGGAGAGCATCGCCTGCGATGTCGAGCAGGGACCTGTTTCCATTCCTCCTCAGCTCCCAGATCCCCTCCCTCTGCCCGACGGGGACAGGGCAGGGGGTCCGCCCCCATTTGGGGAGTCTCACCTCGGCACCTCCCCTTGAGGCCCTGCAGGGAGTTACTCCAGAAGTCTATCTCCCGCTCACACTCCCTGATGGCCCTCAACCTCTCCACCTCCTCCTTGAGCTCCGCCACCATGCGGACCAGGTCATCCACCTGCTCGCACCTCACGCACGCAGTTTCTCTGCCTCCCGCCGATGGCAGCAACAGGCTCAGACACTCCTTGCATCCGGTGACCTGAACTGCGGCATTTTTTAACGGGTAGTCGGTCTGCGTGTGCACCGACTTTCTGGAGAGCGTGCCGTGCCTGGTGGCCACCATTATCGCCTAGTTACGGCTGTTGTTAACGAGGTGTTGTTTGTGTGTAGGGGGAGCGCTCTGCCCTTCCTGCGCGCCCTGCCTGCGCGAACTGCCGCGCTAACTGCCGCGCCACTCCCTCTGACGCACCACGCCCTGTTTGCCCGCCCTGTTCGCCGCGCTCCTGGTCGCTCGCGCTCCCTAGGGGCTGCTTTTGAAGGGCTGGGGAGGGGGCGCTGCTGGCTCCGCCTTCGCCTCGTCAGCCTCCCTCACAAGGGCTGCCGGGTCCTGGCGGCTCCCTCTAGTAGGCTCGATGCCGGACAAAATTAGCCCTGCCTGGCCCGATCCCCCGCTCCGCTGCAGAACGCGTCTGCCCCGGAGCCGATCGCCTCGGCAAATGGCAGTGAAATGGCGGTGGGTCCCGATTTAAATAGCCCGCCGCTGACGCTGCTGGCTCCGCCTTCGCCTCGTCAGCCTCCCTCATGAGGGCTACCGGGTCCTGGCGGCTCCCTCTAGTAGGCTCGATGCCGGACAAAATTAGCCCTGCCTGGCCCGATCCCCCGCTCCGCTGCAGAACGCGTCTGCCCCGGAGCCGATCGCCTCGGCAAATGGCGATTTCCTTGATTAGTTCTAGTCATTTGGTACCCATGTAATTACTATGGGATCCGTGGGACTTCTGAACTGTTGGACAGAGACAATCTTGGTATTTTTTCTTGATATTCTCACAAAATCATTAATGTGTATTGAATTTCCGGGGGGAGGGGGAGTGTGAGGAGGAGGAAGAGGAAGAGGAAAAGAGGAAGAGGAAGAAAGATTAAATATTTGCCTGAATGTTAGAATCATAGAATCATAGAGTGGCTTGGGTTGGAAGGGATCTTCTAATTACAAAAGATCATCTAATTACACCACCGCCTGTCCCCCCCCACCCATGGGCACAGACACTTCCTACTAAACCAGGTTTCTCAAAGACCCATCCAACCTGGCCTTGAACACTTCCACGACTGCTCAAGAATTTCCTCTTTGTATCTAATTTAAACCTACCCCTTTTATTTTAAAGACATAACCTCTTGTCCTATCACTATCCTCCCTGAAAAAGAGTCTCTCCCCAGCTTTTCTGTAGGCCCCTTTTAGGTATTGGAAGGTTTCCCTGGAGCCTTATCTTCTCCAGGCTGAACAATCTCAGCTCCCTCAGGCTGTCTTCATAGGAGAGATGCTCCAGGCCCTTGATCAGCTTTGTAGCCCTCCTCTGGACTCGTTTTAATAATCTTGTGCAGGGGTCCAAAGAGCTGAACACAGCACTCCATGTGGGGTCTCACAAAAGCATAGTAGATGGGGAGAATCATCTCCCTTGGGTATATTTATTTTGTTGCAGCTCAGGATATGGGTAGCTTCCCTGTCTGCAAGTACACATTGCTGGCTCATGTTGAGCTTCTCATCAACCAACACCCCCAGGCCCTTCTTATCAGTGCTGCTTTCAATCTATTCTCCACCAAGCCTGTAGTTGTGCTTGGGACTTCCCTAGCCCAGATGCAGGACCTTGCACTTGTTGAACTTCATGAGGTTCACATAGATCCACCTCTCAAGTCTGTCAAGGTCTCTTTGAATGGCATCCCTCCCCTCCAGAGCGGTAACTGCACCATACAGCTTGGTGTCATCAGTAAACTTCCTGAGGGTGGACTCAATGCCACTGTCCATGTCACCAACAAAGATGTTAAATAGCACTGGTCCCTGCACTGAATTCTGAGAAGCAGCACTTGTTATTGATCTCCACCTGGACATAAAGCCATTGATCACAACTCTTTGAGTGAATGTTTATGAGTATAACAGTTGATATAACGTATATATATATGTATATATGAGTATATAATGGTACCCTTTCTTCCAAAAAAAAAAAAAAAAAAAAAGTAAACCCACAAATGGAACAAGTTAGTGTTCAACACAATGTCTACAGAATGAATCATAGAAATAATTTGGCATTTTTGCTTATACTTTTTCTTTTACTAGGAAATAGACTATATTATAGAAATAAACAAAACCATTTTCCAGTGATTAGTGATTCCCATATATTATTCATTTAAGAAACTCAATGAAGCTGTAACCTGTTTTGCCTATACAATAAAATATCAATCCTGAGCAACAGTTCAAATATGGCATTCCTAAATCTGTCTACAGACAGTTACAATTCCTCAAAAACAGCTCTGAAAAATTGTTTCAAAAATGATCTGAGCACCTCAGTATTTCTTCTTGCAAAATCTGGGAAGAGTATTCAGACTTACCACAATACAGCAAAAGATATTAAAGTAAAATACCTAGACATGCAGAAACTTGCCGAATGTCAAAATACTCAAGATTTCATGCTACAATGTGTAGGTTCAGTTGTTAAGTGATGTAGAATAAAATGTTGCTGCTTGTCATGAAGCTGATATAACAAAGCTTTTAAGACTGTGGTCCGATCAGCCTTCTAGCAATACTAAAAAGATTGTGAAAATGCATATGTTGCTCAGGTTTCTTAGAAACATGATAACTAATTAAAAGTTTCTATTCTCAATATTTTCCATGCAGGTTTAAATAGAAGAGAAGGGTATATATGAACACACATTAGTATGATAAAAGATAGTTCTTAATAATGTAACCATGCACACATACTGACTTCTTTGGTTATGGATTTATTATGTATTAAAATTCCAGTAAGTGAAACTATTGACAGTTTGACCATAAAAACACATATCAAAATGGAACTGTGTGTTAACATATAACATATGTGTTATATGGAACTGTGTATTACATATATGGCAACATATATGCACTTGCATATATTGCACTTATTAGTTGTATTATATTGCACATATATTAGCACTTGCAGGGGAAGCAGGCGATCAGGCCCAGTCAGCATGGCTTTATGAAAGGCAGGTCATGCCTGACGAACCTGATCTCCTTCTATGACAGAGTGACGCGCTGGGTGGATGAGGGAAAGGCTGTGGATGTGGTCTACCTTGACTTCAGCAAGGCTTTTGACACCGTCTCCCACAGCATTCTCCTCAAGAAACTGGCTGCTCTTGGCTTGGACTGGCGCACGCTTCGTTGGGTTAGAAACTGGCTGGATAGCCGGGCCCAAAGAGTCGTGGTGAATGGAGCCAAGTCCAGTTGGAGGCCAGTCACTAGTGGCGTCCCCCAGGGCTCGATGCTGGGGCCGGTCCTCTTTAATATCTTCATCGATGATCTGGACGAGGGCATCGAGTGCACCCTCAGTAAGTTCGCAGATGACACCAAGTTAGGTGCGTGTGTCGATCTGCTTGAGGGTAGGAAAGCTCTGCAGGAGGATCTGGATAGGCTGCACCGATGGGCTGAGGTCAACTGCATGAAGTTCAACAAGGCCAAGTGCCGGGTCCTGCACCTGGGGCGCAATAACCCCAAGCAGAGCTACAGGCTGGGAGAGGAATGGTTGGAGAGCTGCCAGGCAGAGAAGGACCTGGGAGTGATGGTGGATAGTCGGCTGAATATGAGCCAGCAGTGTGCTCAGGTGGCCAAGAAGGCCAACGGCATCCTGGCTTGTATCAGGAACAGTGTGACCAGCAGGGCTAGGGAGGTGATCGTCCCCCTGTACTCAGCTCTGGTGAGGCTGCACCTCGAGCACTGTGTTCAGTTTTGGGCCCCTCGCTACAAGAAGGACATCGAGGTGCTTGAGCGGGTGCAGAGAAGGGCGACAAAGCTGGTGAGGGGCCTGGAGAACAAGTCCTATGAGGAGCGGCTGAGGGAGCTGGGCTTGTTCAGCCTGGAGAAGAGGAAGCTCAGGGGCGACCTTATCGCTCTTTATAGGTACCTCAAGGGAGGCTGTAGCGAGGTTGGGGTTGGCCTGTTCTCCCACGTGCCTGGTGACAGGACGAGGGGGAATGGGCTTAAGTTGAGCCAGGGGAGTTTTAGGTTAGATGTTAGGAAGAACTTCTTCACTGAAAGGGTTGTGAGGCACTGGAACAGGCTGCCCAGGGAAGTGGTGGAGTCACCATCCCTGGAGGTCTTTAAAAGACGTTTAGATGTAGAGTTTAGGGAAATGGTTTAGTGGGGACTGTTAGCGTTAGGTCAGAGGTTGGACTCGATGACCTTGAGGTCTCTTCCAACCTAGAAAATTCTGTGATTCTGTGATTCTGTGAATAATATGTATATATAATGGAAATAGACTGAAAAACATTTCTGTCATAGTTATATTTTGCACTTTGATGATCAGTGAAAATTTCAAAGAATTCAAGAATTCAGCCAATGACCAAAACATTTGTGTAGAAAAGGTGGTGGTGGTGGTGAAGGGATGGAATAGTGATAATGAAATATAGGGAAATGAATCGACTCTTTCATTCTTTCTAGTTACATTTATTTAAGAAAAACAGTCACAGAAAAATAGCATCATTTAAGACTGCATCCTAATCCACAGCTGTGATGACAAGCAAAGTAGGAGCCAGGCACACCTATGCATAGTTTGACATAAGGATTCTCATACAAACATCAAGATTGTCTTTAGGACATTTAACAATCAAATATGCAGTCTTGCTTTCATTGTGCTTTAACTAATTCTTTGGGTAAATACACAGTCTGTACTTTGATGAATACAGTTCTGTGAATGAACAGAGAAGCAAAACTAAAGGTGTTAGTATACTTTGTGTCTCAGTGTAGCTGAGAATCATTTGACAGTGAATAAGACACATAATAGAAAGAATGGGAATAAATTCCAAACATATTTGTTTATATTTGCTTGTTTAACAGGCTTTATAGTTTTCATTCTGTGCAGTGCATTCAAATATATGTTAAATTCTTCACTGTAAGTATAGTGAGACACTGGAACAGGTTGTCAAGAGAAGTTGTGGATGCCCCTTCTCTGGGGGTGTTCAAGGCCAGACTAGATGGGGCCTTGGCCAACCCAATCTAGTGGTGTCATCCCTGTCTATGGCAGAGGCGGTGGAGTTAGATGATCTTTAAGGTCTTTTTCAACCCAAGCCATTCTATGATTCTATGATATGATTCTATGTATGTACATGTCTAAAACAAGCAAGTGCCAACTGCAAATAGTTATGGTTACCTACCAATGCTCATTAATTCTGTAAACTACAATGGAACTGCCATTGCAAAATCTATTTTCTTCTTTCCAAAGCTGGCTTAACTTTTATATTTTTTTTATGAGACATAAGAATTCTATATGTATATACATGTAAATATTTATAAATAAATGGTTGTTCCAACCAGTTCATCTGACAGAATACTGGGAGCACAGCCATCCCTAACTGCCCTTACTCAGCTTCCCCCAGGCCTTTCCTGAACTGGGACCAGACCCAAGACTCCATTGTAGCCTCTGGAGATGTTAGCCACTGCCCCAGGAAGGCCACAGCTGAGCTGGTCTCCAGCTCTCCATATCCAGGCCCATGTACATGCCTGTCCTCATCCCTGTCCCCATCCCCAAGGAGGTGCCTGATGCTCAGGGCTGGAGCTGTCCCTAGTGCCCCTGGCTGCCCTGCTCCTGGATGGGGCAATGGGAAGGTCCTGGCCCGTAGCAGCCACCAGCAATCAGGGACCTCTGAGTCCATGGGAACAATCATACATTGGAATCTGCTCAGAGTGAAGGCAGTATTTTACAGTTCAAATACTTAAACTTATATAAGTTGAGTATAAAATGTTTATTATTATTAATTTACATTGCTCCCATAAATGCCATGTAGGCTTTATAGGACAGATAAAAAGACATGGCCCATGAAATGAAGAGCTCACATCTAATTTCAGAGGAGAGAGAACAAGACTAATCAGATAAATCTTATCATGACTGGATGATTCGTCAGGAAATGTGTCCAATGGAGCACTGGTGTGCTGCTGTGAAGCACTAAGCTGGCATCAGAGGAGGGAACACAGCCAGACATAGATATCCAGCAGAGCTAGAAGGATAAGGGGAAATGGATTAAAAAAAACAAGGACACAGTCATAGGCTGGGGCAATGACAACATGAATTTTATTGTGATAAAGAAGTATACTTGCTATGGCTCAATAGGAATAATATATGTATATTATGGTGTTGGCATTGAGATCAAGCAAATGACTGACTGCATGTGAATAGCATCCATAAAAATAGGATTAAGAAAATATTTATTTTTTCACTATGACTTCATTGATGTGCAGATTGGATGATGAAAAATAACAATTTAATTTTACCGGAGAATACGTATTGATGCCAAGAGTTCATTTCAATCAAATTCATTGGAGGAAATATAAAAATCTTACACTAGTTGCTCTCACTAAGCACATACATAATAGTGTATTTTTCATATCACATGCTAAATACTTTTTGGCAGCTCGTACTAGGCAGTATTAATAATGAAAAGACCTTTTTAAATAATTGGCAGATTTTCTGTGAAACTAATCATAATGCTATGATGTAGGAATTATTGCAAGGCTGGCAGATTTACATTTGCTTCATTAGCTGAGAATCATTTTAAAGGGGAAAATACACATTAAATATTTATTGAAATAAACTAATACAGTAGCTAATTAGATATGACAACAAAATCTTGTAAAGTTGTAGATTTAGAAACTTCATACTGATCAACATATAAGAATATGACTTGGATTAAACCAGTTATCTGATTTCCAATTACTATTCCAATTTTACAAACTTTTTTTTTTTTTTTTTTTTTTTTTTTTTTTTTTTGTAGACAGTCCCTTGTTCAGACTGTCTCAGATTTCATTTGGACATCATGCAATCATCAAGCTCAATTTATCCTTCAGGATAGATACGTAAGCTTCTAATTCTGCAAAAACTTATGGACTTGCTTGTATTTATGTAATGAGAATAGTTCCTCTGTTGTCTATAGTTAGTATTTGTAGTGCATAGGAGGAGAAAAACTTACATTTACAGTAGTGCAAAATACACTACCAAGGAGTGATGGGAGTTGAGATGTTCAAGATGAGAAGGGCCTTTTTTTGTCATCCAGTCTATCACTTTGGCAGCAGACCTTCCCCACTCTTGCCATTTCCTTGAGATTTTTTTCCAGTTTGTTATTTAACAGACAATTGTGGTGTTCATGTCTTTCTTTGGAAGATCAGGTTCCAGTATAAGAAATTCCATTCTTCTAGAGCCTGTACACATCGCACATGTTGAAAATAGTGCCTTCCTCCTCTTCTTGTTAGGGCCTATGTTGCAGTAGGATATCTTCTTCAGCCTTCTTCTAGGAGGGACCTGAATTTGATCATCCATGTGTCTTCTAATAAAACTTTCTGCATTCCGCATTGTTCTGTTCCTTGTATGTTAACTATCACGTTACTGTTGCCATATGTCAGTATGTCAATAACTGCAAGTGGAAGCAGTTTATTCTCACTGCCAAGCAGTGAGGAGTGAGGAAAAAAAGTGTGAGAAACAACCCTTCAAAGACCAAGGTCAGAGCAGGAGAAGGGTGAGGAGGTGCTCCAGATGTCAGTTTTCCCTCTGTGTTCCAGGGCAAAAAAATTCCCATGCAGCCCATGGAGGACTCCATGCTGGAGCAAGTGGATATGTCCTGAAGGATGCTACAGCCTGTGGAAAAGGCTCATGTTAGAGCAGCAAAAAAGTGGGAAGAGGAAGTAGGAGCAAAGTAGAGACAAAGTGTTATGAAGCAACAGTAACTACCTATTCACCATCCCTTGTGCCATGCAGAGTAGATAGAGGTAAAGGACCTGGGAATGTAGGACTAAAGTTGAGTGTGAGAAAAAGGGAATGGGTGGGGGCAGGTGCCTTAGCTTTTGTGTTTGTTTCACACCATGCTCTTTTACTTCTAATTGGGAGAAAATAAATAATTAATTATTGGTGATCTTTTCCTGTTTTGTCGAGGAAGTTAAGCGATGTACATTCTTTCACCACTTATTTTCTTTCTAGGTATTGTCATTTCCTTTAATATAATTATTTCTAATTATTTCAATATGTAAAAACACATGCAAGAGACATTTACCACTATGAAGAGATTTTTGGAATTATTATACATGGGGTAATGTTTCTTTATCGTAAGCTAATGAAGAATTAATGATATTTTATTAAAACATATATCTCTGCTCACTGAAGCAAAAGACAATATCTGTTTGATGCTTATTGATGAATTATTGAACAGATGTATTATTGTGCTAGCAATAGATCTAGACAATCACATGAAATGTGAAATTTTCCCTTCTTTTCTCAGCACTGCTATATACTGTGGTTTTCATGAACAGATCACTGATAACTTTCATAATTAACTTTTAACTTGTTTGTCCATAGTTAAGGGATTTGGCAGGGTTCAGTTAATGATTTTTAAGTTGCCTCTAACACCGTTTTGATAGTGCTTCAGGACAAATATTGTCCCAGTGAGATCCCAATGAGAGCTACAGCAAACAGAACAATATATGAAGATAGAATACATACAGAAGTATTGATCACTGAAAGTAAGTGGAACTGATATGTCTTCTGTTTTATAGTGTGTGTTGTTTCTCGTGTACATGTTTAATGCACATTTTTCATAGGGAACAAATCTTTCCCAAATCCAAGTATTACTATGATAATAATTGGATGGTATCTCTTTTGAAAACATGCTCCCTTGGGACAAAAAGTTCAATTTAAGCATACCTAAAAGCTGTCTGTTGTCTTAGACTCAGAAAAGCTAAAACTGCTTTTTTTTTTTTTTTTAAGTTTTATATTTTTTTAAGGGTCTCTGTTCCTGCTAGGTCACAAGCAATCAAATCTGCCCAGATTGTGATGGATGATTTAATGTTTCTGCTGAAAACTAGATTCCTAAGGGCCTTTAGCATCCTTATCAAACAACAATTCATTTCAATTGAACAAATATTTAATATTGCCAAGATGATCTTGTATATGGAACAGAGAATATAGTTCTCATATGTACAGGTATACAGTAGCTTTTTTAATTGATTATTCAGAAATGTATCTGTCATCTAAATCAGAACTTAATGTAACGTAACACTTCCTCATATTACGGTGAAACCCACATTTACTCTGTGTAGTTCCAACTATATTGCCCTGAGATTAAATTAAAACCTAATGTTTTTTTACATACAACAGAAAGACTCACATCTTTGTTATCTATTATCTATTTCATTATCTATTGCTCTGGGAGGGGTATCAGGGCAGGGAGGGGGGCAGAAATTCAACTCCCTAAATAATAAATAGAAGAAGAAGAAAGAAGAAGAAATGGTAATCAAGAACCACTATGTCCTAAGAACCTAAAAGCATGAGAAACTATTGTAAATCAAGGAATAAGAATCTTAAGCTTTTATTTATCCGTGTCAAATATCATTTTACATAAGATACTGCACAATGTTTTGGAACAGATTGGCTATTCTATGTGGAGAGTAATTCATGCTCCTGCAACTCCTTTAGCTTTCCAGTTGTTAAATAATATCAGTTAATTATTATCAATGTTACAAATATTTATGTATATTTAGTTTTGAGTTTTCTATCTCTATCCTTGGGCTTTGTGCTAGATTAAACTGACACTTCACAACAAGGTATCTCCTTTTTATATGTATTAGATGATCAGGTTACTGCATAAATTTCTGTTTAATATAATAAATAGATTGATTTCTTATATTTGTATTAAAAATTATGTTTCTCAATACTCAGATACTCAAGGTTGTAGTTTTTGTGACTTCACCAGTTTTAAAAATCTTATCAAATATGGACATCAGTATGAGATTGCTCTCACACAAGAATTGCTCTTCCTGTAATAATTTTTATCTATTTAAAAAACAAGATCTGGAAGGTTTTCGTAGACCATCTATATTGCCTAAATTGGATATATCAGTAGTAGAAATGATAAATTATCCAGTTCATTTATAGGCTACTAGGTAGTTTTTATCTGCTACTTTTCAAATTATTACAAGGTTTCTTGTGTCATGCTTGTTTCTGAGAGAAAAATGGGTTTGCACATATACAGTAACCTGTATATTAGAAGAAAAAAAAATTACGCCTTGGAACTTTGCTTTGAACTAAAATAATAACAATAATAAAATGGTATATTTCAGTTCAATTTTTATCATGAGATTTTTTTTTTCAGATACTAAAATCATGTTCAGTGCATTCTTGCTACTATAAATTGTAACTACAGTTGTGTAATCTCACATTCAGTTCTTATTTCTTTTTTTCTTATTCTGTATTTTAAATGCCATTCATTTAAATGGAAGTTTCACCAAATATATATATATATATAAATAAACTTATTCTTTATCAAATTATAGTGCACATTTCAGAAAAGGGATGAAGGAACATTCTTAGGAAAGTTTAAAAATGAAAGGCAAAGTCTCCAATCTTTTCAAAACACGTGAAACAAAGATCTTAGAAAAAGATAGTGTATATGCATAGAAATTGTATTTTTTATAATCTTACTTAAGTTTTCAATTAATTTGCAAAAAAAAATATTTGACATTGTAGATAATATAATGTATTTTTCCACCATTAAAAAAAATAAATACTTTTTATTATTTTTTATTTGAAAACATCCGTTATTATCCCTCTTCTTATTATTATTATTATTATTATTAAAAAATAAATTAAAAAAAAAATCATTCCCATATTTTGGACTGAAGAGGAAAGAAAAATATTGACAAAATACAGATTAAGTCAATTTGAAGGTGTGGTTTTACCCTGCTGGGCAGCTGAGCTCCAACACAACTGCTCTCTTACCCCCCTCCTCAAAGGTAAAGGGAGAGAAATAATGATGAAAAGAGCTTAAGGGTTGAGATAAGTACAGGGAGATCATTCAACAATTATAATCATGGGTAAAACAGACTCAGCATAAGAACATTAATAAAATTTGTTACTTGTTGCTACCAACCTAGAGCAGTGAGAAACTAAAATCAAACTAAAAATACCTTCCCCTCATCCACCCTCTTCTACCTCTTTCCCCCAGGTAGTGTAGGGGAATGGGGGAATGGAAGTTGTGTTTAGACCCTAACACTTTGTCTCTTCCACTCCTTTACACTCATTCTTTGCCCCAGCAGCAGCTCTTCAAGAACTGCTCCAAATATGGGTCCATACCACAGGGTCCATCCAGCAAACTGCTCCAAATGGGTCCCTAGTAGCATCTCCCACCAGATTACCTGCTCCTGCGTGTGCTCCTGTCTACAGGTTACATCTCCGGCCTGTAGTGTGCCCCTGCGGGTTTCTCTCCACAGGCCACAGCCTCCTTCAGGTCAGATCCACATATTCCACCATGGGCTCCTCTCCACAGACTGCAGCATGGAGATCTGCTCCACCGTGGGACCCCATGAACTGCAGGGGGCCATCCTGCTCTACTTATGATGGGCCTCTCTACAGGCCACAGGGGAACTTCTGTTTTGTGTCTGGAGCACCTCCTGTCCTCCTGCACTACTCTTGGTGTCTGTAGGGCTGTTTCCTCACTCCCCACTCTCCCAGCTGCTGTTATGCAGCAGGTGTTTTTGTTTGTTTGTTTTACCTTTTCTTAAATATCCTCTCTCAGAGCCACGAACAACATAACTTATATGTTCAGCTCTGGCCAGCAGTGGGTGCCTTTGGAGCTGGCTGAAAGTCGCCCTTATTTAACACGGGGCAGCTTCTGGACTCACAGAATGACAGAACTGTAGGGGTTGGAAGGAACCTCGAAAGATCATCAGCTCCAACCCCCCTGTTCCTCAGAGCAGGGTGCCCAGGTAGCCATCCAGACAGGCCTTGAATATCTCCAGAGAAGGAGACTCCACAACCTCCCTAGGCAGCCTGTTACAATGCCCCGTCACCCTCACCACGAAGGAAGTTCCTTCGCATGTCAGTGAGGAACTTCCTGTGTTCTAACTTGCAGCCATTGCCCCTTGTCCTATCCCCACAAACCACTGAAAAGAGGTTGGCTACATCCTTCTGTCCCCCACTGTCGCGTTAAGGGGTGTAGCTGATTAACCGTTACGGGCCCGGTCAGATTCAGGTTACTGAACCAGTCGGACATTCACCAAAAACACATTAACCGTCTGGGGGTCCAGTCAGACATTCACCAAAAACGCATTAACGGCCTGGGGGTCCGTTCGGACATTCACCAAAAATGCATTAACCGCCTGGGGGTCTGGTTAGATTCAGAACACTGAACTATCACGGATAACCACCCTCACCCTCGTTGCACTCAATGAGAGTTATCACAATGCAATCAAGTATGGTTTATTACAGCAACAGATAATCAGGTTCTTTTGGATTGCCGGCGATAGTGACTGTCTGCAAAAGCAAGCTAGTATGCATAAAATACACAGGTGTTATAGGTGTTATAGATGTTATAGATGTTACAGGTGTTTATAGGTGTTACAGATGTTACAGATGTTACAGGTGTTACAGTTGCGCAGCCTAGAAATAAACGCGTTAAAAGGATCAAAGACTCTATAGAGGTTTATAAGCAAGTATTCAGATCTCACCCAAAGGCGTCCCAATGGGGGGGGAAGAGAGGCTCAGCCCGTCGACTGATCCCAAGAGTCAGGAGGTCCTAAGGATATTGTCCTCGGGATGGTATCTCCCCTGACGGTGGTATCTTCCCTAACATCCCCTTTCTCTTGGGCCAATTTATATTATTTTCTATCTTTTAGGTGGAGCTTGAGTGGCTCTAGTCAAGCATATCTTAGTTATGATTGGTGTAAAGTTTTCCCGTCTCCGTTTAAAGTAATAGGCTCCGAGGAATTCAGAGCGCATGCTCAGTGAGGGGTGGTCGCACCTTGGAGGCGGGTAGCTTTTGGGATGGAGGTGTGTTTTGGTATTATAATGATATTATAATGAGCAAAAAGTACACTAGGGTACAGCATTTGTCAAAACATGACAGGTCTTTGGCTTAGGGTGGCAAAAAGTGCAGCTTTGTGCACAAGAACAATCGAGGTCCCATCTGATTACAGAGCCTAGCCGTGGTGTCTCCACTCCACTCTATGCTCCGTGCTGTTCCTTAGAGCTAGCACACCAAGTTTCCCCAGCGCGATAGCATCTAAGGCTGGGAGCCTAGGGAACGCTCAGATAAAGCAGTTATGCCCTACCCTGAAAGCCTCTTCAATGCTGTACCTTTCCCTCAAAAATGTGAATGTCAGTTTTATTTTCCTAGTTACTCCAGGCATTTACACCACACCCACCCCTCAGATATTTATCTACATTGAGGAGATCCCCTCTCAGTCTTCTCTTCTCAAGGCTGAATAGACCCAGGTCTCTCAGCCTTTCTTTACAGGGAAGATGCTCCAGGCCCCGTATCATCTTTGTGGCCCCCCTCTGGACTCTTTCCAGGAGATCCTTGTCTTTTTTGTACTGGGGAGCCCAGAACTGGACACAGTACTCCTTTACACAGTACTCAGGTGAGGCCTGACCAGGGCAGATTAGAGGGGGAGGATCACCTCCCTTGACCTGCTGGCCACACTCCTTTTAATGCACACCAGGATCCCATTAGCCCTGTTGGCCACAAAGGCACACTGCTGGCTCATGGTCAACCTGTTGTCCACCAGAACCCCCAGGTCCTCCTCCTCAGAGCTCCTCTCCAGCAGGTCGTCCCCGAGCCTGTACTGATACATCCAGTTGTTCCTTCCCAGGTGCAGGACTCTATACTTGCTCTTGTTAAATCTCATTTGGTTTCTTCCTGCCCATCTCTCCAGCCAGTCCAGGTCTTGCTGAATGGCAGCACAGCCTTCTGGCGTGTCAGCCACTGCTCCCAGCTTTGTGTCATCAGTGTACTTTCTGAGGGCAGACACTATTCCCTCATCAAGGTCGTCGATGAAGATGTTGAACAAGACGGGACCCAGCACCGACCCCTAGGGAACACTGCTAGTCACAGGCCTCCAGCCAGACTCTGATCCACCGATCACCACCTTCTGAGCTCGGCCAGTCAGCCAGTTCTCAACCCACCTATACTCATCCATCCCACACTTTCACAGCTTTGCTAGTAGGATGTCATGGGAGACAGTATCGAAAGCCTTGCTTAAGTCAAGGTAGATGACATCCATCGCTCCCCCCCCATCTACCCAGCTGGTGATGCCATCATAGAAGGCAACGAGGTTGGTCGAGCACGACTTCCCCTTGGTGAATCCATGCTGACTACTCCTCATAACCTTCTTCTCTTCCAATTGCTTGGAGATGGCATCCAGAACAAGCTGCTCCAATTCTTCTCACAGAAGCTACCACTGAAGCCCACCACTACCAAAACCTTGCCACATAAAATGAATACAGGAAAAAAAGATAAAAGCGGGTTTTAATATCAGTAAATATGAGAAACAACAAATATAGTGAACTTTCTTACCATATCTCTCCCACAATTCTGCAAGTTATTTTAATTCTGATCAGAGTAATAATACAGCATAGTTTATTAGATTCACTTTTATGCTTCCTTATCTGTATCTATAATCATCATTGGCTGGTAAACTTGGCCATTTAATGATACTTTTAATGATAAGTAAACTCCAATGAAACTAAACCCAGCACAGCAAACTTGATATGGTACTCTCCTCCCAAGCCTTGTCAGCTATAAATGTCCAAATATGAAAAGTAACTCTTCAACTGATCATACAGGTACAGAACCAGGATTTTAACAACTTCATTTTAACAACTTCTGTGGTGTTTTTCACCACAATAAATAAATAAATAAATAAATGAAGTAAAAAAAAAGATGGTTTATAGGATAGGAATAGAAGCACTAGCAAGGGAAATTAAATCATGTTTCTCTTACTGGTATTTTCTTTCATTTTATTTTTTTAAATTATTATCATTATTTTCAGTGTTGTTATTTTGAATATTAGGATATGATTCAGTTACATGCTAAATGGAATGCTAAGTACATGTACATAAGTGTCATGGTTCCGCTCGAGTGGGCAGCCGAGCTCCATCACAGCTGCTCTCTCACTCCCCCTCCTCAAAGAGGAATGGAGAGAAAATATGATGAAAAGGGCTCAGAGGTTGAGATAAGGATGAGAAGATCACACAGTAATTATTGTAACAGGCAAAACAGACTCGGCGTAGGGAGATAGTAAGATTTATTGCTTATTACTAACAAGCTAGAAAAGTGAGAAACAAAGGAAAGAAACCAAAAGCACCTTCCCCCCACATCCACCCTCTTCCACCTCCTCCCCCCAAGCAGTGCAGGGGAACGGGGGAATGGGGGTTATGGTCAGTCACAGCGCTTCTTCTCTGCCGCTCCTTCTCGGTCACTCTCGTCCCCTGTGCTGTGGGGTCCCTCCCATGGGATACAGTCCTTGATGAACTGATCCGGCGTGGGCTTCCCACAGACAGCAGCTCTTCAAGAACTGCTCCAGATATGGGTCCGTACCACTGGGTCCTTCACTCAGGAGAAAACTGCTCCAACCTGGATTCCCCATGGGCAGCAGCTCCTGCCAGGTCACCTGCTCCTGCGTGGTCTCCTCTCCACGGGCCAGCCCAGAATCTGCTCTAGCAGTGGTCTTCCACAGGCGGCAGACTCCGTCGGTGCAGGGCCACCTGCTCCACCATGGTCTCCTCCACGGGCTGCAGCGTGGAATCCTGCTCCACCGTGGTACTCCATGGGCTGCAGGGGGACATCCTGCTTCACCATGGTTCTCACCACAGGCCGCAAGGGACTTCTGCTCCGGTGCCTGGAGCACCTCTCCCCCTCCTTCTTCACTGACCTTGGCGCCTGCAAGGCTGTTTCTCACTCCTCTCACTCTCCCAGCTGCTGTGTGGCGCAGGGTTTTTTTTCCCTGTCTTAAATATTGTCTTACAGAGGCGCGAAACAACATGGCTTATTGGCTCAGCTCTGGTCAGCAGCAGGGCTCTTACCAAACATGGGTCAGCTTCTAGATCCTTCTATCAGAAACCAGCCCTATGGCCTTCTGCTACCAAAACCTTGCCACATAAACCCACTACAATAAGGAAATGGGAGACTGTAATAAATGCTATGGAAAAGAAGAAGAAGAGTAAAGGAGATGTGCAGGTTTGGAAGCATAAGGCTGAGGTGAAGATACTGTATTGGGAAAAGTGATCAAGGACTATATCCATTACATTCTTCTTATAAAGTTTTTGCCTTTGACTAAAAGGCAAACCTAATCAAATCCGTTGGAAACAATTATTTAAATAGGGAAGAGGAAATTTTTATGAGCATAGCTCCAAGTAACTCTGTGCTTGTTCTAATTTGGACCTGGGACAGTCTCACCCCTTAATTTTATTTGGAATGTTAAGAAAAGAAAAGAAAAAAAAAGGGACAAGAATTTAAAACAGAAAATAATATAAAATCAGAAAATTGCGAGTCTGTCCCAGATTTGAAAAACTATTTAATTGTTGAAGCAGTGTATCAAAGAATTTAATGTGTTTACAAGATAAGTTTTGACCTACAGAAAAATAATGTAAAAACTATGGAGTTGTTAAAACTGCATACAGAAATACTGAAAAATAGTTGATAATTTCAATGCTAAACAACTGAAATTATTTTATTTTTCTTTAATATGTTTAAGGTTTCAATAAGAGAATCATAGAAATATATGAAATTTAAGTGTTTTTTTTTTTTAACATTTTGAAATCTAACATTGATTGTGCAAATAATGGAAAATCTCATAACAGTAGATTGCAACATTCTTAAAAAAAAAAAAAAAAAAAAAAAAAAAAAAGTAAAGGTATTGAATGTCACTGAACCTCACTAATAAATCATTCAGGCTCCAAGTATAACCATAGGTATAGAAGCCAAGCTCTTTGCCTGAATATTAAATACTTGTTAAACAGACATTTACAGACAATGGAAATTCACTATGCGTTTCAGAATTACCAAGCATGATCTTAATATTCAATTGGTGAGCTGCTGTGTAAAAAGAAAGTTCTGCTAGAGGCCTAAAAAGCAAAATACATGTCTCCATTTACAGTAACTGCATACTAAAAGCATTGCTCTGTCATACATTAGAAAGAAAAGTTCAAAAACCATTGTAATGTAGGAAAAGACCAAATGTAAGCTACCTGGTTTGAGTTCTTAGAATTAATTGAAGTCATAAGCACATTCAAGTAAGGAGAAAAAAATATTTGCCTACATGAATCTATAGGAACCTGCTTAATAGAATTCTCTTTCTGGTGTTTGTATTAGTCAGTACTTGAAAGGTTTTCTGTCAGAGATAGCTAACCTGCTCTGGTTAAACTAAAAACTCATTCAAACCTTTTGCCATCAGTTGCACTTTTTGTACCAAATTTAGCAGAATGCAGGGAAGTTTGGCTACAGTTTTCTTCTTAGTCTAGCTCAGAAAAACAAAAGGAAATGATAGTCTTCCTACCATCCTGAATCCATTCAGCTGAATTCATCAGCAATCACAGTACTACATTTTATAATCTCAGAAGATGTTCAGAGCTCAGATGTCCAAACTGAATTCAAGCATAGACCGTGAAACTAATTCTTTATTTTATATAGGTAGAGAGTTTGGAGACAAAGGAAATAAGAAAAGGATACCACATCTGTGTGTAAAGATATATATCAGCCAAGATAAAGACAGGTGGAATCCTCCAAACGTACTGCACCTGTCTCTTCCCTGCTCTTTTCTCACAGAGCATACAAGGAAGTTCTATACTAAACAGTATATTAGTATTGCAGTTTCTATCATGAACTACCTATTACATCAAAGACCATCATGGTACTGCAGACTGCAAAGAAAAGCCTGTCAGTTAAGTTAGCTCAGTCAGTTGTTTGGAGTAGTCGACATAATGCCAGATTTAAATACAGATTAATACAGATTAAGTACAGATTAGGAGATGAGTGGTTGCAGAAAGGAACCTGGGGTTGTTGGCTGACACCAGGCTCAACATGAGCTATCAGTGCACCCTGGCAGTCAAGAGGGTAAACAATTTTCTGATATGCATTAAAAAAAAACATAGCCAGTCAGTCAAAAGAGGTGATTATTCCGCTGTATTTAGCATTGGTATAGCCTCACCTTCAATATTCTATGCAGTTCTGCTCCCTACAATTTTAAAAGGATGTTACAATACTGGAATGCATACAGCAGAGGCCAACAAAGCTGATAAAAGGGCTGGAAAGCATTTCCTCAAAGCAGCTGAGGACACTGGGATTTTTAAAGTTGGAGAAAAGGATGTTGATGGGTGATGCTCTCTACAGCTTCTTGAAGAGGGGAATTAGAGAGGGAGGAGCATCAAGATGGATTGTAGAGCCCTAGGAGCAGCAGTAAAGGACTCAGGAGTGCAGGTATTTTTTTTATCAGTCCTCCCAGTAAGGGAAGGGGATTGAAAGGGCCAGTTGAATCAGGCAAATCAACAGGTGGTTATGGACTGGTGCCAGAGAAAAGGGTTCTGCTACTCAGACCATGTGACTCATTTTGAGAAACCTGGTCTGCTGGGGACTGATGAGGTCCACCTGTCAGAGAAGGGGAAGAACATCTTCAGTAATAGGCTTGCCAAGCTGGCAAAGAGGGCTTTAAACTAAAGTTTTGCTGGGGGAAGGGTACCTACTACTACTACTACATCCTACATCCTACATCCTACTACTTCCAGTTTGATTATAGTATCAGTGATAGATGCCCAGAGACTACAGAAGGCCATGGATCATCAGGAGAGCACCTAAAGAGCAGCACAAAGGAATTCCAGACAGCAAGTCATCTTCATCGTGGGCCCATCTTAAATGTCTCTTAAATGAACCTAAAATGTACCTTAAATTAAGAAGATACTTCAGAAGGTACTTCAGAAGGTAAATGGTACAGGTGACCAAAATGGAGCGAAGCATGGATCACATCCAAAGGTTCTGACTTGGCCTATGCGCAATGGTAGATCTATCAGATGTCTCAAAAATCTGTCTATTTGTAGCCTGTAGTCAGTCAGTCAAGCTGAATTTTGTTCAGTGTATCTCCAAACACTAAATGTTCTACACAAAATTTAGTCAACAATCCTGATGATGATACGGCCAGAATAGTATACAATTAACTTTTCTACAAGTATTTTGATGCCACTGACACGACAAACAGAATGATGAGTTGAAGTTGCTCACTAAGCTAGCAGCTATAAAGCTGAATACACAAGGGGATCAGATAGACCACTGGGAAGGCATTACCATTTTTATTTTTCCAATCAGACTAGTTAATCATCTTTGTTCTTAAACATGTTATTTGGGAACAAATCAAAATAATTATCATGCTAAGTGTTTCTGAGTGAGACATCTTTGAAGACACACCTAACCTTCCTCTTTCACAACTGAAGCGTACAAAATCCTGAGACTATTCTCAGGATAGAAGATAAGTATAGGGTTGTGCTTTAGACTTCATAAATATTTCAGTAGAACAGTGCTGTAAATTTATAGTATGGATTTCAGTAACAAGTGATTGAACTGTGAAAAAAAGATATATCTGTCCAGCATTACATGGAAACATATTATTCTTTATGATTAATACTGTGAAGCATGTGCTGTTAAATGACCAATTCAGTTGTATTGCATTCAGTAAATTCATTATTCCAGTATATTAAAAGATCCAGGCTACGATTGAATAATGGCTCTGACTTAGAGAGGAAAGGAGCTCTTGGAAGTCACCTCGTAAGTACCTCTGGGTATCGAGACTCCACCATTTCCCTGGGCAGCCCAGAGCAACTAAACCTCCCTCTCTATGAAGAAACCTCCATCTCTCACCCTCTCTGTGAAGAAATGGTTCTTCATATCCATTCTAAACCTCTCTGGTGCAACTTAAGATGATTTCCTTACATCCTATTATTTGCCACCTGAGAAAATAGACCATAAGACCCTAAAAAAGACCTACATTGTCTTTCAAGCTTTAAGGAAGGTTTGCAACTAGAAGCTGGGGAAAAAAAAAAGTTTACAAAACAGTGAAAATACAGTGCAATATGGTAGGACAAAGTATAAATAATTACCCACTGCCTCTTCCGCCTTTCAGGCTCTCTGAATGGTATTTATGTTTGTCTGCCTCTGCTTCACCTCACTTTCTTAAGTTCACTTACCTCACTGACTTGAGGTAAACTCATCTTTCTTAAGTGTGATTCAAACTTCGGAAGTAACATCTCACTTTCTCCAAAAGGTACGTGTGATTCATGTAAATTTCAACCAACTGAGAATAGATAAATTAAGCTCCCTTGATTATCACTGTCTATTGCACATACTTACCTTTTTTGCCCATACAGTTCTGTGCTCTGCACTTATAGCTAGAACAACATTGATATCACACCAGTGTTTTGTCTATTGCAGAGCAGTGCCGGCACAGCTCTTGCTGAAATTTTCAATTTCAGAAAATTTTAGTAGGATATCTGCAAACCACTAGAATGTATTAGCTTAGCCTAGCTCCAGGCTTCATCTTCATTAATAGGAAAATAAATAAAGAAATCCATACATTGTCGAAATATTGCCATATTTTACTTAAGTATCACATACAATGCCTAAATCTCACAAGAGGCTACTGATGATTTTCCCACAATATTACTGTGATATGCTTATAAAGATCTGCAAAACATTCCCATCTCCAGGTGTGGAAATGAGCTGTTAGACCCTGCATAATTGGTTAAGGTGTCAGAAAATGGGATTCAATTACATGTCGATCTAGTAAACATGGAGACAATACATATTTGTACTGCTCTGTAACATCAAACACTCAGTTTTTGCAGTACACCATTGGTAGCAGCTCCTCTCTAAGCAGGAGGGAAATAACACAAAGTAATGAAAACCTGACTTTAATTTCATCCATATGTAAAACAATGTGAACAATATCATGTACCTCCCTTCAAAGTATTGCAGTCTACAGACCAGGGAGTGTTACTGATTGCTAATCTTTATGTTACACTAACATTTTTCTACTTTATGTAAAACAGTGACATTGTTATTAGCAATGGAAACCTACCTCTCCCTTTTTCTTTCTGAAATGACAAGATGAAGTTCACATAAGGTCTTTCTCTCTCTTTCTAATCAGGTTAGAGTTTCTCTGTTTGTTTGTTTTGTCTGTTTTTGTTTGGTTTGGTCTGTGTGTGTGGCTTGTTTTGCTTTTTTTCCAGGCAAGTTTTGTGATCTTTAGGAAGATATATGACTCTGAAAGCACTATAACCTGATAGCAGGGAACTCTCCAAGAAAGGAGAGATGACAATCAAATCTCACTACAAAAAGATTTGAACCTAGCTCTTGTACATTTTGTATGACTGGTTTTGTGTGAAGTAGAACAGTCAGCACATTGCAGTGCTTTGCTGGAAGATAGCTCCAGAGAACATCTCCCATAGTTCTAGTGCATTCCCAGAATCTTCCAGATCTGGCTTCCTACACAGTGCTTTGCCTTTTAAGTGGATGTACTACAAATGAAGCTTTATTAGAGATGATCCTGGGGGAGCAGTCCTAGGGTTGAGGGTGAGTGCAATGGTGCAACTCAAGTGCATCTACACCAACGCATGCAGTATGCACAACAAACAGGAGGAGCTGGAAGCCATTGCAGCAGACTATGCTGCAAACGGCAAACTATGGAAACCAATGCAAACTATGACCATCACTGAAGCATGGTGGAACCACTCCTATGACTGGAGTGCTGCAATAGATGGCTGCAAGCTCTTCAGAGGGGACAAGCAACTAAGGAGGGATGGTGACATGAATCTCTATATTAGAGAGTGTTTTGATGCTGTTGAGCTTGGGGTTGGGAATGATAAGGTAGAGTCCCTTTAGATAAGGATCAAGGGTGTTCATGAACAGAGAAGGACTGGTGGGAGATGTGGTAGTAGTGAGTTGTCTTGGGAAAAGTGACCATGACATGGTAGAGTTCTCTATTCTTGATGAAGTCAGAAGGGGGGTCAGTGAAACTGCTAAATTGGACTTCCAGAGGGCAGACTTTGAATTGTTCAGGACATTGGTAGGGAGGGTCCCTTGGGAGTGACTCCTGAAGGAAGAGGGATCCAGGAAGGCTGGACGCTCCGCAAGAATGAAGTCTTAGAGACACAGGAGCAGGCTGTCCCCATGTGCTGTAAGATGAACTGGTGGGGAAGAAGACTGGCATGGCTGAACAGAGAACTTTTGCTGAGTGTCCAAGAGAAACAGAGAGTTTATGTCTGGTGGAAAAAGGGGCAGGCAACTCAGGGAGAGTACAAGGAAGGTGGCAGCACACACAGAGAAGAAAACAGGAAGGACAAAGCCCAATACGAGCTCAACCTGGCCACTATGGTTAAGGATAATAAAAAATGTATTAAATATATTAATGACAAGAGGAGGGCCAAGGAGAACCTCTATTCTTTACTAGACACAGAAAGGAACATGCCTGCTGAGGTTCTTAATGCCTTCTCTGCATCTGTCTTTACTAGCCAGACCACTTATCCTCGGGGTACTCAGCCTCCTGATCTGGAAGTCTGGCACAAGGAGCAGAAGAAACTCCCCACAGTTCAGGTGGAACCAGTTAGACCTGTTGCTCCACCTGGACTATCACAGGTCTATGGGGCCAAATGGGATCCACCTGGGGGTGCTGAGGGAGTTGGCAGATGTGATTGCTGGTTTGCTTTCCATCACCTATCGGCAATCATGATCATTTGGAGAGGTCCCAAATGACTTGATGCCTATATATAACAAGGGTTGCAAGGAGGACCCAGGGAACTATAGGCCTGTCAGCTTGACCTCAGAGCCAGGAAAGGTGATGGAATAGGTCATCTTGAATGCATTCACACAGCATATGCTAGATAACCATGGGATCGGGCCCAGTCAGCATGGGCTTGTGAAAGGCAAGCCCTGCCTGACGAACCACATCTCCTTCTATGATCAGGTGACCTGCCTGGTGTATGAGCAAAAGGCTGTTGATTTAGTCTACCTAGATTTTAGCAAGGCCTTTGACTTGGTTTTCCACAGTATTCACCTGGAGAAGCTGGCAGCCCATGGCTTGGACAGGTACACTCTTTGCTGGGTTAAAAACTGGCTGCACGGCTGGGCCCAGAGAGTAGTGGTGAATGGAGTGAAATCCAGCTGGTGATTGGTCCCCAGTGGTGTTCCCCGGGGGTTGGTGTTGGGGTTCTTCTTTTTAATATTTCCATTGATGATTTGGATGAGGGAATTGATTGAATCCTTAGTTAGCTACAAATGACACCAAGCTGGGGGGAAGTGTCAATCTGCTGGAGGGTAGGAAGACCCTGCAGAGGGACCTGTACAGGATGAGTTGATGAGCAGAGGCCAGTGGGATGAGGTTCAACATTAATAAGTGCCATGTCCTTCACTTAGGTCGTAACAACCCCATGCAGTGCTACAGGCTTGGGAGAGAGTGTCTAGAAAGCTGTGCAGAGGAAAAAGATTATGGGAGTATTGATTGATGCTTTCCTGAACATGAGTTGGCCACACGTGTGCCCAGGTGGCCAAGAAGGCTGATGGCATCCTGGCTTGTATTGGGAATAGTGTAGCCAGCAGGACCAGAGAGGTGATTGTGTCCTTGTACTCTACTCTGGTGAAGCTGTATCTTGAGTATTGTGTTCAGTTTTGGGCCCTTCAGCACAAGAAGGACACTGAGGCTCTGGAACCTGCCCAGAGAAGGGCTATGCAGCTGGTGAAGGGCCTGGAACACAAGCTCTATGAGGAGCGGCTGAGGGAACTGGGATTGTTTAGTTTGGAGAAGAGGGGGCTCAGGGGAGACCTTATTGCTCTCTATAACTAACTGAAAGAAAGTTGTGGGAAGGCTGGGAGTCAACCTCTTCTCACAGATAACTAGGACTAGCGGGAAAGGCCTCAATTTGCACCAGGGGAGGTTGAGGTTGGAAACTATGAGACGTTTCTTCTCAGAAAGAATAGTCAGGCATTGGAATGGATTGCCCAGGGAAGTGGTGGAGTCACCATCTCTGGGGCTTTTTAAGGAAATATTCAATGTGGTGCTTAGGGACATAGTTCAGTGGGTGGCATTGGTAGTAGGGTGATGGTTGGACCAGCTGATCTTGGAGGTCTGTGGGAGTATTGCCATGGTGGTCAATAAGCCCCATGGTTGGTGATAGCATTGGACTCTTAACGATGAGGCCATGGGGAATGTAAGGAATCCAGAAGGAACAAAAAAAAGGGTTTTTAGATGAAGCCTTGCTTACTGCTTGTTCTCCAGCTGTTAAGACATGGAAGTTGCTGGGCGTTTGCTGTTGCTGGTGAAGTTTTTAACTAATGAATACTTAGTGGAAAAGTACTGCTGTAGAGCAAATGGTATAAGAAGAGAGGTTTTCCTCAGTAATGTTAGTTGAAGTTATTGTCCTCAATAAGGTGAGTGGAAGTTATGCCCTAAGTAAAGATCTAGAAGTTATCCATACTTAAAGAACCCTGGTGTCCATGTGGTTGTTATGCCACAAAGGTCTTTTCCAACCTTAATGATTCTATGATTAAATAAGAAGTACCTACTGTCACTTTTAAATTTTGTAATTTTGGTGTGAAGCAACTGCACAGAATATAAGGTACTAAAGAAAAAGTCCTGAAAGTTTTCTGTTGTAGAGGTTTAAATTAATTCCCTTTATTTTTATTGGTAGAAGTTACTAATTTAAACTTATTATAGAATTCTGCTCACTGGTTACCATATAAATTTAAGTGTTTCCCTTTTTATTTTTTTTTTCATGAAAACAGTGTTCACTTTTAGAAACAACAAAGAAGACATCTAGTAAGTCATTCACATCAAGAAATACTGAGTTTGAAAAAGGTTAGATGGTGAAAAGTGACCTGTTGAGTTTCCTTCTTTCCTTTTTTATTTATTTATTTAATTATTAATATTCCACATTTTCTCTGCCTCTGTTTTCTTCACATAAATTTGAAAGATTGATGCAGCAATTAGCCCAATAGGACAGAGGCTAATTCCTCTGATTTACTCCTGAGACATAGTGTAGTGAAAAACAAATCGAGATATGTTTAAGAAGGAAGAGGGCTAAATAATAAACTTGCTTGAGTTTGAGAGTGTTTAGAAAAAATACTGGAAATTAGCACTGAAGCAGTATTACAATATTGAGACAGAAGCAGCCAAAGCTCCAGATAGAAGAACAGAGACTTCCTTGTTTGAGGAAGCTGTTTATGTGGAACATTACAAAGTCTCAGTGGAGGACAAATATGTGAGGAAATACAACTATAAGACATATCTGAACTATTGCTCAAACTGATGATGTTAGTGTGCATTTTGTTTTCCTAATTAAACGAAAAATTAATTCCTACAGCTGAGAGTTTATGTAAAACATAAATAGCAACTTTTCTCCTTAATAATTAAAATTACAGAGGTAGCTAAGGGAGAATGCTTATAAAGAAAGAAAGAGATGTATGAGTTTTCTGTTACACAACTCATTAGATGTCAAGGAATTTATTCAAATATTACTCAATAAGGCATATTAATTAAAATAAATATTAAGCCAAGGTCTTGGTGGGACTGGATGAAACTGCTCATTTTTGCATCCTAGACTGGAACTAAAATATGAAATTTCACTATTTTTGTGAAACAACAATAACAACAACAAAGTATTAGATTTTGACTTGTCAAAACCTTTTTATTTGATAAGGTCAAAACATTTTGTATAGATAAGATGAAAAAATCACTTCAGTACTATTATTTAGAATATAATATATAATAGTTAAAATGAAAATGTCTATATGAAGTGTTTTGTTACTTGAGAAGTTATGTTTCAATAAATTCTAAAAATTCTGTCTATTTGTTCTGTAGGCTTGGAGGTGTGGGAGAAAATCTGTCAGAGTACAATATAAGAGGGAGAAAATAACTTTCCTAAGTGTTAACTAACAAATGCTTTTATCAAAAATATCAAACTGTGACAGTGATAATTTCTATCAAAAAAGTTCTGTTTTTCAGCAAGATAAAATGACGATACTAAAAACTAGAAACAACCTTTTAAGACATCAAATAAACACTTCTGAAGTAATTAAGGAGAGTGAATTTGGGCAAATTTGAGAAAGAAAAGGTGTATTGTATTTTAATAGTGAATGCCATCAGTCAAACGTGCATTCTTTCTTGACTTGATCCAGACTCATTTGATCCAGTTTACTAATGAAGCTTTCCATAAGGGAGCAAATAGATATGTCTGTCCTGCTTCAACAATTATGTTATCAAAATGCATTGCACATGAACTAGGCATCATCATTCTATTTAATTTATTAATTTAAATATGACAGACAGTCAAGGTGGTGGCAGTGGAGAGTAAAAGAGAGCATTGCTTGTTTTAATCATGCCAGGCACACCAAACATTAAAAATTTAGATCAGTTAAACCATTCAATCTAACTTTTTTTTTTTTTTTTTAAAAAAAAAAAGAGTCACTAGTGCTCAGATGAGTCATCACTGTGCTGTATTCATAGATGTATATAACGCTTATTCATCCAGAAAAGCACCGTTTCATTTGCAACATCCTGGTATTCAAAGACAATACTCAGGCTCACAACACTGAAAATGTCTGCACTGTTGCAAACCTTTGCCCAGACACATATACAGACAAATTTACAGTACGATTCTCAGAAGTGTTTAGAAAATGTTATTCTTCTTAGTTACAAGAAAAACTTTGGTTATTTGGTATATCTAATATTCAGGTTTTAGATTGCTAATAACAATCACTTATAATAAGGTTGTTTGTTTTTTTTCAAACTCACAGAAATAGTAGTATAAACATATATCAGCAATATATTTCTGAAAAATTAAAAATAAATAAATAAATAAGAAACACTTTGCAACCACGGTACACAATGTTATCCTAAGAGAAGAAAGAAAGAGTTTATTCTTGTCAGATGTGGCTCTGTATACATCCTTTTCATTTTATTTATTTATTTATTTATTTTGTCTCCTACAACATTTCTTTGTGGAGTAATTTCATGTTATTGAATTTCAGTTAAAGAAATTAAAGGAAAAAATTAGAAGAAAAATAATTTCAATTAAAAAATACAGATGAGAACGTTGCAGATTTATACGGTTGAAAATTTACTTTACATCCCAGACGAAAAGATGATAGTAAGTATTAAAAAAAAAAAAAAAAAGTGTACTTATTACTAACACAGTCTATAATCAAAAAAAAAAACCTACCTGACCAGTCTCTTTTTCAGGGACAGGTCACAAGATAACTAAGACTGCTGTTGGTTTGGTGGATAGCTAACATTTCTCTAAGTGGAATAGAATTAACTGCAATCTCAAAAAATGCTCTTAATGGAAAATATTACACCAAACTGGGTTTACACTAAATAAATAGATTTCTTAAAGAGTATCACTGAAAAAATACAAAATTTTCATTAAAATATTTACTGTATTCATGGCTAAAGTAAAAATAAATAATTGAAAGTAACATGTATGCGAACTTTATATCAAGTGTGTAAATCTCAAAAGATACAAAATTATGTGCAAATGAACATGGAGACTGAGAGCTGTCTCAGAATGGTATAAATCACTAGAAATAGAGATGACATGAGTGATTCTGTTGGTACTTATATTTTCTGTTACATGGAGTAAATAAAATGTTTATGAATTTCATGAAAGGAATAGGATAGGATAGTTGATTTGGAACGGACCTAGAAAGATGACCTAACCCTACTGCCCAATCACTTAAGGGCTAACCAAATGTTAAAAAATATTATTGAGGGCATTATCCAAATGCCTCTTGAACGCTAACAGGTATGTGTACTGGGTTTGCAAGGTTTTGGTAGTGGAGGGCTGCAAGGGCGGCCTCTATGAGAAGAATCCAGAAGCTGCTCCATGTCAGATAAGGGCCAGTTTCAGCTGGCTCCAAAGGGAGCTGGCTCTAAATAATTGCTGCTGGCCAGAGTCAAGCCAATAAGTAATGTTGGTTTTGCTTCTGTGAGAGCATATTTAAGAGAAGTGGAAAAAAAAAATGGGAGAGTGGGGAGTGAGGAAACAGCACTGAAGATGCCAAGGTTACTGAAGAAGGAGATACTCCAGGCACAGAGAAATTCCTCTGTGGACTGTGGAAAGGCCCTTGGTGAAGCAGGCTGTCCCCCTGCAGCCCATGGGATACCATGGTGGAGCAGATCTCCACGCTGCAGCCTGTGGAGAGGAATGCATGCAGGAGCAGGTTATCTGGCAGGAGCTGCCCCTGGATGGGGGACCGATCATAGAATATCCTGAGTTGGAAGGGACCCTTAAGGATCATCAAGTCCAACTCTTGACACCGCACAGGTCTACCCAAAAGTTCAGACCATGTGACTAAGTGCACAGTCCAATCTCTTCTTAAATTCAGACAGGCTCGGTGCAGTGACCACTTCCCTGGGGAGCCTGTTCCAGTGTGCAACCACCCTCTCTGTGAAGAACCCCCTCCTGATGTCAAGCCTAAATTTCCCCTGCCTCAGCTTAATCCCGTTCCCGCGGGTCCTGTCACTGGTGTTAATGGAGAAAAGGTCTCCTGCCTCTCGACACCCCTTACGAGGAAGTTGTAGACTGTGATGAGGTCTCCCCTCAGCCTCCTCTTCTCCAGGCTAAACAGGCCCAGTGACCTCAGCCGTTCCTCGTACGTCCTCCCCTTCAGGCCTTTCACCATCTTCGTAGCCCTCCTCTGGATACTCTCCAACAGTTTCATGTCCTTTTTATACTGTGGTGCCCAGAACTGCACACAGTACTCGAGGTGAGGCCACACCAGCGCAGAGTAGAGCGGGACAATCACCTCCCTTGTCCTACTAGCGATGCCATGCTTGATGCACCCCAGGACACGGTTGGCCCTCCTGGCTGCCAGGGCACACTGCTGGCTCATATTCAACTTGCTGTCTACCACGACCCCCAGATCCCTCTCTTCTAGGCTGCTCTCCAGCGTCTCATCACCCAGTCTGTACATGCAGCCAGGGTTTCCCCGTCCCAGATGCAGGACACGGCACTTGCTCTTATTGAACTTCATGCGGTTGGTGATCGCCCAGCTCTCCAACCTATCCAGATCCCTCTGCAAGGCCTTTCCACCCTCATTCGAGTCCACAACTCCTCCAAGTTTGGTGTCATCAGCAAACTTGCTCAAAATACCTTCTATTCCTACATCCAGATCGTTTATAAAAATATTGAAAAGTACCGGCCCTAAAATGGAGCCTTGAGGGACCCCACTGGTGACCGCCTGCCAGCCTGACGCAGCCCCATTTACCATAACCCTTTGGGCCCTGCCCGTTAGCCAATTGCTCACCCATCGTATGATTTTTTTATTTAGCTGTATGGTGGACATTTTGTCCAGTAGGATCCTATGGGAAACCGTGTCAAAAGCCTTGCTGAAGTCCAAAAAAATCACATCAGCTGGTTTCCCTTGGTCCACCATACGGGTGATCATATCATAAAAGGAAATCAGGTTAGTTAGGCAGGACCTACCCTTCACAAACCCATGCTGGCTGGGACCAATGACTGCTTTGTCCCCCAGGTGCGCCTCAATAAGTTCGAGAACCATCTTCTCCGTGATTTTACCAGGCACTGATGTGAGACTGACAGGCCTGTAATTGCTAGGGTCTTCTTTCTGACCCTTCTTGAAAATCGGCACAACATTTGCCAGCTTCCAGTCTACCGGGACCTCTCCAAATTCCCAGGATCATTGAAAAATAATTGAGAGAGGTTCCGCGATGACATCCGCCAGCTCTTTCAGCACCCGGGGATGAATCCCATCCGGACCCATGGACTTGTAGGGATCCAGGTGGAGTAGCAAATCCCGCACACGTTCAGGGTCGGTTGGGAGTTTGACATCCCCACCGTCCCGGTCCTCCAGCTCAGGGCACCCTGGGTCCCGAAGCCCATCATCGGCATTGAAGACAGAGGCAAAGAAGGCGTTAAGCGTCTCTGCTTTGCCTATGTCATTGTCTGTGAGGAGACCTTCCCTATCATGGAGCGGCCCTATGTATTCTTTAGTTCTCCTTTTTCCATTCACATATCTAAAAAAAACCTTTTTATTTTCTCTCACAGACACAGCCAGCTTCAACTCTAGGTGTGCTTTGGCCACACGAACTTTCTCCCTACAAACACGAACAGCATCCCTGTATTCTTTCCATGACACCTGGCCCTCCTTCCAGTAGCGAAACACTCTCTGTTTCCGCCTAATCTCCATTGGAATGTTCCTGGTCAGCCACGCCGGCCTCCTGCCCCGCCTGCCTGACTTGCGATATTTAGGAATTGCCTGATCTTGTGCTTCTAGGAGGCATCGCTTAAAGAATGACCAGCACTGGTGGACATCGAGGCCTTCAAGAGCAGTTTCCCAGGGGACCTTGCTGACTAGTTCCCTGAGCAGCCTGAAGTCCGCTTTCCCCATATCTAGGGATGAGGTTTTGGTGGCAGTTTTCCTTCTGTCACCGTAAATTTTGAACTCAACCACTTCATGGTCGCTATGACCAAGGCGGCCACCAATCACCACATCTCCCACCAGACCCTCTCTGTTATCTAGCAACAGGTCTAGGAGGGCACCTTTCCTAGTTGGCTCCGTTAGCACCTGCACCAAGAAGTTATCATCTAGGTGCTTCATGAACCTCCTGGACTTGCTCATGTCAGCCGTGTGGCACTCCCAGTTAACGTCTGGCAAGTTGAAGTCCCCCATAAGGACAAGGGGAGTTAATCTCGAAGCCTCTCTTAGTTCTGTAAACAATAATTTATCGGCGCTATTGTCCTGGCCAGGCGGTCTGTAACAGACTCCCACAACGACATCCCTTTTATTCGTTCGTCCCTTGATCCTTACCCAGAGGCTCTCAACTTTGCCATTGCCGACCTGAAGTTCCACACAGTCCAGCCCCTGCTTCACATACATCGCCACCCCACCACCTCGCCTACCCTGCCTGTCCCTCCTGAAGAGCCTGTAACCATCTATCGCAACACCCCAGTCACAGGACTCATCCCACCAGGTTTCGCTTATGCCGATGATGTCGTAGTTGCGGGACTGGGCCAGGACTTCTAGCTCATCTATTTTATTCCTCATACTGCGTGCGTTTGTGTAGAAGCACTTCAGGTGCGTCTCCTTACACTCAGCACCTTGTGGATCTGACCGAAGGACCTCACTGGCACACAGCCCCTGTGTTGGAGATGTTGGAGAGGTTTTCTCCTGAAGGATGGACCCCAAGATATGGACCTATATAGCAGTTTTTGAAGAGTGACTACCTGTGGGAAGCCCACATAAGATCTTTGGGAAGAACTTTATTCAGTGGGTGGGACCCCACACGGAGCAGGGGAGGAGAGTGACTCTGAAGGAATGACGGGTGAAACACTGACTGACCACAACCCCCATTCTGCTGTCCCCCTGTGCTGCTTGGGGGCAGGAGTTGGAAGAGGGTGGATGGGAGAAGGTTTTCTTAGCTAATTTCCTTTTTTCTATCTTCTCTAGCTTGTTAGTAATAGGTAATAAATTTATTTGATCTCCCTATGCTGAGCCTGGTTTGCCTGTGACAATAATTGTTGAGTGATTTCCCTGTCCTTGTCTCAACCTTGAGCCCTTTTCATTGCATTTTCTCCCCCTTTCCCTTTGAGGAGGGGGAGTAAGAGAGTGGTTGTGGTGGAGCTCAGCTGGGTAAAACCACCACAGCGTGGGGCATCAACCATCTCTCAAGGAAGCCTATGCCACTGCTTGATCACCCTCATGGTAAAGAAACTTTTTTTAATATATCATCTGTACCTCTCCTGATGTAGTTCTGTGTCATTCCCATGTGTCCTGTCATTTCCCTTCCTCAGGAAGTTGCAGAGATCAATGAGGTCACCTGTCAGACTTCTTTTGTCCAAACTGGACAGACCAAGCATCCTCAGTCTGACATGAAGACATGCCTTCATGCATTTTTATTAATTTTGTTGCTGTACTCTGAATGCATTCGAGTACTTTAATATCCTTGTATAGTGTGGAGAAAATTAGAAAATATCTAAGTTTTTAATCCCATGTGGGAGTGTGGCCATGAGGGTTGACAAGCCCTGTGGTTGGTGACAACATTGGACTCTTAACAATGAGGCCATGAGGAATGTAGGGTTTAGAAGGAACAAAGAAGGGCGCTTGAAGAAATGTCTTGCTGTCTGGGACTGCTTGTTCTCCAGTCATTAAGACATGGAAGTTGCTGGGTGTTTGCGGTTGCTGGGCAAAGTTGTTTGACCAATGAATAGTTAGTGGAAAAGTTGCTGTAGAGCGAATGGTATAAGAAGGGAGCTTGTCCTCAGTAAGAAAGTTGAGTTGAAGTTATGTCATCAATAAAGTAGTAGCAGTTACTGATCCTGAAAGAACTCTGCTGTCCATATGGTCTTTATGCCACATTGCCAGATTATGAAAAAGAAAGAATAAAGATGAGGTTATAGTAACACCAATATCAGTGCTCAATCATTCTGTCAATAGTTATCACTCCAGTCATATATTTGCAATATCATTATCAATTTGACACTTTATATACAATGAAAGCTCTCTGTGAGTATTGGCAAATATTGATTTACTAATGAGATCTACAATACTGACATTATAAATATGGACAGGTAGGTGAAATTCCACTTAGAAATATGCAAGCTCATACATGTGATTGGAAAAAGAAAAAAAGGCAATAAATGTACCCTCTCTACAGGCAACATGAGATTTTCTTTTACTTCAGAGATATCTTAAATCACTCCAGTGTTCAGGAGGAGCATTCCCATTAGCTGTACTCCTGGTTCTGCTGACTGATGCAAGTTTGACAGGACATTGATTCTGGTAATTCCTTCCAACCCCATAGGCAGTCATAGAGAGATGTTCCTTTACTCAGAAATTTGAGAGACTGATGTTTCCATCTAAGAATTCAGTAAGATACCACTCTGACAGTGAGACCTGAGGTGCACACCTTGTGGAGAAGAAAGGGAGAACATAAAGACTTTAAAACTTTAGACTTTTGTTGTTTTGGGAGACAGTGTTAAAGAAAATGTGAAGGAAGCTCCAGCTAAAAACACTGACGGATTTGCAGTCCAGTTGTAGAAGTGGGAATGGATGTAAACTTGAAAGTACTGTTGCAGCAAAGTAGGCTGGTATGTTTATTACACTATTTACCTATGCGAAAGTCAAAATAACTTTCTGTCTTTTTGCATGAAGATCCTCTTTTGGGAAGAATTAAGCTATTTGTACATCCACACAATAAATGATGATAGCAGTACTCTAATGGAGATATATGGCCTTCCAGAAATATTCCTTTTCAGTGTTTTAAGTGTAATATGCCATGTCTTAATTTCAAAATGAAGTCTTCATTGTCAAATTTACCTAAATTGAATTTACCTAATGAATTGAAGTTTCCTAAACTTAAAACAAAAGAATAGTTTTTTGTTATCTTTTGGTTTTAATAACAAATGAAGTACTTAAAATTGAATTAAGCTAATTTTAAGAGGACAGAAATATGAATATATATACTTTTTTTTTTTTTTTTTTTTTTTTTTTAAGAAAGGTAATGGGAGTATCTGCTTCAAAATGAACCTTACTTGTTTTATCTATTTTTTTCATCTTTTTTTTTTTTTTTTTTTTGTCAAACAACCCATTATACACTTAGGTTTTAACAATGTTATGAGGTACAAGAAAACTAAAAGTAGGTACTAATGTGTTTGAGCTGTTGCTGTTTGTTTCACTGAAGTGCTTTTCATTCTATTTAGAATTGGTGAAGCAGGTTGTCCACTCTGCAGCCCATGGTGTAACACAGTGGAGCAGGGTTCCACGCTGCAGCCTGTGGAGGAGACCACAGTGAAGCAGGTGAGCTACTGAAGGAGGCTGCAGCCTGTGGAGAACACCTGCCAGAGCAGATTCCGGGCTGGACCTGCAGCCCATGGAGAGAAGCCAATGCAGGAGCCATGGGCAGGAGCTGCTGCCCATGGGGGACCCATGATGGAGCAGTGTGCTCCTGAGGGATGGACCCCATGGTATGGACCCATATATGGAGCAGATCTTGAATAGCTGCTGCCTGTGGAAAGCCCACACAAGATCAGTTCAGCAAGGACTGCATCCTGTGGGAGGGACCCCACCTTGGAGCAGGGGAAGACAGTGACCATGAAGGAGCAGCAGAGACGAAGTGCTGTAGGCCTATGGAACTAAAACCTATGTTACATCAGGAAAAAAGAACAAAACAAAAGAAGAGTTTCTTTTTTTAAAAAAAAAAAAGTATTTCAAAGTCTTTTTATTTCCATTAATGAAAACAAGAATTTCAGGCTGGATATCAGGAAAATCTTCTCCACTGAGAGCATGGTTGAGCACTGGAACAGGCTCCCCAGGACAGTGGTTATGGCCCTGAACCTTCTGGAATTCAAGAAGCATTTGGACACCTCTCAGACATGTGGTCTGATTTTTTGAGTTGTCCTTTTGTCCTTTGGGGCCCCTGGAGTTGGACTCAATGATTTTTGTGGGTCTTTTCCATCTTGGGATATTCTATGATTTTAAGGAGAGAGGGAAAAAAAAAAAGACTTTGTATAACACAGTTGATATTTATTTATTTATTTTATTTATTTATTGTGATACTCACTTTAATATGAAAAATGTAGGAATCATTCACTGTTTTGCCATTATCAAATAAAACGCCTTCAAGAATATTCTAATGCCAGTTACTAGGTTGGATTTTTTTCTGCTGCATCTACTTTACTTCACAGATTATTTGTTTTTCTGATTATAATAGCTTAAATATATCTTACTTAAGCAGAAATGAAGTGAGTGCACTAACTATGCAACTAATTCAGATGTTTTCTGTTCTGACCATATAATCTCCTCTGAGTCCATAACACATCCCAAAACAGCAAGTTACATCAGAACCGGTATCTTCTGACTAAAATGTTAGATTTAGTTGGTCATGATTGTCGATGAGAAAACATCTTTACCTGGCTATAATTACAAGTATTCTCAATATTTATTGATTTTTCTCTATTTTTATTTTTTTACAAATCAGCTAACCACTTTGCAGTCAGTATATCAAATCCATTCTACAAAAAAAAAAAAAAAAAAAAAAAAAAAAGGGAAAAAAATGGAAAATTCAAGTATATTTGTCCATCGTTACTTAGTGCAGTTGTGCTATTCATTGTAAGCTCAACCAATTTTCTAAAGATCTCATGGTTAACAAGTTAAGCAAAAGACTTCCTGTGATACAACATTTGAATCACACTACATTTTATGATTATATTATTTAGAGTCCAGAGATTCTGTGGTTTACAGACTATATATTTCTTGCTCTTTTTGCTAACAATATGAACAAGGCTGTGAACCTGTTATTAGGGGCAGAAATATCGGACCACTAAGAATTTAATGAACTCATTTTCTGTTAGTCTAGAAATTGACCGTTCTGATGGGTTGTTTGCTGTCTGACCTGATGCAGATGTGAATGAAAGGGAAATACTCCAGACCACATTTGCAGGGTTCTGTCCCAAAAGGGTTTTCTTTTGATTCACAGTGCTTCAGAAGCATAACATATCACCAACCATTTTGTCCCTTTAAAACTGAGAAATAAAATATTATATTAATCATCTAATCTATATATAAAGTAATTGAAATTCCAGCTTTCAGAAAAAAAAATATTAAAGTAAATTAGATGACATTGCTCATACTTCAGTTTAGTAAAGGTAAACCAATATTATTTCAGTATATTTTGGATGAAGAGGAGGGAAGGGCAGGGCCGAGGCAAGGCAAGGCAGAATGGCACAAAGCTGTGACAGGAAAGGTTCAGGTTGGATGTGGAAAAGATTCTTCATTGCAAAGGTGATCTGGAACTCGAACAGGCTCCGCAGGGAAGTGGTCACAGCACTAAGCCTGCTGGAGTTCAAGAAGCATTTAGACAATACTTTCAGACGTGTGGTTTGATTTTTGGGTGGTCCTGTGTGGAGCTGGGAATTAGACTCAATGATCCTTTTGGGTCCCTTCCAACTCAAGATATTCTATGATTCTATTATTGTAAGTTGTATTCAATAGCACCATTCAAATTTAATATTTTTAATGACAAACCATGGTGGATAAGGTATTAAGCACATTATGTCATCAGCTAATATGTTTAATTTCAAATAGCTTCAGTGTGCAATCTGTCAATTGAGGCTTTAGATGGCTTGTCTGCAGAGCAGGAGTTTGACAGTGAGTAATATATTGTGTAGTAATATAAAATCTTCAGAGTATTTTCATCCATTTCAGTCAACTGGACGTGATAGATCTATTGACACTCGTGTTCTAATACAGCTCATTCCTGTCAGACTCATCCTATCTGTCTGGACTGAAATACCATTTAAGAAAAAATATTCATCTTTATGCTAGCTCATGCTGCAATTATTATGAGGGTGAAGAACTATAACAATGTACTGCAGCCTAAGTGTTATGTGTTAGTCATCATCTTTGATCAATGTTTTTAAGCTTCACTGCTGATGGAAGGGATGGAAAGCAATTATATAGCATTACCATTGAGGTGTTATTCAAAGTCCATCATGTTTCTCGTTCTTTTTTTGTCCTAGAAAAAGACCAAGTTTTATTATGTCTGATATCCTTTTAAGTTGTGAAAATCACTCTTTTTAGTTTTAATTAAAACAATGGCTATCAACAAAAATGTCGTTGTACAATATGAGCTGCATGTATAATGTATACAAGATTGTATGTTGATTTTGATACAGATAAATTATGCCCTCCCAACCCAATGCAATAAATTCAAGAGTAAGTGAAACATAGTCATGGCTTCTGTGATAAAAATGATAAAAGAACTGCAAAGGAGAAATATTGTTAGGTGTCTGAGGCCAAAAATGACCATTACTGAAGACTCATCTGTCAATGTTCTGTGCCATTAGAAAAGTATTTTAGTTCTGAGCACCAGATCTTCTTGCCGTTATCTAAGCCAACGTAATTCCTCAGACAGTTTGATAAATTTCTCCAACTTTTTTGACAGAACATATTTCTAAGAGCTTTGAGATTTAATTTTTGTTCAGAATTAGATATGGGGCTTTTCCCAGTACTCTAGAGACTCCAGATCTTCTCTGTGCTATGTCCCTCAGAGCTGAGAGAAGTCTCATAAGACAGAGTCAGTCATAAAGAGAGTTTAGAACAAATTACCACTTCCAATATTTAAGCAGTCTTACTAACTCAGAAGTACCATCATATGTTTTCCTCTTTGTATGCTAAGGAAGAAGGAAGGTGATTGTATTGTGAGTAGAGAAACCTATTTACTACTTGTTGTAAAAGATAATTATTCTGATAAAAAAACAAACAAACAAACAAACAAAAAACATCATTGGACTTTTTTCCATTGAGGATCACATGCAGATTAACATACCTTCAATTTCTGCCCGATTTAGTGATTGCTTTTACATTTTCTCTGTTTTTTTTTTTTTTTTTTTTTTTGGTTTGTTTGTTTGTTTGTTTGTTTGTTTTCCCTTTTAATATGGTGGTATATGAAGTTACAAGAAATCCTTGTTGGAGAAATTGCAAAAGTTATATTTGAAACCACTGTGAAATCTAACTCTGGTAGTCCTACAAAATTATGAAAAGACTGTAAAAATATATATTTCAAGAATATAGCACAGTCATCTAAGTACTATAACTAGAGGACAATAACTCTTAGTAGACTGTCACCACTTGTTTTGCAAATATAAGAATCTTGATTATTTGCCAACAGAGAAGAGTAAACCATTTCAGTCACTAGTGGGGTTCTACAGGGCTCTGTTTTAGGGATAGTTCTCTTTAAATTTTTCGTCATGAATTGGATGAAGGACTTGAAGGTATACTAAGTTTGCAGATGACACTGAGTTGGGAGGAGTGGTTGACTTCCCTGAGGTTAGAGAGGCCTTGCAGAGAGATCTTGACAAATTAGAGTGCTGGGCAATCACCAACAACATGAAGTCTACAAGAGCAAGTCTAACAATTCTGCACCTGGGAAGGGGTGACCCTGTTTCATCTGGGGGATGAGAAGCTCGAGAGCAGTCCCACCGAGAGGGGTCTAGAGGTTGATGGCAAGTTTCATATGATGTTCAGGCTGGATATTAGGAAAAGGTTCTTCACTAAAAGGGTGGTTAGGCACTGGAACAGGCTCTGCTCAGAAGCTGTCATGGCACCAAGCGTGCTGGAGTTCAAGAAGCATTTGGACAATGTTTTCAGAAAAGTGGTTTGATTTTTGGATGTCCTTGTCTGAAACCAGGAGCTGGACTCAATGATCTTTGTGGTTGCCTTCCACCTCAGGATATTCCATGATTCTATGATTCCTGTCACTCTGCTCATACCACAAGATGACTTTGTTACAAATTTTTGTTTGTCTGAATGTTCAAAACTGCATGCATTGGTGTATAGGCACCTCATCTGCCTCATCTGGGCCATGGGCCATGTCACATTTTTAAAGGAGTCCTTTCTAATTCCTATGGGATGATTCAGTGATGTTTCCCTGCTTTTTTTTTTATTATTATTATTATTTTATTATTTTTTTTTTATTTTAAGTATTGGCATTCACTGGTTCTTTTGAGTGATTTACTCCATGGTGGCAGACAAAATAACTTTATAAATAAATAAATAAATAAATGAAAGATACATAGATTTTATGATAATTTTTATAAATGTTTGAAAAGGAAAAAATCAAATAAGTGAAGATGCAAAATAAGTGAAGATGCAAAACTTTTTTTTTTTTTTTTTAAATTTTATCTCTTTTTAATACTTGTACCAGGATGTCTATGTAAGTTAAGGTTAACATAAAACACTTGGAAAAAAAAAAAGCACCTGGTTGCCTCTCAGAGGGGAATGGCAGATGAAAGTAAATATGTCCAAGTTCTACCAGTTGGTGCATGGCTAGACTGCTGTTGTCCTAGGGAAGAGGTGTCATCAACTCTATCTGGAAAAGGCTAAAAGAGTTGAGTATCCTCTCCAACATTTTGCATTAAATATCTTTTACTAATCAATATATTCTATTTCTATAGCATCTACTTTTTAAATGTAAATAATAAATAAATATGTCATCTTATTATGCAAATATGGTCATTCATCAATGAAAACCTCCATTTTATCTGCAGGACAGTTGAGAAAGTGCAGCCATACAAGACCAGCTACATAACCTCCTAAAAGTAAATTCCAGTTAGAATATAGCTGAGAAATGTTGTAGGTGACAAATTGCAGTCAACCCCACAAAGCAAACTGCGGTTCTGAATCTAAGGATAAATATCCAACCTTTGAGTTTATTGACCTTACACTGGATATAAGATTTTACGGAAGCCAAACACTATCAATCCATTGTTAAAAGAAAGATTTCAGAGGAATGAAATTAGGTGTTTTTTTTTGTTGTCGTTTTTTTTTTGTTTGTTTGTTTGTTTCTTTGTTTGTTTTTATGGGGAAACATTGTACTGGAAATCTATTAATTTCTTACTTTAATCATAGAATCATTAAGGTTAGAAAAGACCTCCAAGATCATATAGTCCAGCCATCAAAGATGATGGTTGGAAATATCAAACACTTTAAATCTCTAGTTTGTTGAATATAACTCTCACTACTCCAAAACTGCCAGAATTATAAACATACTAATGTCCCAGATGAACCAGAAAATTAATGAGGAGGTCTGCCCCCCCCCCCAAAAAAAAAAAAAAAAAAGTTTAATTTCCACGTTTTTATCTAAAGAAAACTTTTTTAGACTCCAAAAGACTATTCCAGCTCCTGCAGATTGTACAGTGAACATTAATAAGACTGAATATATGTTCCTGCAAAACTGCAGCCTTGATTTACACCTACTTTGCCTTGGTCTTTTTAATATTCCAGGATGTGTGGTCCCACAGATTTTTTAAATTTTATTTAATTTTTATTTTTACATCAGTGAAAGTTGCCAGTTGAAATTCTCATTTTTTCATTGTATTCTGCCTTTAAACACTTGCTTCTGGGAAGAGCTTGCATGCTTTTAAGCAAAATTCATCACATAAAAGAAACTTGTAGTAAAAAGAGTGACTTCTCTCAGCAGGAAATGCAATTTTCAAAGACGTCAAGCAAAGGAGATGCCTATATTCAATGATGTATTATGACAAAAAATTTGGTTTCTAGCAGCAGGAATATCTCTGAGCTACAAGCAATCATAAGGCTCTTTGAAACTGGAGAATATGCAATCTATCCTTTGCTGGAAATATATTTAAGAAGTGATTAGACTTCTTTGTAAAATAGGATAGATGAAACAATTGCTGTAATGACAAAAGGGAACAGAGTGCAAAGCTAGTCAAAAACTGTGTATAAAGGAAAAAAAGCCTTCAGCAGAATGTGGCATCAAAAGTAACAGAGCCAAATATCTCTGAGCAACGTAATGCAAAAAGCAGGAAGAGAAATATGGAGAAAACTGAAAGAGAAAAGTAAGACAAGAAATCCCACAGTATTCTTCTGGGGGAAAAAAAAAAAAAAAAAAAAAAGAGGAAGAAGAAGACAGAGAAGGAGAAGAACAAGGAGAAGAAGAAGAAGAGAAGGACTTGGATTACAGTTCATTAAGATAATTCTGGCTTGCTTTATGCTACATGTTCTGAATAACTGAATACCAAACATTGTACTTAATTTCTTCTTTGATTTGAAGGGAGTTTCAAGGTGACATCTATACTAATGAAACAAACAGAACCAGGTGCTGTGCTACATCGAAGACTGGTGAAAAAACACTTGTACCATATAATTGTTTTCTCAGTAACATGTTTTATCTCAAGCCAAATCTCAGTCACCTAGACAATGCTTGAGCCTGGTTCAGGAGAATGATGAACCAAAAAGTAGGCAGCTTGAATTCAAGACAATTACCTTGTCTTGAAGGTCGCTTACCCATATGGAGGTGAATTATACAGAATCACTTGATTTCTAACAAGCAAGAAAGACTTGACACCTTGTCCTCACTAGAATATGAAGCCTATGAGTCTTTACAGGAATCCATAGAAATTGGACATTTTGTTAGTTAAATGGTTGATAATTCAGACTGCCAACCATCATCATCAACTTAGAAGCAGTTTTCTCCCATACTGTCGATTCTGATTATTTACCAAGTGGAAAACAACCTAAAGGCTTCAAATATAAATTAGATGATTAAGTAAAACTTTAATGCACATTTCTGATGACTGTGTAATTCACCTACATTTTTAGCAAGCTCTGTTAAACTGGTATTTTATTTAAAGATTTACAAAGATTTTAAATAAATGATTGGATACTGTAGTACAGGTAGTTCCAGAATTAAAAATAATAGTAATAAAAAAAAAAAATAATAATAATCTCTTAATTCAGTTGTTCTGTACACATTCAGATCTTTAGTTTAAGACTGTTTATGCTACATTATTCCTGAAAGAAATCAATTCAATCTTCATTTATATCAAGCAATGTCTATGGTCAAAAATAATATGCAGAATACAGCACTTTTTGTTCCAAAGTGACCTCAGATAAATGTATGTCGTTGTTATGTGCACATGTCCTACAGGAAGTCTTTAATCCTGCTTTACAGTATTAATCATTTTTCTTGTCTTTCCCCTGATGTGAGAGTTTAAAGACCATTTTCACGTCTTATTCTAACCTGTTTTTACTAATATTTAACATGATATAAATATTACATACTCTGACACACAAAACATTTTGACTGGCCATTTTCCAGTGTCCTGGTTTCAGTTAGGACAGAGTTAATTTTCCTCCTAGTATCTGGTAGAATGCTATGTTTTGGCTTTGGATGAGAAGAGTGCTGATAACATGCTGATGTTTTAATTGTTGCAGAGCAGTGCTTACACCAAGCCAAGGACTTTTTCAGCTTCTCACTCTGTCCTGCCAGTGGGCAGGCTGGGGGTGCAGCAAGAGCTGGGAGGGGACAGACCCAGGACAGCTGACCCAAACTGGCCAAAGTGGGTATTCCATACCATCTGACATCATGCAAACAATATATAGGGGTGGCTAGCTGGGGTGAGGAGGGCTGGACTGCATGGGGTTAGTCTGGGCATTGGTCAGCGAGTGGTGAGCAATTGTGTTGTGCATCACTTGTTTCGTAAACATTATTGTTAGTAGTACTATTATCATAATTATTGTTATTATTATTGTTGTTATTATTATTTTCATGTCTTAATAAACTTTCTTTAATAAACTCACAGGCTTCACTTTCCCATTTCTCTCCCCCATCCCAGAGAGGGAGGGCTGTATGGTGTTTAGCTGCCAGCCGGGTTAGACCACAACATACAGTCAGAAAACGTAAAGGTCCAGTCCTGAAGAATGTAGAGAAAATAATTATATCACAGATGAACCAACTTAAAAATGCAAGAAGCTGTTGCCTAACTATATAAACACCATTCTTAAATTTTCTTTAAATTTCTAACTTCCTATTTTTTTCTCTGTATGTCCTTTCTTACCTTCATCACTCTGTTATATATAGAACTGTCTTACAATTAGATTTTCTTAGTTGGGTGACCAGAAGAGATCATTTGTCCCTAATAAAACTGGTATATCAAAAAATCTGGTGACAACTGCAGTAAAACTTGGAAATCTTGTTGAAGACATTTTATGTGTATACCATGCTGTGAAAGCCAAAGCTCATAAAAGTGTTTATATAAATCCAGAGTTCTCAAAAGTGTGATTAGCTAGTCTTTAGGCCAAAGTCATTGCCTGTCCTCACAGTAAATCCATTGTTTACCAGAAATCCTCAATGGAATTTCCACATATGCATTGTCCATTGTTTTATGCACAGAATTAACTCTGAATTTTCTGAAGAAGATTGGATTTACTGATCACATGTAGAACACATGTAAAGCATATTCACATATATCCCCCAAGAAGTAGAGAATAGTGATACTTGTATCAACCTCTTGTCCATCCTGTTATTCTCGTTTCAAGTCCACTTTTACATACCTCTCTCTCAATTTTATCATATAATAACAGCATATCCTGAGTTGGAAGGGACACACAGGGATCACTGTGATCAAACCATATTTTTAAGAGCATTGCCCAAATGCTTCTTGAACTCTGTGAGCCTTGGTGCCATGACAACTTCCCAGAGGAATCTGCCAGACCACTCTCTCAGTGAAGAACCTCTTCTTAATATCCAATCTGACCCTCCCCTGACAGCTTCATGTTATTCCCTTGGGCTCTCTCTCTATAATAATTATATATTATATATATATATGTCTGTATGTAAATATATATGTCTGTATATAATTATATATTTATATATACTTATAATATATATATAAAAGTATGACATGACATGACATGACATGATATATAATTGTGTGCATATATATGTGTGATATATATATATTATACACTTCTTTATTGATTAATTATGGAAATAGTAAGTTAGCAAAAAGACACTGTAGCATATGTCTAGAAGTAAAATAAAAGCATACAAAAACAAAACAAAACAAAACAAAAATTAGAAAATGTCTAAAAGCCAAATAAAATATTAGAGATACTAATTTTTCTTTCACATTCTTCATTAGATTAGTAAGTAGCATTTAATCAGAAAACATATAATTATTATAGAGTGCTATCGAAGCTTTCCAATTTTTATTTTTTTCCCTCTGGCAATGAAGCACAAAAGAGTTAAGGGACACATTCCTGACCATACAGTAATATGGGAGATGAGAGAGGCAACAGAAGGCAAATTATGACCTTAGCAAGCTGAGCTTTTTAGACTGTAGATCAGAAGTTCTGTTAAACTGGAAAACAAGACTGTTACTTTTATGCATATTCTTAGTTTGCACATCTGCCCTTTAAATAATTGAAAAACAACCCTTAAATTTGTATAATAAGGGAATGCACAGAAGCAGGATGTACTGTGTTGGAAATTAATAGAAATGTCATGCAGTTCAACATCTTATGTGGAACAAATTCTGACAGGCTGAAAATTCTTGCAGCTTGGCACACAGGTCAGGCAATAAGAGATTTAAATTAATAACACTTATTTGACATCAAATCTGACGTCACACTGTGTTTATGGTTTGATGGTTGAGGTCTTGAGTAACTAAGGTGTCTAAAATAAGTCAAGGGAATCTAAGTACCTAGATCTCAGGAAAAAAAGCATTTCAACTTTACACTAATGGTTTAACCAAAAAGGTCTGTAATTCAGTCAGCATTACCATTTGATAACAGCAAGAGCTGTAGGCAGCTAGGATAATATATTTTCTAAACATGAATAGATTCACCAAATGTTTAGATGTTTCTCTTCTTCTGCTACCTTCAGATACAGCTTAGAGAAAAATTTAATCTCCTAAGAGAGTTCTGAGCCTGCCAAAAATATATATTAACAACAATTTAAAAAAGCACATTAGATACGTCTATGTTCATTAACGTTACAGTCTAGAGAAATTTTGCCTAAATGAGCATAACTCAAGCCCACCTTTCACTTCTTATATGTCTCTTAACTACATATTCCTTCCTATTCCCTCTCTTGAGCAAGAAACAATGAAGATGCAAGCAAAAGACAGACTAGATCTAAGATTGTCCCTGAATGAGTTTTGGTGTGGCTAAGCACATAATTGATTCTGGCTCTGACAGTTTACTGTATGTATGCTTAGTTCTGGAGTTTGGACCACAAGACAAATATTTGGTGCCAGAAAAATACCCCAAATATTACTATATATCCATGGATTTCTGCTCCTTTACTATTCACACGGGTAGGTACTTCAGCAAAGCCACACTGTTCTCTTACTTTCCCTGCTCAACTGCACAGAGGAGAAAATACCATTTAAATAAATAAATAAATAATACTAAAAAAACAAATAAACAAACAAAAAACACCTTGTGGCTTTGTGGCTTGAGACAAGGACATGAAGATCACTCACTGATGATCATCACAGGCAATATAGACTCAGTGTAAGGGAGATTATTATAATTTATTGCCTGTTACTAATAGACTAGACGAATAGCAATAGTAAACTAAAAGCAAACTAAAACAACCTTCCTTCCACCCCACCTCTTCTACATCTGTGACCCTCTCACCTCCTGTTGGGGCTTTCCATGGGCTGCAGCCTCCTTCAGGCCACATCTAACTCTTTTGATGTGGGCTCCACCATGAGCTGCTCCATCCACCAGCCTATTCCACCATGGGCCTCTCTAAGGTCCATGGAGGAACATCTTCTCTGTGACCAGAGCACCTCCTCCTCCTCCTCCTTCACTGAGTTTGGTGTCTGCAGTGTTGTTGTTCTCTATTTCCTCATTCCTCTCTCCCAGCTGCACAACATTTTTTACCCTTTCTTAAATATGTTCTCACAGAGGTCACCCCTGAAGCTTTCTCACTACCAAAACCCTGCCATGTAAATGTAATACAGGTTTGCTTCCTCTGACTGTCACATCTTTAGGTATGCACTATCCCAGGTGAATTCCAACAGACCTTTTTTTCCTTATTCTTTCTTTTGTTATATCCTGTTGAGAAAAGACATTCTTCCGGCAAGAACCTCAGGCAGAGTAAGCAATCAGACTCACAGCTACCATTTCTGATGATAACTGGGGCAAACTCCACTGATCAGTCTTGCTAGAACAGTGAATCACTCTTCCAAGGTAGCTCTCTCCACCCAACTGCTTTCATAATCTAAACACCTGACATTAACCCTCTGAATCACTCAGACATAGGTACATATGCATTTTAGGATTATCTAAATTTGTGTTTCTTATACAGCAATAGCATAATATTAATACTTTCATTTCAGAAACACAACCACGACCAAATATATCAATGAGATTGCATGGATATAGCTGAATATAACATTTCAATAAAATCAAGATAGTAAGATAAAGACAGTATAAAATTAATCTATATTTAAAGGCTAAGAGGAAACATGTCAGATAAGACAAGTGACAGGGATCTTTATAAAACTTGTGCTTAAGAATAGATTTTGGTAATCATTTGGAAAAAGTCAAAATTTTTCCTGGTAGAGTATATAGAGCAAGTAAAAACATAAGAGAGTAAAAATGCAAATGCAACTTTTTAACTGTATGTTTAGGCACAAATCAACTATGTGTTTCTGTCATAAATTAGTATTTACTACCTAAAATATGCCTGTGGATACCTAAAAAGGAAAAAAGAAAAGCAATGGAAGGAATATCTGAAATTCAAGCATAGAGAATTAAAGTCGTTTGATTTCATATGCAATATGAACTGTGTATGACCGGGATTATGATTAATTTTTGTTTAACATAAAATACAGACACTTTGTTCTTGCACTACATGGTATAAAAGTATTCACTAAGAATTTCTCAACCATGGCCACTCTTTGTAATTATGCTAAGATCATTCATTAGAAAAAAATATTTATATAGAGAGAAAAAAAAAAAAAGAAAAAAAAGAACATGGAACATCACTATGAATTGCAGACATTAATAGAGTGTCTTATTCAACAAATAATTGTGAATGTGTGTTATAAAGTCAGAGTATCATGATTACAATGGTACTGTGCCTTCTGGTGGTCTTGTGTGTCTGTTTTATTTTCACGTTTTTCAAAGTCAAAAGAAACACATGAAACTTCAGTATTGTCTCACCTGAGTTGCTGAGAAATTTCACTTGGCTGAGAAAATTGTTATTCTAATTTAAAGGTTTCATTTTCACATTTCAGTGAAAGCTTTTGCATTTATCTATTGTGTGATCAATAAGATAGGGAAGAGTAGTAGGGAAGTAGGAAAACAGTGCAGTGATATACATTTGCAGTATAGTTAATGGTATAAAGGCTACGTATATGAAAAAAGAAGAAAAAAAAAAAAAAAAAACACAACCAAACCAAACCGAACCAAACAAAAAAACACTAAGTATCAGTGTCCATTCTGGTTGAGTTACAATACCAATATCACGCTAAGATATTGAAGTGGTGTAGAACCACTTCACGCCTTGTCACAATCCTAAGGGACATTAGCAGCCTCACCTATGATCCACCCCATACTCTTGACCATGGATGTGTGACTTCATTTCATCTTAGCCTAATGTTGTCAGTCCCTTTCCCAGAGACACTGTAAAAGGGCTGGAATCCAGTCCTGTCCCTGCCCCTGAATGGACCCTTCAGCCATACATTTTGACTTGTCCCTGTCTCTGTCCCTGACCCCATTGTCCCACTGTACTCTGCTCTGGTGAGGCTGCACCTTTAGTACTGCTCACAGTTTTGGGCCCCTCACTACAAGAAGGACATCAAGGCCCTGGAACATGTTCAGAGAAGGTCTACAAAGATGGTGAAGGTCCTGGAACAAAAGTCCTATGAGGAGTGGCTGAGGGAACTGGGATTGTTTAGTTTGGAGGAGACTCACGGGAGACCTTATTGCTCTCTACAGCTACCTGAAAGGATGTTGTGGGAAGCTGGGGGTCAGCATCTTCTCGTAGATAACTAGTGAGAGGACTAGAGGGAATGGCCTCAAGTTGTGCCAGGGGAGGTTTAGGTTGGAAATTAGGATAAATTTCTTCTCAGAAAGAGTAGTCAGGCATTGGAACCAGTTGCCCATGGAGGTGGTGGAGTCACCGTCCCTGAGGGTGTTAAGGAAAGGTTGGAGGTGGTACTTAAGAACATTGTGTGTTGGGTCTGTCTGGGATGGAGTCACCTTTCCCTGCAGCAGCCCACACAGTGCTGTGCACTGCACTTGTAGTTGGAACAGCACTGGTATCACTCCTGTGGTGTATCTATTGCTGCATAGTGCTGGCACAGCATCAGGACTCCCTCTGAGCCCCCAAGAGCCAGCAGGCTGGGGGTGTGCAAGTGATGGGGATGGGACATCACCAGGGCAGCTGACTTTTTCTCCTTTCTCTCTGTGCTTCTGCATGGTCTTGTTACCTTTTTTTTGTTTGTTTGTTTGTTTCTTTTTCTCCCCATTGCCTTTCTCTTTGTCGTGGTTCCACTCAAGTGGGCAGCCGAGCTCCACCACAGCCGCTCTCTCACTCCCCCTCCTCAAAGAGGAATGGAGAGAAAATATGTGAAAAGGGCTCAGAGGTTGAGATAAGAACGAGAAAATCATGCAATAATTATTGTAACGGGCAAAACAGACTCAGCATAAGGAGACAGTAAGATTTACTGCTCATTACTAACAAGCTAGAGAAGTGAGAAACAAAGGAAAGAAACCAAAAGCACCTTCCCCCACCATCCACCCTCTTCCACCTCCTCCCCCCGAGCGGCGCAGGGGAACGGGGGAATGGGGGTTCTGGTCAGTCTACAGCGCTTCTTCTCTGCCGCTCCTTCTCGGTCACTCTCGTCCCCTGTGCTGTGGGGTCCCACCCACGGGATGCAGTCCTTGATGAACTGATCCGGCGTGGGCTTCCCACAGGCAGCAGCTCTTCCAGAACTGCTCCAGATATGGGTCCGTACCACGGGGTCCATCCCTCAGGAGAAAACTGCTCCAACCTGGCTCCCCTACGGGCAGCAGCTCCTGCCAGGTCACCTGCTCCTGCGTGGGCTCCTCTCCACGGGCTACAGGTCCGGCCCGGAATCTGCTCCGGCAGGGGTCTTCACAGGTGGCAGACTCCGTCGGTGCAGGTCCACCTGCTCCACTGTGGTCTCCTCCACGGGCTGCAGCGTGGAACCCTGCTCCACCGTGGTACTCCATGGGCTGCAGGGGGACATCCTGCTTCACCATGGTCCTCACTACAGGCCGCAGGGGACTTCTGCTCCGGCGCCTGGAGCACCTCTCCCCCTCCCTCTACACTGACCTTGGCACCTGCAAGGCTGTTTCTCACTCCCAGCTGCTGTCTGGCGCAGCGTTTTTTTCCCTGTCTTAAATATGCTCTCACAGAGGCGCAAACCAACATCGCTTATTGGCTCAGCTCTGGAAAACAATGGGGCCCTTCCCAAACATGGGTCAGCTTCTAGATCTTTCTCACAGGAACCACCCCTATGGCCCCCTGCTACCAAAACCTTTCCATGTAAACCCACTACACTCTTTAATAAAATCATCCTCATCTCAAACCTCAATCTCTTTGTGTTGTATTTTCTCCCCCTTCCTCTTTGAGGAGGGGGGAGTGAGAGAGCGGTTGTGGTGGAACTCAGCTGCCCACTCAAGTAAAACCATCACACATGGTTTAGTGGGTGATGGTGGCAGGGAGATGGTTGGATCAGATGATCTTGGAATTCTTTTCCAGCCTTAATGATTCTATAATTCTATGCAGAATCTCTCACTTTTCAGGACAAATGAGATTAGGAATATGAAACAAATCTTCTTTTGCTCTCAGCTGCTCAATGGAGAGACCCTGGACCTGGTTCATGTGTTGTCATGTAGATGGACCCTGTTACCAATCCTCAGCTCTGCCCCTGTGTTCAGCCCCATGAGTAAGGGTACAGCCTGCACAGGGTCACCCTTGTCTCCAGGATCACTGTAGCTGTCCTTCATTGGCCTGGCTCTCTTCTCTTCTGTTATAAGCAAGTAGAGACCGCTTATAACTTATAACTGCTCGAGTTACTGCTTAACTTCCTTCATATTAGCGGGGTTCCTGGGACTTGAGTAACTTTTCTATTTCTTGAAGACTTTTTATCATCCTGGTATCATTCTACATAAAGATACTGTAAAGTAACATATTTTTTTTTAATTTTTACTTTTCTTTTTCCCCTATAAATCAACTCCCCTTTTTATATAAGATTATAATCTTAGACTGTTTAGAGTCTGTGAAAGCCCTAAATATAGGCTAAATAAACACAGAAATCTTTCAAATATGTGGGTTATGGCTACTGCACTAGTGAAGAATAGCCTACTGAAGAATAGCCATGAGCAGCTTATACAGAGATATTGTATGGTTCTTCCGTCTGCTTTCAACAGTACTGTTTCATGGATCCCCAGAAAATCTCATAGATATGACATTGTTCTCCTAGGTGAGGTCTGCTCCAATCAGGACATTAGGTCTTTTACCTGGCATTAATAACCACAAAAAGGGAGAAACTCATTTGCTGTATCTCTTGTCTGGTTATAAAATATAGCATATATTTAAGTGATATGATGCCCATAAAAATAATAGACACACTCTTAATCCTAAAACACAGAAAGAAAGGAAGAAAGGAAGAAAAGAAAGGAAGACAGGAAGACAGGAAGAAAAAGAAAGAAAGAAAGAAAGAAAGAAAGAAAGAAAGAAAGAAAGAAAGAAAGAAAGAAAGAAAGAAAGAAAGAAAGAAAGAAAGAAAGAAAGAAAGAAAGAAAGAAAGAAAGAAAGAAAGAAAGAAAGAAAGAAAGAAAGAAAGAAAGAAAGAAAGAAAGAAAGAAAGAAAGAAAGAAAGAAAGAAAGAAAGAAAGAAAGAAAAGAATATAAAAGTGATAGGAAAATATGATTGGATATGACTGTGTGACTAGTATGTCATACAGAAATGTCAACAGCAATAAAATAAAATAAAATAAATAAATAAAAGAGAGAAAAGGTATACAATGGTCATATTGTATATGCATCAAACACATTGATGAGCTGGAAAAAAATCATACTGTTTCTCTGGCTTGTTTAACAGATGAATTATTGGTCACACACACTTAACAAAAACAACGAGGTGGAAAGGTGGGAAGGCAGCTTTGGAAATCAAGACCAAGTTGGATGTGACTTTAAGCAATGTGTTTTAGTGGAAATGGAAGCCCATTGGGGTGTATGGGGGGTGGGGGATAGGGAGTTGGAGGGACAGGGCTGTGATTCAATAATCCTTCTATTCCAAACTGTTCTAAGATTCTCTGATTCCATGGTTGCCTAGTACATTCCTGTGCTCATAGTTTTTGTCTAGTACATTCCTGTGCTCAGAGCAGGAAGGATCAGCTAAAGTGGGTTGCTCAAGGCTGTGTTGTCACATTTTGAGTGTTTCAAGGATGGAGATTCCACACTCTTTGGTAAACCAGCTCCAGTGTTTTTTATTGCTGTTTGCTTTAAGCAATAAGACAAAGGTAGGAAAAAAAAAAAAAAAAAAAAACTACTTTTTTGTTTGTTTTTGTTTTGTTTTGTTTTGTTTTGTTTTTGTTGTTCTTGTAGGCTGATAAAACCTGATACAAAGTTTTAAGGATGTTCTTAGGGACTTAATTTTGTTTGTGGCTATAGATGTCTGAGCAAGATTGTTGGAGAACTTTGTTAAAAATAATAATAATAATAAACTTCTTATATCAGAAATACCATTTTCATATTTTTGATGGGTTTTTGGAATACTGGAATGTTCAGATGACATCACTTATTAACTGAAATTCTAATATTTAATTAAGATCACTACTTAAGATCATGCCTCACAAGTGTCTTTCTGGCATCAGTCCATTTGATATAACCCAGAACAAAGCATCTAGCTTAGAGATGAGGAATCTCTTATAGTTGACTGGTACAGATCCCAAGGGGTTGCTCTGCATCCATACCAATTTTTTTCTATGCAATGCATCAAAACAAGCATTCTCCTCATTCATGTGATATCCATATCCCTTACATGGGTCTTTACTGGAATCAAATTAAGTATATTACAAATCTTTTCTAGCAAATCACAGTATAATGTCTCTTTCATCCTGAATACATGAACAGCTATTGGTAGACACTACAAACCAAAGCACAGGAGGACTTGGCAGTGTTACCATGCAGTTCTTGATCTTTTACAGTTGGCATGGAGAGTTAGGTGGACCCATTTATCATTCTGTAAATCATCAACTTAGGTGACACATTAAAGAGGGGGAGAAAGGGCATGTTAGGAACAGCTCTGCTGGAGTAATGTCTGTGGTTCAGACAGCACAGAAGGGTGACAGGATAAAGAAAAAAACTGATGATAAATAATAGTTTCACATTACATTAAAAAATAGAAAAGAAGAAAAATCATTGGTCTTCCCTGTCATTATCTGTAAATAGCATTTCTATTGTGTATAATTGCCACCATCATGAACATAATTACTTTAAAAAAATCAAGAGAAAGGGAGCAGAGAACTAACAGCAAGGTATTATAACACACGCTAACCAGTCCAGTGATCACTATTGTGTGGTGTCTGGTGTCTTTATGGTCTCTGATCATTCAAACAACTTAAATTGCATTATCAGTTTCATAAAAAAGAATCTGTGGATATCATTTTATGAAATAATTTCTAAAAATATGTTTATCTCCAGTAAATAGAGACCACTTCTCTGTTTGTAGCTACTAATGTCAGGAAAGAAAGTGAATATCCATTCTAACTGGAGACATTAGCCGTATCCACAGCTCGGTAAAGTCAGTAGATAGAGGATCGATAATAAATAATAATACTAAGAATCATAATTAAGCAAATATGCACTGTCAGCATCTGTAAGTTACCAAAAAAAGGCCCAAGCTCACATGTGAGCTTGTGAACATATTTGGTATGTTTTCCCTGAAATGATCTGGTTTATGAAGAGGCAGACCTTTCTTGGTATATTTTCCAAAACATAAGTGATAATTCAACTGAAAGTTGGGGTTAGTTGACATAGAGCTGTTATTTGTTGCTGAAAAATCATTCTGAAAAGTTGTATCATAATGTACAGTTCTGTAAGAATAAATCTACATAAATAGAGACTTTTATGTATGGACAACATTCATGTAAAGGGAAATTAAGGTATGGATGTCTCATATATATTTTAAATATATTTTTTAAATCCTTAATCTGAATTCTCAAACTGTTATTTGCAGTTTTTATTATGGAATTTATTTTCCTTTCCTCCTTAAACATATAGCTTTTTTTGGAGTGGATGCTTCACTGCCATCATTACTGCTAAGCAATTACTATAAGAATTCTAGCTATTCCACTGAAAATAGAAGCCAAGGTTGATGTTCCAGAAGACCAAACAGACCTTTCAGAGACCAGTACTATGAACCCTGATGTCACAATTTACATTTAAAGATTTGGATTTGGTTTTGAGGGTTTTGACATTTCTGACATCCAGTGACATTCAGCACAGCTGTACTGAATTATAGCAGAAACTGATCTGGAACTGAAACTAAGAGCACATGTCAATCATTTTTACCTTTTTACCAGTCCACCTTTAAATGGACTTTGACACAAAAGCAGAAGCACTGATTGAATATGACCACTAATACATATATGATGTATTAAAAAAATGTTATTTTTTGAAACGTTAAACACGACAGTAACATCTGACTCAGTAAAAATGTTCAGCAACATTTGAATACCCTCAGTAAAGACTATTTGGTTTAGTGAATTACTCCATGAAGCTGGAGGGATTCTGCTATGGGTGAGAGAGCCTCTTCTTTCCTGTTGAATGCTCTATTTAATAAAAATATCCACTAGAACAGAAATGGTGCCTACATTCCTCACTTACTTTTTCTCACCTTGCCTGAGATGGGAGATTCATTCTTACATAGTTTGTGCCAAAAAAAAAGAAACATTCACAGTGGCTATGTCTCAGCAGGAAGATGGAAGAACACATATTGTTTGTATAAAGGTGACCATAATTCTATGAACAGTAGGAAATAAAACAGTGGTAATACAGGGGTGTAACTTGCGTTTATTTATGGAGATGCATTGTGGTTTTGCTGGTTAGTGTAACACCTAGTCCAGTTCAAAGGACAAAATAATTACAACTCATTGTTTTACAGAAGTCTGGTTCCAGGCTTATATTGTTGATTCTTACTATCCTCCATTATCCTTCACTTCCACATAAATGCAGAAGTTTTACACTTTGGAATTTAGTAGGCAAAAAATTCATGTTAAAACATGAGTCAGATACATATGGAAAATCAGTCTAATTTTCTATCAAAAATGCCTGGTTCAGAGTTCTCCACAATGGACTGAAAGTGGATGAAGCCAATGAAACAGAGATAAAACTGAGATTTTTTTGTTGTTGTTTTATTGTTTTCAGGAGGAAATATGAGAGAAAAAGAACAAATGAACCAGAATGAAAATTGTCCATAAATGAAAATGAACCAGAATGAAATTGTCCATAGGCTGCCAGATCTGTGTCACACGGAGAGAAAAAAATGTCATCTTCAGTCTTCATTTTAAGCTAGTAGAATTTATGGCTGATTTTCTTGATTCCCAAATAACATGCTTATAGAAATACTCTTCAAGGTCAGTCTCAAGAAGTCTGTTGGCCATATTTGTTTTATTTTAACAGAACAATCTTAGTTTAGATTGTTCTGATGATTTAGAAACTAATTATTTTAGGTCATATTAACCTGAAAAAAAATAAGAAAAACAAACTTTATACATTGTTAGAAAATAATTTTATTATTAATAAACTTACTAAGCTGGAAAGCAAGTTCTTCCTTGGTTAGTAAAGAACATAACCATATGTGTGCATAAAATACACATACACACACACACAAAACACATGCACACATCTGGGTTTGTAAATTTGCATCACAGAAGCTCCTTCTAAGCAACTGTTCTAATTCACTCTTTGTAAAAATTGAAATAGTTAGAAAAATGCTGATGAAATTAAGAAATAGAAAAAATAAGTTAAACTCCTAAAGTTAAATTCCTTACAAGTTCTCTAATTATAAGTATTTGGTTTAGGATTTCCAAGATGCTGACCTCCAAAAGAAATGTTTTGTATTCTGTCAGTAATAACACTAATAACAGAAATACAATATTTGAAAGAGAGTGTGCATATAAAAATTAATTATTCAGTACAAAACCTTTAACCTTTAAACCTTAAGCCTTTAAAGAGAAGAGATTAGCCTTGAGTGCTAATCTTTAGTCCAAATGATTAAAATGTCAGTAAGCCTAGTATTACTTTATTCTCTCTGGTTGAACATGTTGAAAATCACTTGCCAGATTATGATAAAAAATGTAAAAGCAGAAACAATTCAAACATGTTAAAAGATTTGCTGTGGAATTACACCAGTTTACCAGATAAATTGACTCATTTGTATTCTCTCTTTCTTTCAGTAATTTGGATGTTTTATTAATTCTAAATGATTAGCACAAGAATTTGACATTTATGGTATTTAGTTTGAGATCTCTGATTCTGAAGGTACTCAGACCAATATGTGTAACTCTTATGCCACTGAGGACATGAGTGGCACCGAGATGAATGGGGCTCCAGTCCACAAGAGACAGTCCATGTCACAGCTGCACCATTTCACGGTCTGTAGTAGTAGGTCTGACCTTCATCCCATGGTAGTTGTTGCTACAAATGGTAGTTGTTGTTACTAACGGTACTTGTTTCTAATATAGTACAGCTGAAATGTGGACAGTCATTGTAGTTTTCCTGATGGTAGCTGCAACAGAAATTCAGGATGGACTCCTTGGACAATATTTTCAGGGGCTCGTCTTACAGGTACTTGTAGTCAGCTAGGGCAGGAAAGAATAAAAAATAAAAATATTGTGCTTGTGTGTTTAACTATACAAAAGAAGTAGTGGTATTGATCTTCTGCAGATGTTATCAATATGGTTGATTAATATTCTTGTCTATTCAGATAATTATTAAAAACAAAAAAATAAGAAAGAAAAAGAAAGAAAGCTGTACCTTACTTCTGACTTACTTGTTAATGGAAATGATTTAAAATTCTATGGAATAGGAATAAACAGTGTTACACAAACTAGAATTATGGACAAGGTTCTTGAAATATCTGTATTAGTGTTAGGTCGGAGGTTGGACTCGATGATCTTGAGGTGTCTTCCAACCTAGGCAATTCTGTGATTTTGTGTGATGCTGTGATTCTGTATTTGGGACTTCAAAGATACATATATATATTTATATTGGGATTATTTGTTGTTTTCACTTTAATATTTTCACATGTTTCTAGTCAGGCTGAATCAGATTTATGTGTATAAATTTTGGAGAAGACTCTTAAAATAACTTTTTTTACTGAAGAATTAGATAAAAAATACATAACAACAAAAAAAAAAAAAATCCAGTCCAAGATTCTTTAAAATGTACCAACAATTTACACCCTGTTTTGGAAGATAGAAATGAAATTGACTTGTGGGTGAATCACTGAAACTAATCACTGAAAAATAATGAACATCAGAGGGAAAAAATGAACTTCAAAAAATAATTAATTCCAAGATATCTTATTTTAAACCTTATTTTAATGAACATTTTGAACACTGCTGATGGAATGATTGTTCTGTTTGACAAATGTATGGACTTCATTAGTGCAATCCAAACTATGTAATACATATTTTTAATATGCAGTTATTGATTTTTATGTATATATACATTTATGTATATATATTGTATATGTATAAACGTATACAAATTATTATAAATTTGTGTAAATGCATATGTATATACATTTATTATGTATATATATATTTATGTATAATGACCAAACATTTTTCAGTTGGCAGAGGCAAGATTATCTATGTCTCAGAATGCCTGAACAGCATTTTTATCTTCTGTGTTATCTTTTTGACATAAGTTTCTGGTAAGCAGTTTAAAAAACTACTGAGTTTGATTAAATCCTTAAGTTCAGAATCTTTGGGAAGTAGATTCTGGCAGATTTTTTCAAATATTTAAGAGAACAGACTACCAAAATGTGAGTTACAAAATATACCAGTCATGATTTTTTCTACAGAAGAACTTGAAAGGAACTCCACACATACCAAAACAAGGAGGACTTAAGAAGATCGCCTTTGTGAATTGCTTAGGTTCTTGTCAAATGTACCTCAGAAAAAAAGCTAAAGATCCCATAGAAGTATATGTCCTAGAGTTGTCAGTAAAACTGCCTCTTCACTATATTTACACCATATTTTTCAACACTTTATTATTTTTTAATATAAGAATAAAGGAAACAATTTATTTTTGATGGTGTGCCCCGACTTCTATGTGTTTCTTAAAAAAGAAATGACAGAGGAACATTGAAAACCATATGAAATATATTCAAAGTTAACCAACAAATAATTATAAACAGAAATTTAAAAATATGTTCTATAAGAAGCTCTGAAAAAGTTACACTTGTACAGACATCTTGCACATCAAATTACTTGCATATTAATTTTTACCCTGAAGATACATTTAACAACAAGAATATCAAAACCCAGAGAAATAATCTGTAATGTAAATTAAAGAATTGCAACTATAAAAGCATTAATGGTATTGCTGAAATAAATTAATGACTCAAAATATTTCTCAAAATATTTTTATAAAGATATGATTATCTTCATTTTCTACATCCACCCATTTTTGACCTATATCTTATTATATGCTATTTTTTTGTCTGAGCTAAAAGATATTGAACTTAAAATCTTTGCAAAGATTGACAAGTGTTAAGTAGTAGCAATAAGCATTTCAGAGATGAATTGACCATTGTGTTCAATAGCCAACTATCAAAACTACAGTATACTTGATAGACCTGATTCATATTCTTACACTATTAAAAATCCACCTCATTTCCTTCAGCACAATGATTAACACATCTCCTTTCTAACCAAAGTATTTAAATAATGATACAAGCCTATAAATAAGATACTGTGAGAAAAGTCAGAGTAAACCTTAAGGATGTCTTCTATTTTATATTCATGTTTGCCTGTTAGTTATCAGTGAACAGAAGACAGATTGCTCTTAAGGAAAAGTTGCTAGTGTGAGCTTACAAATAATGTATATCTGACACATACACTGGGTTTGTGCAAAGATGTGTTTGTGTTTTTATTATCAGTTTGGAAGACATCTCCATATCATCAAGTATTCCTTTAAATAACATAGTTTTTCTTAAGAGCTCTATGTTACTGTGTATTGGAAGTATGACTGTAGAGGAAAAAGAAAAACATAGATGGACATTGAATTGAAATTTGGTAATGAAGACTCATGATCTAATCTGCCTTGTTCAAGTCATGCAACAAAGCAGTGGATGCATTCCTTTCTTTTGTTTACCCATAAAATGTTTTAATCTATAGTTCATTACTTTCATACTCACAAGCTCAGTTAAATTAATTGATTAAAATTAAATTGATTTAAATTTAAATTTAAATTGATTTAATTGATTTAAGAGGCTATGTTCTTTTCTTATTCTTTTGTACTTATAGTGGTTCTCCTTTTCTTTTAAATAAGAAATTCTGCTATCTCTTTATCTCTCTCAAAAAACAAAAAACAAACAAACAAACAAACAACAAATTCAGCATCCAAATTGATAGATTTAAATATTAGATACATAGTTTTAAATGATAAAAGATATTTAACTCATTAGAAATCATCTCAGTGAACATGTAAAATACTTTATTTATTTATTTATTCATATTTATTTAGGAAAAACAAACAAACATCACAAATTCTTGAGGAAGGATAAATAGCTAGAAATTTCCACTTTGTTTTTAAGAATTCATACAATGGAAAAAATTACAGCAGAGTTGTCTAGTCAGGCGTTTAGATTAATACATCCACATCTGCATAGATTTCATATTTTTTTTTTTTTATAAAATTATGTGCATCTTTTGAAATGTTGCAATATCTGTCTGAATTCTCATCCTTAGCAACAGTACATGTTTTACTGCAAATTATGTAGTGTCAGGAATGCTTTTAATATGTTAGGTAGATTAAATTATTAGCTTCTGAAAGCAGAATTTCTTCAAAAGTACCAGAAAATATGAAATGAAAAGCTACCAGATCTACAAGTTATAGTAAAAGGTGAGATCTTCAGATACAGGTGACCTGACTCTGTTGACTTATCAGAGTCAAATGTATGCCTGCTTCAGAGCCCTGCTAAGGACTTTCACTAAGACAGTTTCACAAAGTTAAAAGTATATAATAAGGTGAGATATATGACAGATTTGTAATTGTCATTGATAAATACACTTACTGCAATAGCACTAATATATGATAATAGTGCAACCAAAATGCTTTCTCGGGTAAAGGTTTACCAAAGAAAGGTCCCTGTCTTGATGAAGGAGAAAGGAGTGCATCCCACTGACTGCCTCTTCTACGTATCCAGTTTCTTCTCTTTATCTCCCCTCTTCTCCTCTTCCCCTGCTCTTCTCTTTCACTAACCTGTTTTTTTTTGTTGTTGTTTGTTTTTTTTGTTTTTGTTTTTGTTTTCATAATACTAACTCTTAAAACTAACTCTTTTTTAATATTCTAACCTAGTCTGTTCCCCCAGGGGTAATGTTTAGCATGATTTGGGTGGAGAGTTGAGTACTATAGTCATAAATGACTAGCATATACTTTATTAATCTTATTATCATATTCAAGGGTGTTGACTTTAATATTCATTTCATAAATAATGAAGCAAAAGATTTCACTCTGGGCACCATGGCCTTCAAGATTCTGTTCTGCCATCAAATCAAGGCTGTCCAGCCACTGCAAGACTCCCTTCTTTGGCAACCTCTCATACCAAGCTTGCAGACCTCCATCTGCAAAATTCATATAAATAATAAGCAGGAACAACTACTCAACTGTTTTTCTCCCAAGGCCAGTGCTTATTAGTGACACTAACAAGTCTGACTATTCTCCACAACAGGTTATCTCAGTTAAAAGACCGTCATTTAAATACTTTTCACCTTTTTTGCTACTCATTTGAGTAGAAGTCCACTGCGTATTTCCCCAGGTTCAACCACCAAAGTTCATCTGCAAAGCACTTTGGCTGGAAAGAGTATTGTTCTGATAGATAATTAGGTATCATGTAGAGATTTGTGTGTGTGTGTCAGGTGCTACTATGATTATTCTGCCTTTTATCCTATGTATTTCTTAAAAAAGCTTTATGTCTATTTCTAGTGTCCTAGAAATAATGGTTTGATACAGAGTTTACAAACAGTTCTGCGATAATAGCCCTGTATCTTGTCCTTGATCTGTCTAATATTATAAACCACATCAACATGATATATATATACATATGTCGATATGTATACATACCTTTATTCCTTTGTAAGTACACAATAAACAAATTAAAAGACTTCTACAACAAACCTTTCATACCAGCCAAGTGACACAATAGTAGTCAAAAAAGGTTGACTAGTTTTATGTGGACATAAATCTCAGACTTTTTTTTTTCTTTCAAGATTATATTTATCATTTTACATAAAATATTAAACTCTCATAATAGCTGGTGATAATACTACAACAGAACTTCATCAAATAATTTACATCAGTAAACAGTACTGATTTTTTTTCCATATTTTTTCACCTTTATTCTTGTATTTTCTTCTCTCATCTTTTATCCTAAAATCACTGACTTGGGTTTTATGGTATCTGTGAAAGTCATTCATCTTTATTTACTTTCTGCCTACCCTTTTCTTTCTCACCTTTATTTTTTTACCTTCCAAGTTTTACCTCCCACTTTTCTATTCATGCTGTGTGTCATTTATCAGCTGCAAAAAAAACAAAAGCGTTATTGTACAGAGATTCATTTAGAAGTCCATGACTTGGTATTGCACAAGATTATGTTTCCAGTTCTAGCATAAAATAATGTTTCTGAATATTTATACAGTTTATATATCACAAGAGAAATCTGATTCAGCTGGCTGGTGTTGTCAAGCTCAGTTACTGATGTCCTCTCATATAGATTGCTCTTCATAGATATTATATATGCCTAATGATGTCTACACTGTCATGAATAATATGCTTAATCTCAATTTAAAGGATGCTTGACCTCTGCTTTGCCCAAATTACATTACAATTTGCAGATTTATATAGCACTTAGAGATTGTTCTTCTATCATCAAGCTACATTACTTCTTGCTTTGCTTGATAAGTGATACTTTCTACATTATCTATGATCTTTTTTCTTCAGTTATTAAATACACTATTTTGAAAAGGAACACAGGTATAAATTACTTCTATTACTTATAAATTATTTCTTTATGTAACATATATATGTTATATGTTATGTTATATATATATGGAAATACATGAATTCATGTGGAACTATATGAATACTTTTGTATTTAAAGTTTTATGGTAAAATCCAATTAACAATAAGTGGTAGCATATATGGACAAGCTTGGAAGTAGGTTGGGGCATAATATAGAATGAAATACAGGAGCATATACCATCACCTCTAACTTTGAAAGTCCTTTTACTTGTCAATTTTTTTCCTGGACAGTTATGCAGACTCCAGACTACTTTGGACAGGGAAATTTTTTACTATCCATTCATACACTGATTAGCAAAATGGCACTTTATGATATTCCTGTAATCCAACTAGTAAAGACAAAAACAGATTCCTAAAAATTTCATCGATCCTTCAAAAACAGATTATAATCATGAAGTTAATTACTTCTTGTAAAAAGAAATAACTGCAGTAAAAATTATTTATTTGAAACTAGAAATAGTTTCACCATTTCACTAAAAATAAAGACTATAAATAATAAGAAAATGTGCATAATTTATATGTAACTGGAAAGCATGAGGTATTTGAAAACTGTAAGGACAGAGTAAATCAGCTCTGTCAGAATCAGTTCTGTCAAAACTTTAAGGTATATTTGGAATCAATTCTCAATGCAAGAATCTGGCAAGAAATTAGATGTGAAATAAGATGGACAATAAAGAAATTATAAGCAAACAAGAAGCAAAGGCAACATTAAATATATTTAAAATCGTAAGTTAATATAATTGTAATCATAATAAAAGTTAAATATAATAAAAAGTTAAGAGAAAAAAGTGATTGAAATAATATTAATGAGATCTGTAAAATTTATAAATATTATTTATTTATTTATTATTATTTATTACTGTATTATAAATGCAGTAAAGGAAAGGATTGTAATATTGCCTTAATGCAGTATTTGCTTTTCTTAGAAGAAACTCATCTTTCAGTAAAGAATATAAAAGTTTGGAAAACACTGAGACAGACAAAAAAGGAATGGAAAAGGTATTATCAAATAGGAAATGTGGACATGAGTATAAAAGCAAAGTTAATAATGTAAGAAAGTATTATAATCTAGAAGTAGATTTTACACTTTTTCTTATATTCTTGCAATTCTTAACTACGTATATAGACAAGGGAAGAATAGAGGCATGAAGCCTGAGAAGAAACTATGTGCTACAGATGGTTTTCAGGCAACTCCTGAAAGACTGGTCTTCTGGAAAAAAGTTACAGTGCAGGGAACCTGACACTGGCAATTTTAAGACAGCTTTTGAGACTCTTTTTTGAGACTATTTTTGCTTTTCTTTTGAATATTTTTTTTTCCCTTATATTTACGAGAAACTTGCTATGGGATAACAACACTTTCCATTCAGTTTACCTCTTAAATAAATTTGGATAGAAAAACATTTCCTGCAAAAAAAATACTTTTTACTAATATAGATCACTAAAATATTAATGGAAATAGGGTATATTTTAAGATATATTTTTACATATTTTGAAGTAGAGTGCAAAAAAAAATATAAAAAATAAATGTGCAGATTCCAGAAAAAATAAAGTGTATGGAGAGTTTCCTTCATACTTACATAATAATTGCCTTGCTGAATCATATGAAATAATATGCTTTAGATGTGGAAAAATAATACAAAGCATTCAAAAAACAAAAGTATTTATTCTCATTAACCATTTAGTCTAAGTCTCACTCTGTAGGCAAAGGAAGGAGCTGGGATCCTAGAGATCAGCTCAGTATAGCTATCCAAATCTGCCTTGATAGTAGTTACTGTAAGCTCAAAGTTTTGTTGAATCGTGTTTGATTAATTCCTCAGTGCTCCCTGCCCATGCTAAGTCAGTCTGGGTTGCCCTGAGCCTGCTAACATAAAAACGTATATCTGGGTATGGTGACAGTAAAGGAGCCAGCACTTCCCCTGAGGGAGTGAAACATAGGAAGTTCTGTCTGAATATCAGGAAATGCTTCTTTACTGTGCAGGTGATACAACAATGGTACAGAGGGGCTCTCCCTCCTTGGAAATCTTCAGAAGCCATCTGGACATGGTCCTGGGCAACATGTTCTACAGAGCCCTGCCTGAGCAACAGGGTTGGACCACATGATCTACAGAGGTCCTTTCCAACCTAAACCATTGTGTGATGCCACCTATGCTAAAGCATTGCAAAACATTTAAAGACAAGCTTTCTTTAGAAACTGAACTTTACGCAGATGCATTCTTGAGATGCTTGGAGTCCTGTGCAGTTGATTTTCCCAAGTTTATGGGTCTGCAGAGATCCATCAATATTAAATCATACCAGTGATATTCATCAAAAGACTAAGAGGCTCTGAGGAAAGAGATTAACATATTTTACTATGTTAACAGCTATTGCATATGTATAATGTAATATATAACTATTCTGGATTAATATACAACATTGCAGTAAGATCAACTACCCAGTGAGAAGCAATAACAACAGACATAGAGAATGAATTTAGTCACTGAACTGCAGAACATGTGAATTTTAATCCAGCTTTAACTGAAAGAACTCAAAAAACCTTAAGGATCTATTAACTGTGGAGATAATATGTAGGCCTACATAATATATTTCTCTAAGTAGGACATTCTTTCCCTGTGTAAAGCATAACTTGATATTGATGGAACACTGTGCTTTTACTCAACATATGAAATTTTAATGATGAAAACATGATTCACAAATTAGGCATTATGCAGATGTACATGATTTATGCATTGAATTAATTCTGAGCAAGACGAAAAGGACAAGCAGGTCCTTTTGACCCAAATTTGACTTTGATTTTGCTGTTTTAGCCATGACCTACTTCAGAGCTGTCTCGGGCATATTTATAAAATACTCAGCATTTAGACCATATGGTGCAGTTAGAGGCACAGAGCACTATTTGAACCTTCCCTAGAATTAGACTTCAGAGTCTTGGTATCCTTTAAATTTAAACCTAACTTTTTAACTTAATGAATATCATACAACATACATGTGGTCCAGAAATCTCTTCTGCCTTTGAAATAGGAATTCCTTGCAAGGATTGAATCATAGGTCTATATTTTCTTCAACAACAATTAGACGTATTTACAAAAATATGAGCTGTGTAATTCTGGAGGTACCTAACTACAACTAATCCCACTGATGCTAAAACTGTTAGCAACATAACAGAACAGACAAAACTTGGAAGTAAAAAAATGACAATATATTCTTACATAAATTTTTAATGCAGGAAGAAATAAAGAATTATGGGCTGGGCAGGAATATTAGGAAATTATTCATTCTATTCACCTGCCTAAATCATGACATTCTATGATACTCATATTATATACTAACTATATATATTTATAACTTGTGGCGCATTTTAATCCATTCTTGAAGACCCAGTGAGAAGAATCTAACTTTTTTCCTAAGTAGGGCTTCTTAGTGCCTTGTTAAACTTACTGATACTTGCAAAACTCCATGATTTTAGCAGTGAAACATTACGAATTTTTACACAGGTGCAATTTTCTTGTCAGATTTGCTGGAAATCTACCCTTAAGCTTTTTCATTCAAACATTTTTTTCTCAGTTTTCTTGTAGTACAGTACAGAGGCACAAAGTCAGAAATCTTTAAAAGTCAAGTTATAGGAATCTAATACCTCCATTTTGTCTAGAAGTCCTATTAGCCTATTGTAGTAGATCAGGTTGTTTTTAAGTGATTCTTCTTGACACGTCCTTTTTGGCTATTAGGCAATTATATTATTCCCCCCCCCCAACTTTTTTTTCCTTTTTTTTTTTTTTTTCTCCTCCTTTATTTTTATTTTTATTTATTTTTATTTTATTTTATTTTTTATTTTATTTTTATTTTTGAGAAGCTTGAAGTTTGGCAGTTTGATTATTTATTCCAGGTATTATTTAGAAATAGAAGCAAAGCCAACATGCACAATTCCTCCTTTTTCATATTTTTTTTAAAGTGTGGCACTCCAATTGCTTTTTTCATCTTTGCTCCACAAATTCTCAGAATAATTAACATTGATGCTTAAACTTTACCACTGTATTCTTTAAATACATATGAAGAAATTCAGATGTAAAATATGAGAACTTTTAACTTATATAAATACTCTCTAGCCTACTCTTTACTTATTCAAGGCTGAAATGTTTTATTTTAGGTTTTAATTATATTGACTTTTAGGCTTCCTTTGTCATTTTAGCCAAGCGTTATACATAAAATTACTAAACATTTTGGCTTTCTTAGCATTGTCTGCCAGTGGTTTCCTACTTTGATAGTGGCAGACCCATTATTAGCAAACTGATTTATTCACTCTCTGTATATCTTCTTGTTTTTGAGATCCATAAAAAATCATCCCAGTGATCCATTATGATATTTGGGGAGCTATTTATTCATTTGATCACATGTGAGTATCTATTCTGTCTATACTAAACTGTATAATTAATAGTGAATTGAATACTCCTACTGCAGTGGACAGTGAGTACTGCTTTATTTCTACTGCCAAGGAGAGAGTTTTTGATATTATTTCCATGTACCATGCTACTATTACATTTTATGTGAATATATCAAATACAAAGTGTAAAAATATTGTCTCGAGCAGAATGTGGTTTTGGAGATGTAATCTGGTTCTCTATAAATTAATTGTTTCTGCAAACACCTATTACAATTGAATCTAAGGCCTCTTCACTGTGTTGGTGATTGCTTATCTTAGAGTGATTATTCCTGCAAGTACATTCTTTGCCAACATGCACAGGAGTTGCACAATAACTCTTACTGTTCCTATGTGAATAAATTTTTCAAATAAAGATAGTAGTTGCAACCAGCTGTTAAGATCCTCAGCTTCATATTATTGCTTTGTAAGTTTTTTGTCAGGTGTCACTGGCAGCAAGAAAAGTAAGGTTTAAGTACCAGGTTACTCTTAAAATAAATTAATAATCATCACCAGCTCCAAATACAAACAAAAGTGTATTTTAAACTAATAAAATCCTAATGGAAGAAGAAATAATATTAATAAATTAAAAAAAAAAAAAAAAAAAGGATAAAGAAAATAAAAAATAGTAATAAAAAAAAATCCCAACATTAACATTAACTAAATTATATATTGATTGGAATAGTAAGGAAATGTTTTACAGTATCTTGTTGTTTTTTCCTTGGCCTCTCCACTGTTACTGTAAGTGTTTTATAAGAAATATACGTTCCAAACTATTCTCTCCTACTATTTTCCCTCTCTTCCTTCATGAATTGCTGAATGGTTAGTGTCAAAGTTGTGAATGGTTAGTTGTCATAGAAATAAGGAATACATTTAGGCAGACTTATCCTCAGACTCTATGGAAAACTGAAGTGAGGAAGAAAAGCAATCTTATTTTATTGCTTCATAAAAAAACAAAACATCTGAAAATTTTTCAGTCAGTGCCTGCACAAAATTTTACTAGTTCAATTCCTAAAGCTGTTTGGAAAAGCAAACTTTTATTTTAATTTATTCTGATATATTTCTTGTGACTTTTGTGAAAAGCTTCTGCATTACCTTATTTGGATAAGAAATACATTATTTATGTATTTATTTATTTATTTTAGTGGAAAAACAAACTGAGAAAAATGATTTCTTGAGAGAAGTCTTGATATAAATTAGTCTGTTGTCTCAAGAAAGTGAGTTCTAAGCTCCTCCCAACAGTCCATATGTGTACTTCCATATGCATTCAGGTAAGCAAAAGGTGCATAACTAGTGTTTTGGTTATAAGTCATTCATTATCCATTGTATATTAAGTACCACATTTCTCTTTATTCATATCACACAAATTATTTTATAGTGTTCTATACCTCAAACCTAAGAACTCTAGTGCAAGAACGTTTGCACTGGCACAAATGAGCGCTAATCATAGGTCTTGTCTTTTTCCAGTTAACCTAAGTTTTCAGAGTTTCTGCCCTTGAAAATTGTACTAGATTTAACTAAAATAAATAATATACTAAGTTAAATGAAATAATAAAGTGTTGACACATCTCAATGGAAAGTAGTGGATGTAGAGTTCAAAATACTTTGAAATAACAGAAAACTCTATTTAGTTTGGTTTTACCCTTAACTGTCTTTAAAACGTAATTTAAAAAACATTGCCAAGCAGTTTTACCTTTTCAAATGATTTGTTACTATCAACTTCCAACAAACAAATTTTTTATTGTGTATATTGGTTCAATCAGTGTCAGATACATGAATTTATACATTTCTTTCTTTTCTGTATTAAGCTTGGTATACTGTGTTGAGTTTCTACAGAGATATAAATGTTCATTCATTTCTTCCAAATATATTTTAACAAACTCTTTGAGACATCTAATAGTAAGTAAACCTAATATGGCACAAGAGACTGAACAGACTGCTGAAAAGTTCCTAACCCTAAAGTAATCATTAGGCAGACATTTAGTATGTTTATACAGGAAACTTATGTAAGAAACTTTATACAAGAATGTTTCAACTGTTGCAGCATCTCTTCTCTGGTCTGTAAAACAAATCTCCATATACAGAAAACAAAGAATATAAAAAGATTTAACTTGTACTGCAAAACTACCTCCACATTCACATATTCTAATACTTAAAATTTCTAATTCATCCCGACCCTCTTATTTTTCTGATCTTTCTTAGGAAAACACAGCATGTGTTTTGGTATTTTGACTATGGCAGAGCAGGAAAACAAATGAAATGGTAACGTTTATTTTCTTGGAGAACAACAAAACAACAGATGCTAAATAATATGAATATCTATGTGATAGCAATGGAAGATGTTAAAAACACTTTTTTCCCCGACTCCAAGCAGGCACTGCTAGATTCCTTCTGAAAGAAAGGTCTATCCAGGAACAAAAAGTAGAGAGTAATTTTCTTTGTTGTTTTGCAAATGTATTAAAGTCAAAGACTGGAACAAATATCAATATGTTAATGAATCTTCTGGTTCTCCAATTAATTTTAGGCAGCAACTTGCTACACTTTTCATTATCCCAATTGACATTTTATTCACTTAGTTAAAATTACACTGCATGAAAACTGCAACTGTGTTAATATAACTTAGAATGAAAAGACATAGAACATCACACATTTCCGTATATTAGCAATCAACACATATTTGTGCAGTTTTGTTTGTTTATTTGTTTTTTTTTTTTTCTCCATAAATGTTAAATGAAAAGTCTTTAATTCCTAAATTGCATAATATGCTTGGTCTTTGCAACATGGCATATTTGCATATTGAAATGGCTGAAAAATAAGAACAATGAACCATGCTGTGAAATAAGAATATATAGATATATGTTTACATTGTTTACTTACTCATTTCAGGGTGTAATTTGTTAATAAAATCCAGTGAAAATCTATTTACACAGATTTAAATAGACATTGACATATTTCTACATTTGAAAATTTTCTACATTTTTTTCCATTATTAATGCTAAACCTCTCTCCTGATTTCAGCCAGGATGGATTTAATTTACTTCCTAGTAGCTGATATGGTTTTATGTTTTGGACCTTGATGAGGGAATAGTGTCTGCCCTCAGCAATTACACCAATGATGCAAAGCTAGGAGGAGTGGCTGACACGCCAGAAGGCTGTGCTGCCATTCAGTGAGACCTGGACCAGCTGGAAAGATGGGCAGGAAAAAAACAAATGAGGTTTAATAAGAGCAAGTGTAGAGTCCTGCACCTGGGAAGGAACAACTGGATGTATCAGTACAGGCTGGGGGACGACCTGCTGGAGAGGAGCTCTGAGGAGAAGGACCTGGGTGTCCTGGTGGACGACAGGTTGACCATGAGCCAGCAGTGTGCCCTCGTGGCCAAGAGGGCCAATGGGATCCTGGCATGCATTAAAAGGAGCATGGCCAGCAGGTCAAGGGATCCTCCACCTCTACTGTGCCCTAACAGCCAGGACAGTTGACCCAAACTGGCCAAAGTGATATCCCATACCATATGCTGAACAATAAAACTGGGAGTTAGTCAGGGGAGTAGCCACTGCTCAGGGAGTGGCTGGGCGGTGAGCAACTGCATTGTGATTCTATGCATCACCTGCTTTTTATATTATTATTATTACTATTGTTATTGTTATTATTAATTATTATTATTATTATTTTCCTTCCTTCCTTCCTTCCTTCCTTCCTTCCTTCCTTCCTTCCTTCCTTCCTTCCTTCCTTCCTTCCTTCCTTCCTTCCTTCCTTCCTTCCTTCCTTCCTTCCTTCCTTCCTTCCTTCCTTCCTTCCTTCCTTCCTTCCCTTTTCTGTCCTATTAAACTATCCATATCTCAACACACAGGTTCTTGCATTTTTCAGTTTTCCCTGCTGTGGAGGGATGGGGGTGGTGGGGTGGTAGGTGGAAATGAGGGAATGACTGTGAGGTGCTTAGCTGCCTTCCAGGTTAAACAAGGGCATACTCTGTTCATGCTTTGATTGTGTTTTTTTCTTGGCACTTTTGTACAGTTTTAGCACTTTCCCAGCTGTTTCAGGGTACATTTTCTCTATGGATTCCAAGATTGGGTTCAGGTTTAATTTCTAAAGTTTTCTGCATACCACTACCCATGTTTCTTTCAGAGCTCAGAGGCAACAGAGTACTGTTTGTCTACTCTTGATCTAAACTACACCTGAAGTAATGTTAGATTGGGAATAAATAAATAAATAAATAAATAAATAAATAAATAAACAAACAAACATTAAGAGGTTTTGTTCAGCTAAGATATCCAGATGGTTTCCCATTCTTTATTTAGACTGCAACTACTTATGCCTTCTTACAGTTTGATAGTATGTCAAGTACCTTGTCTGTGCAAACCTTTAGATGACCTTTTCACAATCCATAAAATGATAGTGATGCTTAAGAATGAGGACTCTTTTCTCCTCCCCCCGCACGAGATATGTACTTCTTAGTACCAAAACCATACTTTCAACACTTCAGTAAGTGACTTGGTTGCTGAGCTCCCACAGCTCCTATTGAAATCAAGATTAGTAACCTGATATGCTGTCTTATTCATTTATCTGATACATTTACATCACAAAGCCACAATTCTATGATCATTAATAGCAGTTACAACTATGCAAACTCAGATAATTACAATAAAAATTGCAATTCATAGCAAAAATTGATAATCTGTGGGAGTCCCGAAAGAAGTTTTCTTCTCTGATTACAACATTAAACAATGGACAGGTGTTTTATGGTGTCTTCTGTTTTTATTCAGAGTATCAAGTACAGACAGCTGCTTGTGGAAGCAGAAAGCCATAGTAGGTTGAATAATGGCACTAATCCAACATTACCTCTTTTATATTCTCATAAGATCTCACCCGTTATGTCTTTTATTTTGACAAATATACTGATTTTATGAAGAACACACAGGTCATTTTTCTTTATTAGTTCCTCTGATAGTGAAGTACTCCTTTATGTTCACACAAGTCTTTTGGAAATAACTTTCTGTTTTTATAAATAGAAGTCCTGTATACTGGTAACAAATCTTAAAAGAAAGTGGAAAGTTGTTAGGAAGCAATTAAAATAGGAGTGTTAACTAGCTGCACGTGATTTCAAACTGACCCACAAAAATGTGCTCCAAAGCCATGTGTTCTTATATTCAATCTCCCTTAGTACAAAGAAGCAAGAAAGAAAATCCAATAAATCCAATAAAACTGTCTAATAAAAATAATATAAAATAAACTTCAGAAATCATGACAAAATGAAAGAGCAATACAATAAATCCCCCCCCCAGAGTACTTCTTCAGTACTCTGGATAATCTCTTTCCAATGAGGAATGGTTATTTATTCATTATTTATTATTATTATTATTATTATTATTATTATTATTATTATTATTATTATTAATAATAATAATAATAATAATAATAATAATATCTGACTAAATTATGGATAATAAAAAAGTTGTTATCAATTTTTTATTGAGAAATTGATTATTTTTATTCTTTCTAAATTCATTATTCTGCAATATTACTCCACAGTTTTACCAGTCTGTGAAATCAAGAACTAAGTTCAAATACATAGATTTAACTCTTAAAACTAATATTATTGAATCACATACCTAGCCAGAATTTTTTGAATCACTAATTACAGCCCCCTAGTATCCTTATATTTAAACCTCCCTGCCTCTCACCCCAGGATAAATGCCTAATTTTCTCTGTCAATTACAGAGGGATCACAGGGAGATTTAAATCACTAGGCTATAGTTAGCCTTTGGGAATATTCCTTTAGTTTTTTTTCTTTTTATGTTGCATCTAGGTGAAGTGAATTCTGATTCTGTATAAGAATGAAATGAGGAATACATCATAATAAAATAAAATAAAATAAAATAAAATAAAATAAAATAAAATAAAATAAAATAAAATAAAATAAAATAAAATAAAATAAAATAAAATAAAATAAAATGCAACACCTCATTAGTGCAAGTTAATCCAAAATAAATAAAACAGTTATAGTATCTTGACAGGATACTGTTACCTTGGTTTCTCAGCAGCTGGCATGAATAGTAGAGCCCAGCACCACATAATTTATCTCTCTTCCATCTAGAAAATTGTTCTCATATTGCAGTTTGGTTTTCAATTCCCAAATGAGGAGCATATTCAGTCAACCTGTCTCAGGTCTCTTGGGAAATGTTACCTAATACTATCCTCGTTCTCTGTCACGAAATTGTTAAAATTTCAGCTTCATATAATGCTTGAAAGAAAAGATATAATGATAGTTTGCTTAATTTTACTGAACTATTGAAGCATACAGATCCCAAATTTCTGATACATTAGCTACGTCATTTTTATCAAGGTTATCTGTAACAGTCCTTGCCACTCCTTTTCCTTCACATCATGCTTCTTCCATCAACAAATCTAAGTTTGTAAAAAGTAATAGTGCTTGCAAAATTTGAACAGCTCTGATCAAAACCCCACACAACCTCTTCATATATATTTTCAACTATATTTGAAATATATATACCTCATATATATCTTCAACTATATTTTATATTCGTCTTTCATGAACAGAGGATAGGCGTTTCCTTCTCTATGAAGTACTGTCCATCTGCATTTTTGCTAAATTAATTAGGCAAATAAAACCATCTGAGCGTCCACTGTTCCAGTGGACCCACAGATGGAGAAAGAGTTCTTCTTATTCTTTAAAAATTAAGAATATAGATATAATTAATTCAAAAGCTCGTACATTCAAATATCCATACCAGAAATAGTCAAACCAAAAAATAGCTATAGTGTCATGTATACTCACTGGGAGGGTGGTATAAGAAGCTGGAAAGTGTATAATAAATAATAGTAACCCACAGAATCTGAGTATCAAGTATTACATATTTAAAATACCTGCTTGCAATACTTCTATAAAGATTAGAAAAAAGTTTGCTTTTCTGACAGACTTGAGAAATTCACTCTGGAGTCACTAGTACTAAACAAATTTTAAAAGGATATATTTCCCAAATAATTTAAATAAATTACTGAATTCTACCTAGGATGAAGACATTTATTTTTGACAAGATTTCATGCATATTTGTAGGGTGTGTTTTCCATGATGGTTGTATGTATGTATGTACAAAAGAATAACTCTCAGATTAAAGCAAAAGTGTGGATTTTCACTTGATCTAAACATATTCACTAGGTCTTAGTTTACTGTCCTTGAATTTGGAGCAGGATCCTAATTTAGCAGTTGCAACTAAACTATTGCCCTGGTTTCAGTTAGGACAGAATTAATTTTCCTCCTAGTAGCTGGTAGGGTGTTATGTTTTGGATTAGGATGAGAAGAGTGCTGATAACATGCTGATGTTTTAATTGTTGCAGAGCAGTGCTTACACCAAGCCAAGGACTTTTTCAGCTTCTCGCTCTGTCCTGCCAGCAGGCAGGCTAGGGGTGCAGCAGGAGCTGGGAGGAGACAGACCCAGGACACGTGACCCAAACTAGCCAAAGGGGTATTCCATGCCATCTGACATCATGCTATATAATGGCTAGCCAGGGTGAGGGGCTGGCTGCTTGGGGATAGACTGTACATCTGTCAGCTGCTGGTGAGCAATTGCACTGTGTATCACTTGGAAGGGAAGGGAAGGGAAGGGAAGGGAAGGGAAGGGAAGGGAAGGGAAGGGAAGGGAAGGGAAGGGAAGGGAAGGGAAGGGAAGGGAAGGGAAGGGAAGGGAAGGGAAGGGAAGGGAAGGGAAGGGAAGGGAAGGGAAGGGAAGGGAAGGGAAGGGAAGGGAAGGGAAGGGAAGGGAAGGGAAGGGAAGGGAAGGGAAGGGAAGGGAAGGGAAGGGAAGGGAAGGGAAGGGAAGGGAAGGGAAGGGAAGGGAAGGGAAGGGAAGGGAAGGGAAATTTTTGTGCCAAAGACAATGAGAGCTAGAAAACAGTAATTGTAATAGAAATGAAGATACAAGTAAAGGGTTTGGATATGACTACTTAAAGAACTGAAAAATGACTGAAGTAATTGTTATAGAAATGAAGATACATTTAAATGAAGATACGAGTAAAAGGTTTGGATATGACTACTCAAAGAATTGAAAAATGACTGAAAGGTAACCAAATATTTGCAATAACAAATCATATTAGTATGAAGTTTCTAAGGAACATTAATTCTGATATTAAGAGAAAGAAAAAAAAAAAAGAGAGGGAAACAAAAGTTTAAGGACATGCAGAAAAAATATAATGAGCTTGATAAAGTACAAAAGACAATGTATGCATAAACAGTATTCAGAAGAAAGATAACCCTATCCATCTGAAGTTAAAAAAATTCAAATGGTACTTCCAAAATAACATGGCTGCACTGCAATGTACAGCAAATATTCTAAAGAAACATATTTTAAATTCAAAACTGTTGTTCATATGTGTACTGCAATCTATTGCTAGTTGGAATGACCCATGCCTAGGTTGCCTGTGAGCTGATCCACTGAGTTTCCATGTATTAGTGCACTATCAACAGTATAATGAAATGCAGTTTTCTGTATTTATCATACTAGACCAGGGAACATAGGGGGACCCATCTGTCAGTGTACTATTAATCATCTTTTCTTCTTGCTTTTAGACTGATGTATCTGATAAAAAATTAGTTTTGTGACTGTTCTCCTTTCTATTTTGTAAGAGACATATGGTCATTTAATAGACAGAAAGCATGCATTTAATAGGAAAGAAGCTATATTGTTATGCAGTCATTCTGATTTTATTGTTCTTGTTCTCTCTCTTCTCTATGTACTGCAGAGGTAAAGATTAGAATAAAATAGTTCTTCTTTGTAGATTGCTCTGTAATGGAAAGAGGTTCCTCAGTGTTACAAATGAATATTATTATTATTAAATATAAATTTGAGTTCTCAGAACTCTTTTTGAACATATATCTTATGAAAACAAAACATAACAAAAAAGGATTTTTTAGATCTTTGAACTGCTATCATTCATATGTGTTGTGGTGTAACCCAGCAGGCAGCTAAATGTGACACAGCCATTCACTCGCACCTGCACCACCCCCTAAAGGGTTAGGGATTAAAATTGAAAAGTCCAAGAACTCATGGGTTGAGAAAAGGGTAGTGTAATAAGAAAGAAAAAAAAAAAAAAAAAAGTGGAAAAAATAAAACAGCAACAAAAAATCAAACAACAACACTAATGACAAAAAGAACTAAAAAAAAATCAAGTGATGCACAGTGCCTGCCAACTGATGCCCAGCCACTCCCTGAGCAGTGGCCACTCCCCTGACTAACTCCCAGTTTTATTGTTCAGCATGTTGTCATAGGGTATGAGATATCCCTTTGGCCAGTTTGGGTCGACTGTCTTGGCTGTCCCCTCCCAGCTTCTTGTGTACCTTTAGCATACTTGCTGGCAGGGCGGTATGAGAAGCTGAAAAGTCTGTGATGTAGTGTAAGCACTGCTCTGCAACAATTAAAACATCATTAGCATGTTATCAACATCATTCTCATCCTAAATCCAAGACACAGCACGGTGCCAGCTACTAGGAAGAAAATCAACTCCATCTCAGCAGAAAACAGGACAAAGTATAATAAAGATGATTGTATTTAAATGTAATATTTGATAATTTCTGTATTTCTGTGATGTCTTAAAGGAAGCCACCAAATATACACATCAGACTATTTTTTTAATTCTTTTCCTCCATGCCTGTGCTAAATACTGATGTATTTTTATGTCTTTATTCAAATATTGGTATATCTTTTGCAGAAAATCTGCTTTTATTTAACTACAAAAACTTCAGACCTTTTACTAAGGAAATTTAAAGCAGAGCCGGTATGCAGTACAACAAGGTCAAGTGCAAGGTGCTTCACATGGGTAAGGGCAATCCCAAACATGAATGAATGCAGGCTAGACAATAAGTGGCTAGAGGGCAGCCCTGTGGAGAAGGACTTGTGGTACTGGTGGATGAAAAGTTCAAACTTGGTGGAGGCAACTCTGTCTTCCTACTCCACTCTAAGAAGGCCACACCAGGAGTACTGTTTTTAGCTCTTGGGCCTCTAGCAAAAGACATAGACCTGTTAGAGCAGGTCTGAAGGAAGGCCGCAAGGATGAACAGAGGTCTGGAGTACTTCTACAAAGAAAGTCTGAAAGAGTTGTGTTTGTCTAGACTGGAGAAGAAAAGACCTTCCATTGGAAGGGAGACCTTCCATTACCTAAAGGGGGTCTACAAGAAAGATGACTTTATCAAGGAGTGTAACAATACTGTAGTGATAGGACTAGTGGTAATGGCTTTAAAATAAAAGAGGACAGGTTTAGATTAAATGTAAGGAAGTAGTTCTTCACTATGAGGTTGGTGAGGCACTGGAACATGTAGCCCAGAGAAGTTGTGGATGTTCCATCCTTGGAGGTGTTCAAAGTCAGGTTGGATGGGACTTTGGGTACCCTGTTCTAGTGTCTGAGGTTGGAATTATGTGATCTTTAAAGTCCCTTCCAACCCAAGTCATTCTATGATTCTGTACACATATATTTGTCCTCTTAAAATTCTCTCTGTTTAATTTTAAATGCTTCATTTGCTATTAAAAAAATAATAAAAAAATTCTTTTTTCTTTTCTTTTCCTTTCTTTTCCTTTCTTTTCTTTTCTTTTCTTTTCTTTTCTTTTCTTTTCTTTTCTTTTCTTTTCTTTTCTTTTCTTTTCTTTTCTTTTCTTTTCTTTTCTTTTCTTTTCTTTTCTTTTCTTTTCTTTTCTTTTCTTTTCTTTCTTTTTTCTTTTCTTCTCTTCTCTTCTCTTCTCTTCTCTTCTCTTCTCTTCTCTTCTCTTCTCTTCTCTTCTCTTCTCTTCTCTTCTCTTCTCTTTTCTCGTCTCTTCTCTTCTCTTCTCTTCTCTTCTCTTCTCTTCTCTTCTTCTTCACTTTTATTTTATTTTATTTTATTTTATTTTATTTTATTTTATTTTATTTTATTTTATTTTATTTTATTTATTTTATTTTATTTTATTTTATTTTATTTTATTTTATTTAAGTTCAGGAAATTTCAATTCATTAGGTAAATTCAGTTTAAGTAAATTTGTCAATGAAGACTTCAGTTTGAAATTAAGACATGGAATATCACACTTCAAATGGTGAAAAGGAATTTTAAAGTAAAATATTCTACACTCTAGCATCACGTTTTTGTGCGTAGGCATCTATAACAGACTGAAATAATCTGAAGTCAATAAAAGAACTCTAATTTTCTTTAGTGACTTTGGATCAAGCTCAAAAATATTTGTTTCTACCATTTAATTTTTTCTCCTATTTTATATATCCATTTTAATTTCAGCATATGATTTACTTTACTTAATATTAGCCTTAAAATGTATTTAGGATACTTCTGTAGTCAATTAAAAATTTTGTCTGGAGCAGGTGTTTCTCTTTCACCTTAACTATTGATGAAGCCTAGATGGGTATACACTGTAAGATAGGTAAAATTGAATTAGGTGAATCCCAATCTATCTGAGCATTTTAAGGTCTTTTGTGTGAAAATTTAGAAATTACATATTTGGATCCTCTAAACATGCACCCACATTTTATATCTCCTTAGTAAATTGTACATTGATGATAGATAGCACTGACCTACTGAGTGGGCAATTTAGTGTACATGCTAAAAAAGTGCCCTATTATTTCCAAGGATGGTCTTTTGATTAACATGCTAGACAGACTCAAGCTATCCTTACATTCACAGTCAGACCCGGTGAACAGTAAGTCTTTTATTGGTCTTCTGTTTTTAAAGCAGAGTGTTATAAATGAATTTCCTGTACCTCTTTCCATTTCTTTTTTAACACAAATCTCCTTACACATCCAAATCCTTTTGCTTTCCACAATTTTATTAGTGCCTATTAAATTAGAGCTAATCACACTCACACTTATGCTATCAGGAATGGTTGCGTTGACATATTCTGGGCTCTTTCAGATACAATTTCAAAATTATGTTAAAATAGATTCGTTATATATTCTGAATATATTCAAAATATATTCATCATATATATTATATATATTAATATAATATATTCATTATATATATTCAGAATATATTCAAAGTATATTCAAAATATATTCATTAAAATTAAGATAAAGTCTTCTTTTATGAAATATATTTTCTGTTATTAAAGCACATAGCTAATGTAACTTAATTCTGTAACAATGTCTTCTCTCTCTCTCTTTTTCTTTTTTTTTTTTCCCAGAACCATTAAATTTTGTTTGTTTCTTTTTTTTCTGGAATCACAGCAGCAAATTACAAGTGATGTCTGAAGCAAAAAAAAAGTCCCAGTCCAATGCGTAGACAGAATATCGATAATGTTAGGCATTCTTAGAATAGACACCCACCCCATCCCCCACTTCCCTACCCCTCCCCCCAAAAATTCAATAGGTTGAAACACTTAAGGGTACATCCAAATTAGGAAAAAACAAACAAACAAACAAACAAACAACAACAAAAAAAAAACCTTACGTTTTAATCTAATGATTCTAGTGGGTTTCTTTGAATCTTCAAAGTTCCTTGCAACAATACAACTGATATTTCCTTAGACCATATATTTCAAATCCCCTGCATATACTTGAAATACATAAACAATACAATATCATAGAAAATCACAGAATCATACAAAATTCCAGGTTAGAAGGGAACTCTGGATATCACTTGAATATTTCTGTTGAAACTAGGCATTAAATTGGGTTATCTGTGGCTCTGTCAAAACAGTTTTGAATATCTCCAGCGAAGGAGATTCAACCACTCCTCTGGGCAAATTATTGCAAGGTTTCATTATTTTTATAGGAAATAATATATTTCTTATATCCAGATGAAAATTACCCTGAAGAAATGTATGTGTTCCCTCTTGGCCTGCTATCATGCATTCTTGTGAAGGAATTATTTCTATCTTCTCTGTAATGACTTTTTATGTACTAGAGGACTATGATTAGAAAAATACACACACATGGTCTTCTCCTCTCCATGTTCGATGAACCTGATTTCTTCAATCTTTTTTCATATATCACATTCTCCAGTCTTGTAGTTATCAGAGTCGTGGCTCTCCACTGGACTCTTTCAATTTTTTCATTTTTTTCCTCACTTTAACTCTGGAAACTGCACACTATTCCAGGTGTGGTTTAATGAGTAACAAACAGAGTAGAATAACTATATTCCTTTATCTACTTTATCCACAGATGAATTCCAGGACATGATTTGTCTTCTTTGCTGCACTGGGACACTGCTAACTGATGTTCATTTTCTTGCCCAACACAATCCCCAGAGGCATTTCAGAAAAGCTATATCTCAGCCTGTAATAATAATATTTAATAATCCCTGGGGATTATTCAATCCAGTGTAGTATTCTTTACTTATCTTTGCTAATTTGATGGCAGAGGATGTGCAATCCTGTAAACAAAATGGACCATGTCAAATCAAATGTTTGTTCTTCTTTCTTTGCTTTGCACCTGTCAATAATGTAGATGCATCCAGTAAAGATTGTGGTTGGATTCACTGTGATTTGAATGAGCTACAAACATATAGATTAATACTGAATAATAATCTGGAAATCGTGATTCTTCCTGGACAGTCTTGGATTCACCCTCACAAAATATCTATTTTTTGCACAGGTGGATGATGTTCTGTTGTAACCCAGTAAACATGGCATTACTGGCCACAGTACGTATTAACACAGTTAATACACTGTTAATAACTGTGTTAATACATACTGTGCCCTGGTTTCAGTTAGGATAGAGTTAATTTTCCTCCTATTAGCTGGTAGGGTGTTATGTTTTGGCTTAGGATGAGAAGAGTGCTGATAACATGCTGATGTTTTAATTGTTGCAGAGCAGTGCTTACACCAAGCCAAGGACTTTTTCAGCTTCTCGCTCTGTCCTGCCAGCAGGCAGGCTAGGGGTGCAGCAGAAGCTGGGAGGAGACAGACCCAGGACAGCTGACCAAACTGGCCAAAGTGGGTATTCCATACCATCTGACATCATGCTAAATAATATATAGGGGTGGCTAGCTGGGGTGGGGGGGCTGGCTGCTCGATGATAGGCTGGGCATTGGTCAACGGGTGGTGAGCAATTGCATTGTGCATCACTTGTTTTGTACACATTATTAGTAGTAGTACTATTATCATCATTATTGTTATTATTTCTATTGTTATTATTATTTTCTTGTCTTAATAAACTGTGTTTATCTCAACTCACAGGCTTCACTTTCCCATTTCTCTCCCGCATCCCAGAGAGGGAGGTGGGAGGGTGAACGAACGGCTGTGTGGTGTTTAGCTGCCGGCCGGGTTAGACCACAACAACTCTTCAGGGCCACAGGAGTCAAAATCATCTGTGCTGATCCTAACATGCCTAGAGTTTTATCTTGTTTCACCCTAACAACTCTCTAAGAATCAGGTGAATACTACCTTACTGAATCTAGCTGAATTATATGAAATTACTACATATCTTTTTATGATAATTTTGAAAAAATACTGTAATAAAAGGAGTTTAATAACAAGGCTTTTGTTTGTTCGCTTGTTTTTTGTTTGTTTGTTTGTTTTAATGACCCTAGAATAAAAAATGCCATGTAAAGAAGTACAAGTGTTGGATGGTGGCGTAGGCCTTGAAAGCGTAGGCATAAGAGGTTACATGAGGGTCCAAACAATAAACATCTGAAAATGATCCTGGGCATTAATGGAATGTAGTCTTCTGAGCTGCATAAAACTAGTTTTATGAATAACAAAGTTATCAAATAAAAAATGCCCAATAGATATAAATCATATATATATGTAACATTAAGATATAAAGGGAAATTGCATATGAATGATGAAAGACAAAATCATGATCATTTGTAAAAAGAAACAACAAAACAAACAACAACAACAACAAAGTTGCACCAAGTAATTCTCAGAGGCAGCAGGAAAAAACTCCCATTAAAAATGTTATACCATTTTTGGCCAAAAAAATAAAAATCAGTCAACTGCTGACTCACCTCAAAGTCACCCATCCATTTTTCTTCTGGAAGACAAGCCCTGCTGACCTTAGGATTCCAGAGTAACTTCTAAGGCAAACATAAAAACAGATAAAAGGTATAGAAAACTAGGAAGTGTGTATAATGATTTAAACCATATTAGCACTGAAGGAGTGTTTTTTTTCTGTAAAAATTAGGACTGCAAATGTATCATTGTTATACTATAAATGCTAATACGTAACTGAATTAATAGTGACTTTTTGATTTGTCTATTAAAACTTGAATTAGACTAACTTTAAATTTGAGTTTTACACATAAGGTGTGTTTCTTAGTACACATTAATTGAATAAAGTGCAACACTTAAAAAGGTTGAATATATCTACTCTTAAATCATATTTTTTTCCTATTTTTAATGTTATTTTATTCAAAATCAAACTATGATGTCTGTGGTATATTTTTTCATCTTTTTCAATTAAAACATTAAGCATATTTTAGAAAATAACTTGTTTTTTTTTTTTAGTGTAGTAGACAGAATGTAATTCTTTGGGCTAGATCTATAAGGAGAGATTTATTAAACAAATAGTTCCTCTAGGGTTTACCTGAATACACTGACGTCCTTGCATTCACATAATTCCTACCTGGCTGTAGGAGTCAAAGGCCCTGTGGTAATAAAAATAATCATATTGAAATACTCTAGGCATCAATAATTCTATTACTGGGCAGTTACACACATATAGAAGTATCTAGGATTATAAATGCATGGATACAGAATCTTTAGGAAGAACAGCCCAAGAAGTCAAGGAGGGGGAGTTGTTCTTGATGTGAAGGAGCAACAGCAATTGAGGCTGGGATGGATGATGAGCAAGTTGAGTGTTCATGGGTCAAAATTAGCAAAAAGACCAACCTGAGTGCCATGGTGGTGGGAGTCTGTTACAGACTGTCTGTCCAGAAAGAAGCAGATGAGAACTGGAAGGTTTATGTTAACAGATCCTGATCCTCATGCAAGAAATTGAACCCCCTTGAAACTTGGTGGTACAATAACATAGTAGGACATAATAAATCCAGGAGGTTTTTGGCGTCCATTGATGGCACCTTCCTAACACAGGTAATCAAGAAGACAGTCAGGAGAGACACTCTTCAGGACCTTATAAATAAGGAAGAATTAATTGGAGATGTGAGGACCAGGGGCAACCTTGACTCTAGTGAATGTGAGATGGGGGAGTTCTGGATCCCAAGAGGTAGAAGCCAGAAAAAAAAAAAAAAAAAAAAAAAAAAAAAAAGTAGGATAATGTCTTTGGACTTCAGAAGAGAAAACTAGCCTGTTGAGGGGAAAATCCCATGGTAATCAGTTCTGGAGAGAACAGACATCCAGGAGAACTGGATGACTTTCAAGGATCACCTTCTCCATACTCAGGAATGGTTCATCTTGATGAGAAACAAGTCAAGAAAGGGTGGCAGAAGACCTGCAAGGATAAATAAGAAGCTCCTGGTAAAAATCAAATATCAAAAGGAAGGATAAAAGAAGTAGAAGAAGGGACAGGTGGCATGGGAGCAATACAGAAATACTGAGCCTGCATGGATGTATCTAGGAAAACCAAAGCCCATCTGGAGCTGAAGCTCGCAAAGAACTTATAGAGATCATTTCCGAACATATGAAAGACAAGGAGACAGACTGGTTAGCATGTACTCATGAATGGAATATCACGCTGGACCAACCCAGTAGTTTTTACAGTTAGATGGCTGGCTCAGTAGCTGAGGGAAATTGTTTACGACTTCAGTAAGTCTTTCAAGACTGACTTCCATCATGTCTTCATAGACAAACTAATGAAATAAAGGCTAGATATATGGTTAGTGAGATCAATGGAAAATCAGATCTTCCAGGCTCAAATAATGTGGACAGCAGCAAAAAGTGCAGCTGGGGGCCAGTCTCTAGTGTCATACCCCAAGAGTCCAGGCTTGGGCCAATAAAGTTTGACATCCCAATTTTCAATATGGGCAAGAAAGAAGATCCTCTCAGTCTCACTTCTGTGCATGGTGAAATTATGGAGATTATGCTGGGAGTTGCTGAAAAACACCTGAAGGACAACACAATCATTCATAACAGCCAACATGAGTTCCAAAGGGGAAGGTCACGTTTACCAAACTTGATTTCATTTTACGAGATCACCCAGGTAGTTGACCACAGGAAGACAGTTGATGTAATCTTTCTGGATTTCAGAAAAGCTTTTAATACTGTACAAAATAAACAGAATAGAGTTAGACAAAAGGATAATAAGATGGGTGAACAATTGGCTGACTGTTTGGGCCCAGATATTTCCTGTAAATGAGGTTATACCAGGATGGCGACCCATCACTAGTGGGGTTCCCCAGGGCTCCATTTTAGGACCAGTCCTCTTCAATGTTTTCATAAAAAATTTGGAGGTGTGACTTGAAGGTTTTTTGAGCAAGTTTGTGGATGATACCAAATTAGGTGGAACTGTTGACTCCATCAAGGGTGGTGAGGTCTTGCAGAGAGACCTAAACAAGTTAGAGAGCTGGGCAATCACCAACAATATGAAGTCTAACAGGAGCAAGTGCTGTATTCTGTACTCATGAAGGGGCAACCCTAGTTATACAAACAGAGGAATGAGAGGCTGGAGAGTAGCCCTGCAAAAAGGGATCTGGGGGTTTTGATCGACAACAAGCTGAACATGAGCCAGCAGTGTGCCTAGAAAGCCAGAAGGGCCAACTATTTCCTGGGGTACATCAGGCACAGCATTGTTAGCTGATCAAGGGAAGTGACTGTCCCACTCTCCTCTGCACTGCTGTGGCTTCACCTTGAGTACTGTGTGCAGTTTTGGACACCACAGTATAAGAAAGATATAAAACTGTTAGAAAATGTCCAAAGGAGGGCTATAAAGACGGTGAAGGGTCTGGAGGGGAAGACGTATGAAGAGTGGCTGAAGTCACTTGGGTTGTTCAGCCCAGAGAAAAGGAGACTGAGGGGAGACCTCATCACAGTCTACAGCTTCCTTATGAGGGGAAGTGGAGGGGCAGGCTCTGATGACTATCTCTGGTGACCAGCGATAGGACCTGAGGAAATAGCTTGAAGCTGCAACAGGGGTGGTTCAGGCTGGATGTGAGGAAAAGGTTCTTCACTGAGAGGGTGGTCGGGCACTGGAACAGGCTCTGCTGGGAAGTGGTCATGACACCAAGCCAGATGGAGCTCAAGAATCATTTGGATAATGCTCTTAGACACATGGTCTGATTTTGGGGGTCCTTTGGGACCTAGGAGTTGGACTCAGTGATCCTGGTGGGTCCCTTCCAACTCAGGATATTCTATGATTCTGTGATTCTATGATCTTGGTTAATGACCTGGGTAATGAGACAGAGAACACCTTCAGCAAATCTCTAGATAGTACAAGACTGGTATAAGTGACTGACACAACAGATGGTCAAGCCAACTTTCTGAGGAAGCTTGACAGGCTGCAGAAATGAGCTGACAAGAACTTCATGAAATTCAACAAAAAGGGGAGCCAAGTCCTGCGCCTAAGGAGGAATAAACCCATACACTAGTACACACTGGGGTGCAGCTGTCTGGAAAGAAGCTTTGTAGAAAAGGAGCTGGTGGTTCTGGTGAACAACAGGCTGACCATGAGTCAACAGTTTGCCCTTGAAGCAAAAACAGCATGATGGTGTACTTCCCCTCCCTCCCTCCCTTCCTCACTTTCCCACTCCTTTCCCACCCCCCATCATATAATCCAGCCTAAGCAGATAGCCATCAAGGGTAGTTATGATGAATGTGTCTGATTATGATTGCTTCAGGGGAGACAGAAGATGAATAAATTAGGGCTAATTTGAGCAATAAACACCTTGCCACCTACCTCACACAATCCCCTCCCAAACCACAGAGCTGGCCAAATCTGGAAAAAAAAAAAAAAAAAAAAAAAAAAAAAAAAATCTGTATGCAAACATGACCATAAATTAACCATTTTACACCTCCTGGGCTGCACTAGGCAGAACATTGTCAGCAGGTAAAGTGTCTTTCCCCTCTGCTTAACCCTGGTGAGACGTATCCGGGTGTTGTGTCCAGTGCTGGGCATCCCAGGATAAGAGAGACTTGAACATACTGGACAGAGTCCAGAGAAGGGCCACATTGATGATTAGGGGACTGAGGTATATGAAATAAAGGAAAGACTAGAAGAACCGGCACCTTTCAATCTGGAGAAGAGAAGGAATTTTATCCATATGTGTAAATATTTGATAGGGGGAACTAAAGAAGATGAAACCAGACTCTTCTCATTGGTACTCAATGACAGCATAAGAGGTAATGGGCAAAACTGAAAATATAGAAAATTCTGTTTAGACATAAGCAAATAGTGTAGGTAATAAGCAAATAAGCAAACTGTGTAGGTAACTGATCAATGGAATAGGTTTGCCCAGAGAGATTGTGGATTCTCCTTTCTTGGAGATATTCAAAATCCAGCTGGGATTATACCCGAGTCCCTTGCGCTTTGGTGGTTGCAGTAGTCAACCTCCAGAGGCTTCCATTCTCAACTGTTCTGTGACTCTTAATGCACAGAGAAAAAAAAAAAAAAAAAAAAAAAAAAAAAAAAAAAAAAAGAGTTCTTCTACTACTTTGGTAATTTGTACTTTGTATTTTTATTACATAAACTCTTACACAGGCAATATCCCTAATATTTTTCTCACTATTTCAAAAATTCAGAACTTTACCAGGGTTATCAGAAGCTTAAGTTTAATTCTGTCTTCTTTTAAGCTTTTAAAACACACTCATTTATACTTCATGACAGTATCCTTGGACAGGATTACGGAATACTCTGATGTGCTGTTTCCTTTAAATCTTTTGCAGACACTTTTTAACTTCCACATGTAATTAAAACCTAGTAAGGATGCTAGCAGCTATAGAATCCTCACAGGAAAATTACATGCAAGATTAAATGGTGTCAATGTACATTTATTATTTTCCTTGTAAGCCCATGTAGGATCAGTTCAGGACGAACTGTATCCCATGGGAGGGACCTCATGTTGGAGCAGTGGAGACAAAGCATTACAGACTGTCCACAACCTCCATTCCCCTGCACTACTCAGGGAGAGGAGGTAGAAGAAGGTGGATGGAGGGAAGGTGTTTATAGTTTGTTTTCTTTGTCACTCACTTCTCTAGCTTGTAAGTAATAGGTAATAAGTTATATTAATCTCCCTGTGTTGAGTCTGTTTTGCCTGTGACAATAATTGTTATGATCTCCCTGTCCTTATCTCAACTCTTAAGCCCTTTTCATCATATTTTCTCCCCCTTTCCCTTCGAGGAGGTAGAGTGAGGTTGTGGTGGACCTCAGCTGCCCAGCTGGGTAAAACCACCACAGGAACTCAAGATCTATAAAAAAACTGTCTCAACTGTGACAACATCCTATTTTCACACTTCTTTCCCTTTAGCATTTTCCAACCAAAATAGTGGATCTTTGAAATAAAATCTAGTTAACAACAGGACAGGAGCAAATGAATTTTGGGGTGATCAGTTGTGAAAATATTGAAGAGATAGAAGGCAAAATAGTTTCACAGGGACATATTAAGGCTGTCCTTCATTTACTTAGATCACTGTTACTTTGATTTATGTAGTATAATTTGAAACATTCTGAACAATATCTCACAACATTTTGTAAAATACGTAGAAAAAGAAAATGAAAAAAATAAATAAATAAAAAGAAAATAAAAAAATTAAAATGGGAGAAAAGGAAGACTCTAATTTGATGCAACCCAAACCACAATAAGATAGTATTAAAGTAGAAAAGTATACTTTAAGTTCTATTGTGTAAAATGAAAAAGATGAGTCTCATCCCTGAGGTTGTAATGCTGTGGACAGAAGCCTCATGTTCTTATACTGCATTCTTTCTTCTTATCAAGGTAAAGATTTTTATTTTTAGAAAAAATTGATTTTATCGGTATGTTTTATTTCAATATGTGTATATGATATAGTGCTCCTGTAGGTGTTTTACTGATACCATTATTTCATGTCAGATTAAGTGAGATTCAGTTCCAAATTTAAACATCTATATTTTTCTATCTAAACATAGGTGTCCCCATATGACCTGAGAAATACTCATCTTAGAATAGACACCTATATTTGCTCAACCAAATTGCACTCCAGGATCTATTGACTGTCCTGATTAGATCTCCATTGACATAATGGAGACATATAGCTCACATGTGAATAATTAATTTAGCAGATTGGAGATAAAACATCCAAAAAACATGGGATGAATGCCTCCTGTGTGGATGCAAATAGTGTTTTCATCATTTCTCCATTTCTGAGTTTTTAGTAAGACTTTGTACTAGGCATAGAAAACTGTCAAACTGAAACTTACTTTACTGGAAACTTTGTATTTGTGTTTGTTTTAAACTTGATCTCATACTCATACTCTGAATTTAGATAGCAATATCTCCTACTTTTTTGTTTGTTTGTTTGTTTGTTTTGAACTTGGAGATTTGTATCTTTCTAAATACAGCCTGGGAAACATATTTTCTTGATATGGTTGTTTCTTCAGTCCAGTTTATTTTTATTGCACTTCCATTACAGAAGATTCACTATGTTCTTCCCCTGGAAAAAATAAACTTCTACTGTCTACATAACTACCTCTTGCCTGAAAGCAGAAGCAAATGATCTAGCCAGGTTAGGCATGGGGGGAAGGAAGAATCTCTTTTATTTATCCATGAATCAAACTAAACTTTTATATAAAATCATTCTGCATCTTTAATACAAAAGACTGTTTTGCAACAATTCAGCTATGCAAATCTAACAAGAGCCAGTTGGGTGAGAAGTAGGTTGCTATTTGTATTATCAAAGAGGTGGAGAGAAAAAAACCTTTCTTAAAGTAAATGGATTTCAATTTGAGAGTGAGATTAGTTACTGGAAAGTCCTGGGCAGAGTTACAAACAGGAGTGGCAAATGGATATCATCATTAAAAGGCTTCAACATATAATTCCGATACCCAGCCACTCGCCAGGTGATTGGCTCTAAGGCAGTCATGTTCTGCAGCAGAATGGGGGATCGTGATGGGCAGGTAGTTATCTGCATCAAGACCACTCGAGGCAGCTGAAGGAGCCACCAGGATCTGGCAGCCTTCATGAGGGCGGCTGACAAGGCTTCAGCAGAGCCAGAAGCCCCCCACCACCACCATACAAAGGCAGCCCCTAGGGAGTGCGGTGAACAGGGTGGGCAAACAAAGTGTGGTGCATCAGTCAGGGTGTGGCACAGCACTTGGCATGGCAGCTGGTCCAGCAGTTCATGAAGGGAGAGTGGAGTATCCTTCCCCACTCAGGAGACCAGCTCACCTACCAGCTACCTCCTGGACAGCAAACCCAGCCATGGTCTCGACCAGACAGCAAACGCACACCAAAGTGCTTGCCAAAAATACTGTGGCAACCCAGACTGAGTGCCTGCCCAAAGATGTGGCTGTTTAGGTCTCTGGCTTCAGGGAGTAGCTGAGCCTGTTGCTACCAATGGAGGCTGACAGAGATACTGACTGCATGAGGTACAAGTGGGTGGAAGATCTGATCAGCCTGGTGGCAGAGCTCAAGGAGGAGGTAGAGAGATTAAACTGTCAGAGAGATTAGACTGTCAGGGAGAGTGAGCAGGAGTTAGACCAATGGAGTCACTCCCTGCCATGCCTGAGGGAAAGGCACCAGGGCAACATATCCCAAATAGTTGTGGACCCCCTTCTCTGTTGCTGTAAGGCAGAGGGAGGAAACCTGAGAGATGGAGAGGAATGGAAACAGGTCCCCGGTCTCTTCTTGGTGTCACAGGAGAGCCCCCTCCCTACCTGCCTTGCCTTTCCAGGTGCCCTTACACAATAGGTGTGAGGCCCTGGAGCTTGAAGGACAGGGTGATGAGGATGTGGGGCAAAGTCCACCCAGGAGGCTGTCTAGGGCAAGGAAGTCAATTCCACACCTCAAGACTTCCTCCAACAAGAAGGAAAGAAAGGAATGGTCATAGGCAACTCCCTTCTAAGGGGAACAGAGGGCTCCATACATTGGCTGGACCCTACCCATAGGGAAGTCTGCTGCCTACCTGGGTCCCAGGTCAGGACATTACCGGGAAACTTCCTGACCTTGTTCTCCCCTATTATTATCCCTTAGTGATAATTCAGGCTGGCAGCGATGAAATTGCTTAGAGAGCCTGAAGGCTATCTAAAGGGACTTCAAGGGATTGGGGATCTGTTATAGACTGCCAAACCAGGATGGAGAGATGGAAGAGGTGTTCCATAAGCAGCTGGTGGAAGTCTCTTAATCACCAGCACTTGTCCTCATGGTGGACTTTAACTTCCCAGATAAATGCTGGAAATACAATACAGCCCTGAGGAAGCAGTCTAGAAGGTTCTTGGAGTGCATGGAAGACAGCTTCTGGACTCAGCTGCTTAGTGAGCCTATCAGAGGGGATGCCCCACTAGACGTTGTTCATGAACTGAGAAGGACTGGTGGGAGATGTGGTAGTAGTGAGTTGTCTTGGGCAAAGTGACCATGACATGGTAGAGTTCTCTATTCTTGGTGAAGTCAGAAGGGGGGTCAGTGAAACTGCTAAATTGGACTTCCAGAGGGCAGACTTTGAATTGTTCAGGACATTGGTAGGGAGGGTCCCTTGGGAGTGACTCCTGAAGGAAGAGGGATCCAGGAAGGTTGGACGCTCCACAAGAAGGAAGTCTTAGAGACACAGGAGCAGGCTGTCCCCGTGTGCCATAAGATGGGGAAGAAGACTGGCATGGCTGAACAGAAAACTTTTGCTAAGTGTCCAAGAGAAACAGAGAGTTTATGTCTGGTGGAAAAAGGGGCAGGCAACTCAGGGAGAGTACAAGGAAGTAGACAGCATATGCAGAGAAGAAAACGGCAAGGCCAAAGCCTAGTATGAGCTCAAACTGGACACTACGGTGAAGGATGACAAAAAATGTTTTTATAAGTATGTTAACGCCAAGAGAAGGGCCAAAGAGAAACTCAATTCTTTACTGGACACAGAAGGGAACATCAGTACTGAGGGTAAGGAAAAGGCTGAGGTTCTTAATGCCTTCTTTAGTAGATGTCTTTGTCCTTCTTTACTAGTATTCTTTGTTAGCCAGACCACTTATCCTCAGGGTACTCAGCCTCCCGACCTGAAAGGCAGGCATATGGAGCAGAACTCCCCATCCCCCACAGTTTAGGTGGAAACAGTTAGAGACCTGTTGCTCCACCTGGACTGCCACAAGTCCATGGGGCCAGATGGTGCTTAGGGAGTTGTCGGACATGATTGCTAGGCCACTTTCCATCATCTGTCAGCAGTCATGGTAATCCAGAGAGGTCCCAGATGACTGGAGACTTGCTAATGTGACACCAATCTATAAGAAGGGTCATAAGGAGGACCCGGGGAACTACAGGCCTGACCTCAGTGTCAGGAAAGGTGATGGAGCAGGTCACCTTTAATGCAATCACATAAAATATGTGAGACAAATAGGGGATCAGGCCCAGTCAGCATGGGTTCATGAAAGGCAAGTCCTGCCTGACGAACCACATCTACATCTATGACCAGGTGACCCGCCTGGTGCATGAGCAAAAGGCTGTCGATGTAGTCTACTTAGACTTCAGTACGGCATTTGACATGGTCTTCCACAGTGTTCTTCTGGAGAAGCTGGCAGCCCATGGCTTGGACAGGTACACTGTTTGCTCACTTAAAAACTAGGTGGATGGCCGGGCCCAGAGAGTAGTAGTGAATGGAGAGCTGGTGACTGGTCACCAGTGGTGTTCCCCAGGGGTTAGTGTTCATAGAATCATAGAATCATTAAGGCTGAAAAGACCTTCAAGATCATCTCGTCCAACCATCACCCTCCTACCAATGTCACCCACTGAACCATGTCCCTAAGCACCAGGTCCAACCCTTCCTTAAACATCCCCAAAAGGACCATGTGAGCCAGGCAGGAGTCGAACCTACAATCTTCTGATCCGTAGTCAGATGCGTTATCCATTGCGCCACTGGCCCTGACGTTGGGGCCTATCCTTTTTAATATATTTATTGTTGATTTGGATGAGTGAACTGATTTTCAGTCAATTCCTCCTCAGTAAGTTTGCAGATGACACCAAGTTGGGGGGGAAATGTCAATCTGCAGGAGCATAGGATGGCGCTGCAGAAGGACCTGGACAGGATGGGACGATGGACAGAGGCCAATGGGATGAGGTTCAACATTGATAAGTGCCAGGTCCCGTGTTTTTGTCACAACAACCCCATGCAACACTAAAGGCTTAGGGGAGAGTGGCTAGAAAGCTGTGCAGAAGAAAAGGACCTGGGGGAACTGATTGATGCTCACCTGATCATGATCCAGCAGTGTGCCCAGGTGTTCAAGCAGGCCAGTGGCATCCCAGCTTCTATCAGGAATAGTGTAGCCAGAAAAAACAGGTACATGATTGTCCCCTGTACTTTGTTCTGGTGAGCCTGCACCTAAAGTATGTGTTCAGTTTTGGGCCCCTCAGTACGAGAAGTACGCTGAGGCCATGGAGCGTGTCCAGAGAAGGGCAATGAAGCTGGTAAACGGTCCGGAATACAAGTCCTTAGTGGAACAGAAGAGAGACCTAGGGTTGTTTAGTCTGGAGAAGAGGAGGCTCAAGGGAGACCTTATTGCTCTCTACAACTAACTGAAAGGAAGTTGTGGGGAGCTGGGGGTTATCCTCTTCTCACAGATAACTAGCAATAGGACTGGAGGAATGGCCTCAAGTTGTGCCAGGGGAGGTTTAGGTTGGAAATTAGGAGATATTTCTTCTCATGATGCTTGGACCAGATGATCTTGGAGGTCATCTTTCCAACCTTAATGATTCTATGATTCTATGATACTAATGCATTCTGCTAAAAAGATTCAGTAACAACCTTTACATTGAGTCAAAGTTTCTGATTCTAGCATCTGTGCATGGTTACTTATAAAATTTTGAGTTCTTGCTATTTTCCTATTAGGCACTTCATAATTCATGCATTTTAAATTTATTGTTAAGCTGCAATTCTTATGGACTTATGTGCTTTGTGAATGCCTCCCTACTGAATAATAAGAGGCAAATGGATGTAAGTGTATTTTATTTTCTCACTGACTACATTTTTGAAGCAAGCTGCCTCTGGACTCTCATCCATTTGTGCATAAACTACTCAGTCAGATTAAACTTTTGGATTATACATACCACTGGATCTCAAGGCTTTCTTATGTTTTCACGTACCAAACACATTCAAATAGATACATCTGAGACAAACAAATTTAAAAAAAAATGTGGAAAAAAAAAAAAAAAAAAAAGTGAGTCATTCACTTTACTCTGTCGACAGCACTGGAAATCAGCATTAGTATTAAAAGTCAATAATGCTAGGAGTCATCAAGATGTGTGAAGACATTTCCTTATTTCAAATAATACATTACCTTTAGAGTGTTCCATTCAAAAGGAAGGAGAATACTTATGTGGGCTTCTCCAGAATCACATAATAATAAGACAAAACATGATAAACTTCATTTTGTTCATGAAATAACTTATACTTCTGAGTTATCTATCACAGCAGATGACAGAAAGAGTAAGAGGTCTTTCCCATTTAAACATACTCATTTAATTAGTACACAAGAAAATATGCATGAACAAAATCTGAACAGAAAATCAAAGGTTCCATGACCAGCTTTGAAACATGTACGTGTCTTATTATGCAAACATTCTTATTGCACCAGATCTTCTGTGTCTGTACAAACATGAAAATTATTAGACCAGATGAAAGAGAACATTGTCACTTCATTTTCTTTCCTATATTAATACAACTTAAATGATAAAGAAAAAAAAATAAAAAAATAATAAAAAATAATAATAATAATAATAAAGTGAAATTACAGTTCAAGTTTTAACCAAAGAGAATATATGTCTTTGAATAGGTTGTAAATAATTTTGGAAATCACAATAGTTCAAAGGGAATAGGAGAAAAAAATGCACTGAATTTAATATTTTTTTTAGGAAGATTCTGAAAAATGTTAGATTGTCACTTCTGGCACATTTGGAGTAAGGTTTTATCATTTCATTTTACTACCATGTATAATATATTTTATTCTTCTTTTTAATTAATGCTGTTCATTAAAATAGCACAAATTTTTAGATAGTGGATAGAAGTCCATATGTTCAAGAGACCAAAAATACTTGCTGTTTAAAGCCTGACTTCTTGAGTTTGGAGATAAAGATGTAACTCTTACACATAGTCAGAAAACTCCCTGTCACATTTCCATAGATTCCTTTCCTTTCATTTCAATTTACAATAACAGTTTGCTCTGAGAACTTGCTAAAAATTTTAATTTCATTTCAAACTAGGTTTAAAACTATTTAGAATTCAGTCTGATCAAAATAATTAAATTATTTGTTTATGACATCTAATAAAGGGAATTATGTGTCCTCTGTTTTCCACAGGAAATATCTATCATGCTTTGAAAACCAACAAACAAAAAATGTTATTCAACAGAAAGATTATATAAAGTCTTCAGAATGGAACATTTCTAAATTGTTCCAAGTTGTAGATTTTGTTTCCCAAATGCTCATTTTCCTCTCCGGGCTGACTCTCCTATCTGCACAATTTTTTCCATTATGTACTATTGCCAGGGGCTTGCAGTGACGTAAGATTTCTATGGTAAACACTGGAACTGTCTGGTGAATTATTTCTAAGTTGTTTTTTGTTTGCTTGCTTGTTTGTTTGTTTTTAAGTAGATTTTTCATTTTATTTTCCTCACTGAAAGTTATATATATATTTTCATTTGTTTGTTTTAGAAAAAGTGTATCTGTCTGCTTCTGATATACACATAAACCATATGTTTCTCATAAAAAAGTATCAACAACAGAACATGAGATTCAACTGCTGCAGTCAATTCATTCCATCTGGAAAAGAGTAGAATTTCTTTTGCTTTCTTCAAAGCATCAGGTGCCAGAAGTTGATTTTACTCAACTTTTTTAAGAGGATACTCACAGTTTCCATTTGTCCTGGGTCATAACAATCAGGCTGATTCTCTAACCTGAGTCTGATCCAGACCTTCCAAGGACAGTTACAGAACACAAAGGGACTTGAGCTAAACCAGAGAGTTGAGGCACAAGTATGAGGGAAGCAGAAAAAGAAAACCAGGCTAGCTCTCAGATGTATTAGTTAATTAAGGAAGTGATAAGATTTCACTGAACCCCTGCATTTTTGCAGCCAAAGCAACCTAAGACTCCAACAGAGGAATCCACTAGGACAGGCAGAAGGGAAGAGTTTTGCTGCTCTCTGGTCTCATTGCATTCACTCTATTGTCATTAGTGCCCCAGTAAGTCCTCTCAGCAGTGTTCCTACTAAGGATCACTTCACTAAGATGGGATCTCTACTAGTTCTTCTTCATACGGATGCAAAGAACAGTGATCTATAATTCACCAGTTTCCCTTTTGTCACCTACAGTTTTTTGATTCCTTAGGGAGCCTGCCATGGTACTGAGGATACCAATTACTTCAAATTCAGTGTAGGTCTGTTATGTCTGCAGGTGTTATCCTGGATGAACACTGCTAACAGCAGTGAAATGTTTGCAAGAGTATTGTTACAATACTTTTTGTATTAGGATTTGGCTCACGTTTATCTCTTCAGAAATAAACTCAGGTGAACTAAAGAAAAATATGAATTAAAAAAAAAAAATCAATATGGGAAATATGGAAGACCTTTCTCTTTCTAAAGGTTCATAGGAAAAAATTGAGAGATGAAATCAAATAAGTTCTTATCAGCAGTCACCAAGGAAAGGAAGAGAATGCTTCAGATATGGAAACAATATGTTTCTAACAAAAATAAATTTCCTTACAAAGTGACTAAAATAGAGAATCTAAGTGACTTCAAGATAATTTAGTTTGTTTATGTGTAGCATGTGAACAAATAGAAGAATATGATTGCCTTATAATTGAAGAAGACAAGTGTGGTGAGACAGGCTTTTTAATCTTTTAATCTTTTCTCTTTTAAATATACTGAAATATATAGTGAAATTATGAAATTAATAAGGTAGGTTATCCAAATGACTCACCACTTTGCATCATTTTTCTTTGCATTGTAAGACTGAAAATTTGGTGGAATTTATTGATATATTTAATATGATTAATGCATATAAATTTATTATCAAAGTCCTTATGGATTCATTAAAAAAAAAAATTCAACATAGAATTGCTCAGTGCTTAACATCAGCACATCATGCCAGTACTGGCAGTAGGAGATATGAAGCTTCTGATAAACTCCTCTACAGTCGTACTTTTATCAAGTGAACACAATTTACCTGCAGTGCTAAAATTGTTAGATTATTTACTTAGTATATTTTGATGATCAAAATTGCTTGCAGTTTTTGTTGCCTATATACAGAGTTAAAACCTGTTTAAACCTGTTTAAACCAAAATTTAAACCTGAAAAACTAAACACTATATTTCTGATCTAATTTTTTTTTACTGTCTTTGTGGGTTCCTCTATACTGAATTTATGCATGTGTCTCCTTGTTCATTTATTTTTTTAATGAATTAAATTCAGTTCTGAGTGAAGGCATTCAAAGATTCTAGATTAGAAAATATGCTTCATTAGATTTTGAAATGGAACAATTGAGTAAATGAATAAGATAGATTTTGATTCAGTATTAATCGTGATCATATGTACAAGATGTACAACAAGAAATGTACAACAACAATGTAGGTGCTAAGGACCTTTGTTTTTTTTTTTTCCTATTTGTTTATGCTAGAATTATGCAGTGCCAGCAAGAGTTTGGGGATCTTAAAAATATTCAATGATTATATAACATGTTAGTGCTGTGTTGTAGCAAATGATTAAAGTCCTGAATATGTCATAATAAAATATGTCATAAAGTCCTCAATAATGTCATTCAAGATCCACCAGAGAGAAAAGACCATAATTAGTTAAATTAAATGAAAAAATATGATATAGAAATTACTAGCCATCTTCTTCTCTATTCTCTTTCATCTCCAAATACATAATTCCACATACCTTATTTCATTTAGATGGGACTAAATAGCATGTTCCTACACCCTTCACAACATTCCCTGTATCATCACAGCCATACTACATAGTGGATGTAGTATTCATTATATTCAGCTATATCCAGTTTGGAAACAAATAAATGAATAGACACAAGCGATTAACAAAAGGTCAGAAAATATGTGAATGACAAATAGGGCTTTGAAATTCGGTCTCCCAAGTGCTATATGTTTATTAGTTGAAACTGTATACATAGAAAGTAAAACTTTCATCCTGTTGTCTAATTCAATGGTACACTCAGAAATTATACCAAACATTATTTTGCTTATTTGCATATGAACTAAATGCACCAAGGCTAGTATTTTAAGTTTAAAGGAAAAACTATTTATGTCATTCATTTAAAAATATTTTTAATATTTTGTTCTATTAATGATTGAAGAAGGTTTTTTAGGTTACTTGAGGAATTAGTAAAGATTCTTGAAATCTCTGTGGTTCAAGAAAGACATGCAAACATTTTTGCTTGGAACTGGCAAATAAGTATTGCAACTACAGTACAAAAAAAATAAAAAATATTTATATAGAGAGAGAAGAAATAAAACGAAATCCTACCATATGGGAAAAAAAAAATGTAAAATGAAGAAAAATAAACTGTTTAAATTATGAAATAGCCAATAAACCTAACAAAAAGAGGAAAAATCATCAACAGATAGAACTGAGGATGTGAATATTTTGTTGTGGACTCCATTTGGTGGAATTTGCCATCATGAAAATCAATATAGGATACAGACCAAGTCTTTTTCAGTTGCATTTAACATTGAAAAACCATTGAAAAGAAGATGTGAAAACACAAACTGGAAACAAATCCACTGGCCAAACACCAAATAACTTGTCATAGTACCATCATCAAAAAATATAACAACCTTACAGATAAAAAGAAAAGAAACATGTTAATAGATACAAATGTGGGATAAGGCAATCTGAAGATGTTATTAACAATTAGACACTGTATTACGTAGAAAGTCAGTACACCACTCTGGAAGTAAGAGTCAAAGGCAAAATGGCACATTTCTAAAATCACAGAATCATAGAATATCTTGGGTTGGAATGGACTTTAATGATTGTCCAATTTCTCCCATGCCATGGGCAGAGGTTAACACTCACTAGATCAGGTTGCAACCTGTTCCAGTGCCTCAGTGAGTGAAGAATTTCCTTCTAATCTCTAATCTAAATCTCCCCTCTTTTAGTTTAAATTCATTTCTCCTTGTTATCTGAGAAAAATATCTCATTATCTCAGATACGTCCTTATTATCTGAGAAAAATAAATAAATAAATAAAATGTATCCTTCTTTTGTATAAGCCCCTTTAAGTATTGAAAAGCTGCAATGAGGTCTCCCTGGAGCCTTCAGCCTTCTCTACTCCAGGATGAACATCCCCAACTCTCTCACAGCCTTTCTTCATAGCAGGGGTACTCCAGCCCTCTGATCAATTTTGTGGCCCTCCCCCAGACCTGCTCTAACAGGTCAACATCCTTCTTGTTCTGGGGACCCCAGACCTGGACACAGTACTCCAAGTGGGGCCTCATGAGTACAGAGTAGAGGTGCACAATCACCTCCAGTGACCTGCTGGCCACTCCTCTTTAAATGCAGGCCAGGATGCACTTGGCTTTCTAGGCTGGAAGCATGCACTGCTGGCTCATGTCAAGCTTTTCATCCACCAGAAACCCCAAGTCTGAAGGGCTGCCTTCAATGAGTTCTTCTCCCAGTGGGATTGCCCCAACCCAGGTTCAGTACCTTGTACTTAGGCTTTTTGAACTTCATTAAGTTCACTTGGGCCCACCTCTCAAGCTTGTCCAGGTCCCTTTGGATGGCTTCCCTTCCTTCTGCAGTATCAACTGCACCACTGAGCTTAGTGTCATCTGCAAACTTGCTGAAGGCGCACTATATCCTTATGTCTATATAATTGATAAAGATATTAAACAGTATCGGTCCAAGGACAGACCCCTGAGGGACAGCACTTATCAATGCCCTCCACCTGGACATAGAGCCATTGACCATCACTGTCTAGTTGCGGCCTTCAAGACAATTCCTTATCCACTGGATGGCCCACCCTTCAAATTCACATCTCCCTAATTTTGATATCAGGATGTCATGTGGAACTGTGTCAAAGGCCTTGCAAAATTCTAGGTAGATAACATTGGTTGCTCTTTCCTTGTCAACTGATGCAGTCAGTCCATCACAGAAGACCATGAGATTGGTCAGGCATGATTTGCGCTTGGTGAAGCCATGTTGGTTGTCTCAGATCACCTCCTTATCTTGCACGTGCCTTGACATTGCTTCCAAAAGGATCTGTTCCATGACCTTTCCAAATGAAAAAGAGAAAGTTTTTATGTGTTACACATACAATATTGCTTATAAATAACAATTGCTGCAATACACAGTCATATCAACAAGGCTCAGTCCAGTTCACATCACTTTCTTCTCTCCTTTTTGTCCCCTTAAAGCTTATAATTAATCAAAATCCAAGTTTTGAATGCTAGGCCATTTTAGATAAGGCATAGTTGAACTCAGATATACAGGCAGACACCCTAATCAATGTTCTAACTGTTGTATATTGTGGTCTTTGTAGATGAGAAAAGATGGTATATGAGAGCCATCTATCTGGCACTCAGCATGGAAGCTGAACAAGAAAAAAATGACTAAAAAGTAACCACAGAGTAAGTGACCCCCCCAAAAGAAGCATTACTGAAAATATAATCTTGTGAAGCCGTAAAACCATTATTTATCCCGTTCCTAGCAAAACTCCCTGGCTATGTATTTTTTTTTATAGTTTTGCCTTAGCATGATGTTGAACTTCTTTTTTGATTTTGATATACCTGAACTTTTAGAGACTTCACAGCTGCTATATTTTAGTCATGTTCCTTAGGGTGCTGATTTGCTTACTGAAGTAATTACTTCTTTCTTCATCCATAAAAGAAATAGGCTTTTAAGCTGCTCGGATCTATACCTTTTTTAAATGCCTCAACAAGACATAATAAATCACTTAGCAGTCATTTAAGATCTGCTTAACAGTGTAATCTGTATTAACCATATTGCTTGTAACATTCCCTACAGTTTTTGCAGTGGAAAATCCACTAACCTTGCATATTCAGAAGTGATTGTGCAGGCATGACAGTAGCATAGCAGTGGGGAGTATGTTAAGCAAATAAGGGGAAGGTCCTACTGTCCCAAAATAAGGAGGATAGCTAAGAAAAACAGGATGAGCAGTATGAGATCAGTAAAAACAAAAATCATGGGACCTCTAGTCATAATAGAAGAAGGAAAGATTAAAAAAAAAAAAAAAAAAAAAAAAAAGGAGAAAATAATGTTTGGTCAAATAAAATTGTACATATATGGTATAAAAAGGTGTCGAGTAGGTTGTGAACCTGTAATACTCTGCCAAAGAGGAAACGGGAGAAATCAGGTGTCGGGTAGTAGGGAATATAAGATTATGATAAATTTTTTCTGCGTGCTCCTGCTTGCGGAACACACGCCATTGCAATCGCGAATAAAATAGCTTCACAGAATACCCTTTCTGAAAAAAAAAATTATTGAGATATTTTGAGATATTGAGATATTGGGCATTTATTGAGATATACTCCACAGGTTGTATTCTATCTTAATTTTCCATTCCCTGATGTTTGTCTTTTCTGTATGTAAGATAATTTTATAGAAAGTGAAGGAGAGTGATGATAAAAATGCAGGCAAATATAACAACCAGTATGGTTTCTTATTGTAATAGTATCTTACTAGAGTTATTTTGTGGCCACTAATACCCCTATTTCACCTTCCCTGATTTAGTCTTTCAAGCCTTTTCAAACATTTGCTGCTTGATTGCACAACTAAAAATAAATAAATAAATAATAAAATAAATGCTGATTTTGCTTTTTCTTATGAAGGCAAACATGACAAAACTAACTGACGAGAATTTCTCAAAAAGATGTCATTTCTGACTTTCAAGTCATACAGTAGGATACACATAAGACAATTTAACTTTATTTATAATAAGGCAGAACATGAATGCAGAGCCAAAATCAGAGGTTAGTTTGGTTCTGTAAATGTTTGATTTCAGAGTTTCAAAAGCTAAGTCCCAACAGCTGATGAATACTAATTTCTTCATCGGAAGTAGTAAACTCAGACTAAATCTTGTTTATAATTTTAGACTTAGAAAGTCATTGAGAAAGGTTTTCAATGCATTAAAAATTGAAAATAACAGAATAATCACTGAAAATTTCTAGTCAAATAAATGATCAATATTTTATTTTTCTTGTTTGAAAAGACTGTGTTGCACTCAAACTGCCATTAAGTGCATGAAAATAACACACTTTATGTGAGAAGCCACGAATATATTCTTAATGCAATTATAATATCTAATCAGAATACGAAAGTTATGAACAGTTATAAATATACAACAGGGCATCACCACAAGTCATCAGGATCCCAAACTGTCTGCCAGCACTTTGATTCTCTCTGTGGGGCTCTCCTAGGTTGGTTTATGTGTCCTTTTGTTCAGTGTTTTTGTTTTTTCTATCCTCTTTATTAACTTTAAAATTGATTTTACTTTGAATACTACCAAGTGTGGTTTGTGATTTATGTTTGCTGACTATGACTTTTTAGCTCTGTAACCCAGTAACACACCGCAGACATATAATGACTGCAGATTCTCAGGTCTGGAGTTTACAAGGTTTACTTCATCTCAACTTGCTTCAGACTGCCTGAAAATTTGCTTTTGTTTTATTGTCTGTAACAGCCACTTTTATAGTGACTGCTGTTACATTTATTCAATCTGACTCTCAGTTTTACTTTTGCTTATACTTGTATAGTGTACCTGTGGTTACAAGCAGAAGTACAAACATGGGAGACAGGGCACATGAACCAGGCTTCAGGGCTATAAATAACTCAGAAATGCAGACATGAGAGCTGGACAAAGCAGGTTTTAGTATTAGTATCTAGAGAGAACAAAAAATATAATCAGTACACATAAAATGCACCATATGCATAACACGGTTGCAGGCCAATGAAGAAAGATCAAATTGCAAAATGAGTTTAGCAAAGACATAAAAATAGTACTAGGTAAATCTTGAAGAGAGGAAAAGAAAGAAAACATCATCATTACCATCACACTCCTTATTATGTATTTACTATTATCTATTTACTATTCTGTAGACTTGCCATACCCCACTCCAGACTATTTACCAGAACATTTACCTCAGATCAGAGGAGCAGGGAAAAGATGCAACTCCAGAAAAAGGGTAGGTACTAGGACATGTGTACAACAATTTAAACTGTATTATAATTGATTTTTAACTGTATGATGTAATGATTTAATGTGAAATAATGAAAATTCTTTGATTCAATTGTTAAGATTTTCAATGTATTAATAATATATATTTTTGGTTGCATATATGAGCTGTACCAATAATAATCTTAAATACTAGGAAATAGTTTCTGGTATCATTCTGTGTCCACTTGCCCGTATGAATTTTTATTTAGAATATTTAATTACACATTATCACTATAAACTAAAATGTAATTAAAAAAAAAAAAAAGTTACCTGATTGTTACACTTCTGCTAACAACAGCTAAAATGAGATAAAATAGCCAAGACCAAAACAAGCACAAAGAAATTCTGAGTCTGCAGACCTGGGGCCCTCTAATAGTAACAGCAATTACTATATTTAAAATTACAATATTTATTGAGGTATAGAAGATGGTTGGATAAAGTATAAAGGTGCAGAAGAAGAGATGTAAGTAATTGATAAGGGGAAGAGATAAAAGTAATTGATAAGGGGAAGAGAATAGAAGGGATGAAAAGTGTGAGGGATAGGTGCACTGCCAGGCTTAGATGAAGAAAGAGTTGAAGAGGTATGGAAATAGCTGATACAAGTAGACTGCTTTTAGTGTACTAGAATCTGCTGTTATCTCAAAATACTATTAAAAATACAGCATAGAAAAGGACACTCTTTTCCATTCTGATCTTGCAGTCTTCAAGTGAAGGTGTCATCAAATTGCTATCTTCATGTCTATCTTCATGGTAAAATCTACCTAAATGAATGCCAGATTTCCTGCACTTTTACAATGTAGCTCAAAATACAAGTGAACTCATAACTGTAAGTGTGGGATCTGAGCCTTTCTTTTCCATTCTGCTACTGAGACATACAGTTCTCTGTAATGATAAATCATTTCATATCTACATGGAAGAATTTAACAACCTTTTCTAACTTAATTAAAGAAAACAATAAAAAGATCCAACTGCAGATCCAAATATTGAAACTGTTGAAGCACCAGAAGAGAAAGTTAATGAAGACAAAATACCACTAAAAGTATTCAAGGTGTTACCACTGAATATTAAAAGTTGAGGCCTAAATTCATTCAGATTTATGTCAGCTTTATATCAGTTGAGGGTCTGATCATGATCTCTAAAGCAACATGGGGCCTATCTATATTCTACCTATATTCTGCCTATATTCTATATATCTACCAAATTCTGCCTACCTATATAGACAGATCAGAACACAGAAAAAGTCTTATGGTTCCAGCAGGATTATTTTGATCTCCTTAGTGAAGCAGCCATATTCCATCCACAGCTTATCATCAAGACCTTTCAGAGAAGTTATGCCTACTTTTCTCCACTGACACTTTTCTCCACCTTCATTTCTAAACAATGAATCAACGAACAGGACCAGGCTACAGAAAAGAGGAGTCACAGCAAAAATCTTGTCAGGAATAGATACCAAATATGTTTCTGAGTAGACAGGACTGGTGGAACAAATAGGAAGTTCTTTCACAAAGCAATCTAGCATTTAAAGAAAAAGAACACTTCAGGGGTGGTGCCCCGCTAGACCTTCTCTTCACAAACAGAGAAGTACTGGTGGGAGATGTGGTGGTCGGAAGCTGTCTTGGGCAGAGTGACCACGAAATGGTAGAGTTCTCTATTCTTGGAGAGGCCAGGAAGGGGACAAGTACAACCGTTGTATTGGACTTCTGGAGGGCTGACTTTGAGCTGCTCAGGACACTGGTTGGTAGAGTCCCTTGGAAGGCAGTTCTGAAGGGCAGAGGAGTACTGGAAGGCTGGGTACTCTTCAAGAAGGAAATCTTAATGGCACAGGAGTGGTCTGTCCCCACATGCCCAATGACGAGCCAGCGTGGAAGAAGATTGGCCTGGCTCAACAGAGAAATGCATCTTGAGCTTAGTAGAAAAAAGAGGGTTTATAATCTTTGGAAAAAAGGGTGGACCACTGCAGAGGACTATAAGGATGTTGCGAGGATGTGCAAGGACAAAATTAGAAAGGCCAAAGCTCATCTGGAGCTCAATCTGGCTACTGCCGTTAAACATAACAAAAAATCTTTTTACAAATACATCAGCGCAAAAGGGAGGACTAAGGAGAATCTCCATCCTTTACTAGATGCAGGGGAAAACCTAGTTACAAAAGATGAGGAAAAGGCTGAGGTGCTTAATGCCTTCTTTGCCTCAGTCTTTAGCGGCAATACCGGTTGTTCTCTGGATAACCAGTACCCTGAACTGGTGGAAGGGGATGGGGAGCAGAATGTGGCCCTCACTATCCGCAAAGAAATGGTTGGCGACCTGCTACGGCACTTGGATGTGCACAAGTCGATGGGGCTGGATGGGATCCACCCGAGGATACTGAGGGAACTGGCAGAGGAGCTGGCCAAGCTGCTTACCATCATTTATCAACAGTCCTGGCTATCGGGGGAGGTCCCAGTTGACTGGTGGCTGGTAAACGTGATGCTCATCTACAAGAAGGGCCAGAGGGCAGACCCAGGGAACTATAGGCCTGTCAGTTTGACCTCAGTGCCAGGGAAGCTCATAGAGCAGATTATATTGAGTGTCATCACGCGACACTTACAGGGCAAGCAGGCGATCAGGCCCAGTCAGCATGGGTTTATGAAACGCAGGTCCTGCATGACGAACATGATCTCCTTCTATAACAAAGTGACGTGCTGGGTGGATGAGGGAAAGGCTGTGGATGGGGCCTACCTTGACTTCAGTAAGGCTTTTGACACTGTTTCCCACAGCATTCTCCTCAACAAACTGGCTGCTCGTGGCTTGGAGTGGCGTACGGTTCATTAGGTTAGAAATTGGCTGGATAGCCGGGCCCAAAGAGTCATGGTGAATGGAGTCAAATCCAGTTGGAGGCCGGTCACTAGTGGAGTTCCCCAGGGCTCGGTGCTGGGGCTGGTCCTCTTTAATATCTTCATCGATGATCTGGATGAAGGCATTGAGTGCACCCTCAGTAAGTTCACAGATGACACCAAGTTAGGTGCGTGTGTCGATCTGCTCAAGGGTACGAAGGCTCTGCAGGAAGATCTGGATAGGCTGCACTGATGGGCTGAGGTCAACTGCATGAAGTTCAACAAGGCCAAGTGCCGGGTCCTGCACCTGGGGCATAATAACCCCAAGCAGAGCTACAGGCTGGGAGATGAGTGGTTGGAAAGCTGCCAGGCAGAGAAGGACCTGGGAGTGATGGTTGATAGTCGGCTTAATATGAGCCAGCAGTGTGCTCAGGTGGCCAAGAAGGCCAACAGCATCCTGGCTTGCATACGAAACAGTGTGGCCAGCAGGTCTACTACAGGGGGAGATTGTCCGCCTGTACTCAGCTCTGGTGAGGCTGCACCTCGAGTACTGTGTTCAGTTTTGGGCCCCTTGCTGCAAGAGTCGGCTGAATATGAGCCAGCAGTGTGCTCAGGTGGCCAAGAAGACCAACGGCATCCTGGCTTGTATTAGGAACAGCGTGACCAGCAGGGCTAGGGAGGTGATCGTCCCCCTGTACTCAGCTCTAGTGAGGCCGCACCTCGAGTACTGTGTTCAGTTTTGGGCCCCTCGCTACAAGAAGGACATCGAGGTGCTTGAGCGGGTGCAGAGAAGGGCGACGAAGCTGGTGAGGGGCCTGGAGAACAAGTCCTACAAGGAGCGGCTGGGGGAGCTGGGCTTGTTCAGCCTGGAGAAGAGGAGGCTCAGGGGCGACCTTATCGCTCTTTTTAGGTACCTCAAGGGAGGCTGTAGCGAGGTGGGGGTTGGCCTGTTCTCCCACGTGCCTGGTGACAGGACGAGGGGGAATGGGTTTAAGTTGAGCCAGGGGAGTTTTAGGCTAGATGTTAGGAAGAACTTCTTCACTGAAAGGGTTGTGAGGCACTGGAACAGGCTGCCCAGGGAAGTGGTGGAGTCACCATCCTTGGAAGTCTTCAAAAGACGTTTAGATGTAGAGCTTAGGGATATGGTTTAGTGGAGGGCTGTTAGCGTTAGGTTGGAGGTTGGACTCGATGACCTTGAGGTCTCTTCCAACCTAGAAAATTCTGTGATTCTGTGAAGAAGGACATCGAGGTGCTCGAGCGAGTCCAGAGAAGGGCGACGAAGCTGGTGAGGGGCCTGGAGAACAAGTCCTACAAGGAGCGGCTGAGGGAGGTGGGCTTGTTCAGCCTGGAGAAAAGGAGGCTCAGGGGTGACCTTATTGCTCTTTATAAGTACCTTAAAGGAGGCTGTAGCGAGGTGGGGGTTGGTCTGTTCTCCCACGTGCCTGGTGACAGGACGAGGGGGAATGGGCTAAAGTTGCACCAGGGTTGTTTTAGTTTGGATATTAGGAAGAACTTCTTTACCAAAAGGGTTGTTAGGCATTGGAATGGGCTGCCCAAGGAAGTGGTTGAGTCTCCCTCCCTGGAGGTCTTTAAAAGATGTTTAGATGTAGAGCTTAGTGATATGGTTTAGTGGAGGACTTGTTAGTGTTAGGTCAGAGGTTGGACTCGATGATCTTGAGGTCTCTTCTAACCTAGAAATTCTGTGATACTGTGATTCTGTGAACATGCTTTAAAGTTGGGCATTGAGTCTTGCTCATTCTGAAGGGGGTTATACCAATAGCCTTTACTTCTGAGCAAGTTTCTGAACTTCCAAGCCACGCCTGGGCTGAGCTCTTAGCCTTCCTGAGAAGAAGGGATGCTTTTGAGTAACCAAATACAGTGTTAGTAATAACAGAATAAGCAAAAGCCTGATTGCTGTGTAAGGCTTCTGCTGGGCCTGAAGACCCTTCTTAATTTCTGGTCACATTCCTAACAGCAATCATACATTTTATCCAATTAATTTTAAATGTAAAATGCATAAAGAGTCCTTGACGTGCAGTTGAGACACACAGTCCATCCCACCCCCACTCCTTCTCCAATTAAACATGACAAGGCACCCATTTTGCAAAGTACAAAATTAAGTTTTCTGGTCTTAATTTGTTATATAATTAATAACATGTAAATGTTAAATTCTAGATATAATAATTAAACAGAAAGAATAGTACAATCAAGGACAACTCCTACGTAGCCAATTCCATGACTTGTTCCATCTTACATTATTCATTGGATTTGTCCTAAATTCACAAATAGTATTAGTTAACACTGCTTTTTTTTTTTTTCTCTAATTGAGAACTTGCTTTTTTTTTGGGGGGGGGGGGGTATTGGCTGTAATAATAATATATCTATGTATAAATACAAATTACAAGAATGACATATATACTTAAACTTTTGTTTGGATTTTAATATCATCTTTTTTACAATAATATCATGAAATTATAACAATTTATTTTAAAATATAGTACAAAGTATTATATATTTGGATCTATGTGAGTATATTTATAAAATGCCACATTTTTATAGAGAGATTTTAGATAAAAGAGCAGGCAACAATGTGAAAAGGGAAACTTAATTTTTTCAGTATAATTATTAATTAAATATGTTTTACTGGTGAAGTCTATTGCACTTATGTAGGGGTGGCCTTTGTGAGAATAGCCTATAACCAACCCCATGTTAGCTAAGACCCATCTCCAGCTGGCTCTAAAAGGGACCTGCCACTGGTTAGAGATCAGCCAAGGAATGATACTGGTTGTGCCAGGAAAGGGGAAAAAAATGCTGCACAACATCAGTTGAAAGAGAGGAGTCGGAAAATGTAGAGAAAACTAGCCCTGCAGAAACCAAGGTTAGTGAAGAAGAAGGGTAGGAGATTTTCCAGGCACTGGAGCAGAAGTTGCTTTGCAGCCTGTGGAGAGGCCCCTGATGGAGGAGGCTGTCCCCCTGCAGGCCATGGGTCCCACTTGGAGCAGATCTCCATGCTGCAGCCTGTGGAGGAGCCCCCAGTGGAGCAGGCGGATGTGGCCTGGAGGAGGCTGTGGCCCATGGAGAGCCCCAGCAGGAGCAGGCCCCGGGCCGGAGCTGCAGCCCATGGAGAGGAGCCCACACAGGAGCAGAGGGTCTGGGGAGATCTGTCACCTTTGAGACCCATTCTGAAGCAGTCTGGTGCTGATGAACGCACCCTGTGATACAGACCTGTACTGGAATTGTTCTTGAGGCCTGTAGGAAGCCCACATATGATCATCTTGGGAAGGATGGCATCCCATAGGACAGACCCCATGCTGGAGCAGGGGAACAGTGAAGATGAAGGAGCAGCAGGTGATGAAGTGTTCAGGACTGACCACAACCCCATTCCCTTCTGCCATTCAGGGTGAGCAGGTAGAACAGTGGGTTGGGGGAAGGTGTTTTTAGTTTGCTTTTAGTTCTTCCTGTTCAAATCTGTTAGCAATAGGCAACAAATTACATTAATACCTATTCTGTTGAAACTATTTTTGCCCATGATGGTAATCGGTCAGTGATCTCCCTGTCCTTATCTGTACCACTGAGCTCTTTCTCTACATATCATCTTCCCCTCTTCCTTTGAGGAGAGGGAGTGAGAGAGCAATACTGTGGAGTTTAGCTAGCCATCAGTGTAAAACCACCACAGACAGTCAGCATGCTTAGATTCCAATAGCCTTCTCTTAATTTAACATTTTAATAAACTTGTCCATATTGTCATGAAGTCAAGGAATAGTAAGTGCATTATATATATTCAAAATATGTCTCCCTTTTCACAAAACTGGAACATGCATAATGCATTAAATTACTTTTTGTATTCCTTGAACTTCTTTAGTGCACAAGGCCATAAATTTAATTTTCCTGTATTCCAGCTGTGGAAATTACACTGAACATCCCAAACACATAGCATAGTTAGGGGTAGAGGATTTTACATTTTTGAGGTGGTTTCTTGGTGACCTCTAGACTATCTAGTTCTGTTCCTATTAGAACTGATTTATAGTTCTGAATCAGTACTATCTTACAAAACTACAAGGAACCCTATAAATCAGTCTTTCTGGAAAGTGTATCACTGCATTAGAATCTTGATTGAAGAAAGTGTTTATTAGGTAGATAAGTACATCTGCATGTCTGTATGTCTATGTGTATATATAAATATATGTATATACACATTCATATATATACAAACATATATATGTACAAATACATATGTATATATGTGTATGTGTGTGCATGTATAAAAACAGAGAAATAGTTAATTTTACAGAGGAAAATAAATTGCATGTCTATGGTTAAGATGTGCCATGTATCTTCACACCATAAAGTAGAGTAAAAGAAAATCTTTAAGTCATGACTCTATTGGGCCTGAACATTGAAGGACATATGCCACATTTTTCCTTATCCCTTTGTCTTACTGGAGGAGGTAAAAGAATAATATCAGTGCTGTTTCTGTGGAGCTTTCTCAATTAGTGGGGACTAAATCATCTAAGAGCACTAGTAATGATTTGTTAGATTGGATTTTTCTCGTTCTTCATTAGCAGCTCACATTCAGAATGGCATGGGCAATGAATGTGAGGTACACACTACTAGAAGTGGATTCCTCTGAACAGAAATAGACCTCAGCGAAGAGCATATGGGAGGGTTAATTGCTGTTGTCTATTGACACTGTGACTAAATGCTGGACTTCAGTCTCTCTGTCTTTTATCAGCCGTTACGGTAGGAAGAATGCCCTGAGAAAAAGCCTTAGTGTGAATATATATTAAGATGTGGATATATAAATATATTTATATATTTATATTAATATATTTAAATATAAATATATTAATAATATATAATAATATAAATATAATAATAATATAAATATAAAGATGTGGATATATTACTGAAGCTTATTTTTATTTTACCCAATTCTTGGGCTATGCATGATCCAAATACTTTGAAAACGTTGGAATAATCTCATGCTTCTCTGTTACACAAACTTGTAGCTGTGGAGTTACTTGTATCTCTGGTTTTCCTGATTAGAATAAGGAACCTCAAAAAAGCCTTTCAAACCTTTGTGCTATATAGCAGGCATTATTTAAAATTCTTACTTTGCCCCATTCAGATCAGTAATATATATATACCATATATATATAATATATATTCAGGTCAGTAATATATATACATATATATATATACACACACACACACATATATATATAAATATATATATATTCAGATCAGTAATATATATATAAATACCTCTGGAAATCCCATAGTTCAGGCTTTAACCAATGAACCAATATGGATCTCTTTCCTCCATCTAGTGATAAAGTTCTACAGAATGGTACACTGTTAGAAGTAGACAAAAGACAAACAAGTATCCAAAGGATTAAAGCAATCAAGAGGTATTAATAAACTGATTATCAAGATTTTATTAATTTGAGAAGACAAAATAATGGAAAGACTTGATCTAGAGGTTTTCAGTTATTCCAAGGTTTTCTTCAGCTTCCCTGTTTTATCAGCTTGAAATTTTTCATTCTAAAATGAAAAATGTCTCAATGACAATCTGCTTCTCTGAAAAACTCTGATATTCATAAATTTGTATAATCTAATAAAATATATGTTCTTATGGTGCTTATGTGTTGCAAGAAGAACAGCCGAAAACACGACAGACACTAGTATGGTCAGATCATGCTCTCTCCTTTATTGGCCTGACTTTTATAGCAAACTTAACAGGGGTGGACAGTGTCTCACACAAGATTATTGGTCAAAAGCACTCAGACAAACAACTGCAAGAAAACAACCCCACCTGCAAGAAAGCAACCCCCTTGTGATTAGCAGTCACATAGATCTTGTCCTTGAAGCCAGCTACTGGCAACAATATTTTTTAATTCCTCAATCGGGCGTATGGGAACATAGATCATGGGAACTTCTCATACTCGTCCAGGCAGCTTGGTTTGCTCAGTGGAAGCAAGTTCCTTGCTGTCTTAAGAATCCCTCAACACGTATGTCTACTAACTGATTCTATATGCAATACTGAAAGCTTTTGCAAGCTTTGGCTTGAAGCATCTTCTTTATCGGGATGATGTTATTCTTCAAGGAGCAAGTTCTGAAATAAACAGAGCTAAAAGAAATAACCATAATTTAAGGATAAAAACAATAAATAATCTTTAGTGTAAAATATTAATTACTTAGTCAACAAAAGAGACTCTTAAAGGAAAATAACACCCCTCCCCCCCCCCCCAAAAAAAAAAAGGCAAATTAAAACTGAATCTAAAATATTGTTATATACAATATGACAAAGTTAGTCTTGCAACCCTAGCATAATATACTTCAGCACTTCAACAATTTTATTAGAATTTAAGTTAGTATTCTGTGTGCAGAAAGACAATATATCTAACATGAATTCCACATTTCAATGAAACTGCATTTAACACTTCAAAAGAAATCTGAAGATTCACTTTTGCAAGGGCACCAACAGCAAAAGTTATTCTGATTTCAACAGAAGCTCCTTGGATTAAATATTTTAGGATTGTATCTTAAAAGCCAGGATTAAATATTCAATAACTTTTACTTACTCCAGTAGCTTTTTCAGGCTAACATTTTTATCAAACTGTATATAATGCTGAGCAGTTCTTTTCGTGGTGGTCTGTAAAAACAGATTTTTTCCTCTTCTAATTAGATTTTCATTTGCATGAAAAGAGTATCTTTGATTAGCAGCATTTACAGTTTATTTTTTTACCACAGACTTCTGTGAAATCATAATCATTTTCATAGCAATAATTTGTGATATCACAAACAGAATATTATTAATTCAAGTAGAGATGATGAGCTGTTAAGATCCTGTTTTCATTCAAAATTCTTGGCCATAAGGAAAATAAGAAAATGGGTCATATAAAACTACATGGCATCAGTAGATACTGCGTTAAGAGCACTGAAAAAAATTTGTCAGTGTTCTGTCAGAGTAGATGTCATTACTTTTAGCTTCTCAGACATACCAGTAGGTGTTTCAGCCTTGTTTCGGAAAAAGCATACCTGAGAAAGGGTGTTAAGGTTGTTGATTTTCTTTGTTCACCAAGTAAGGGTGACACAGAGGTAAGTTATTATGCAAGAATGACATAGCTTCTTCTAAAACTCATTTGATGAATCACTGATGAATTGTTTTAGAAAAAAGAAGGTAATATAATGTATTGGGAGAGGGATATCAAAACACTTGTATTTAGAAATTCCAGTTTGCTACAGTACAGGTGCATTTGAGCACTCTTTAGAGAATGCATTTTTTATAAACAATATAAACATTTTATTTAATCTGTTCAAAAAAATAATCTTTCACACACGAGTCACCTTAAATGTAAATAGGATTTTTATTTTATATATATATACATATATATATATATATATAAAATTTTATAGCTCATCTCTTCAGCTTGAATTTGTAATCATGTCTGTTTATTTGTTTATTGCTGTTATGGCCTTTAATTTTGAAAAAACGTATACATTTTCTACTACTGGAAGATATTTTCATTGTAGTATTTAGATTCTGGAATTTTGACTCATTTTGATTCATTTTGTTTACCCTTTGTGGTCACCTAGTTAGACTTAAAGATGCTTCCAGCAGCCCTCAATGAGCAGAACAGTGGGTTTAAAGGAATTATGTTAGCCAAGGTCTCAAAGTCTATCATATTGTGTCAAATATCTAATATTATTATCCATATGAACCACATCATGCTTTTCACAAAAACAAACAAACAAATAAATAAATATATAAATAGATGCTGTAACTGATTAAATAAGGGTCAGCACTCTGCAGCTTGTTCATCTGTACCATAATTTTAAAAAGTACTTATTCCCATCAGAATTATATATCTGCCACATTTCATGAAAGTGCTACTACCCATGTAGAGCCAAACTATAAATGCACAAGTAGAGAATATTTCCTATTCATAGAAGTGTATGGGCACAAAATCAAAAGCAATCAGTTTATGTCAGCTCTACAAGTTACTGTTCATCAGGTTACTTACAAAGGACCGTATGTGTACACTTAACTCACCCTAACTTTTGAGGTAAAATGCATTACCTTAAACTAATTTTATGAGGATATAAATTTTAACTGACCTTATGGCAAGGTTAAGAAGATATAGTCCGTTGTAGTGATAAGGCAGGTGAATGGTATCTTGTTAGAAGGTGGTAATTCAGCCCAGATTGATTAAAAAAAAAAAAAAAAAAAAAAAAAGCTCTTCTCTTACACTATAAAGTTTGACTTTTGTTAAAGGTAATTCTTATTGATCTCAGTGATTGAATATGATAAGTAATATCTTTCAAAAAATGGATCTTATTCAAGAAATAAGAAAGTGGAAGCTTTAACACTTGCTAACTTCATTGATTTAATTGCATCCTTCCTTTATCAAAATGTGTCTGTTATTTAAAACTTCAGTTGACTTTATAACTTCAAGCAATTATTCTTTTTAAACATTTCTCTATCAGATTTAAAATCCCAAAAATTCACTGGAATTTTGTTCCCATTAAAATACTTATACATCATTTTTAGTGTCTGAAGACTAAATTGTAATATATGTAGTTTCTACAATTGTATCAGACTTAAAAAAGGAAATCTCTATTAGAAATATTTTTATTTTATCCTTCAAATATTAATTTGAGTTGCACATCTTCAGCTCTATTTCACCATTATTTTTGATATGTTACTAAATATGGGCTATGAACTTCAACTTACTTCAAAAGTAAAGAAAATTGAAGATAATAAGAATGCACATAGCAGATACAAATTTGGTTCTAATTATTACCAAATTATATCTGAGCACAAAGAAATGCCTGCCTGAGGACTGTAAACAAAGAAAAACTGTTATTCCCCACTAAAGCCTACTCTTCTAGCTACAGCTACAAGTTTTATTAATCCATGCTTAATCTCCCACCTTTATTACAGTGACTGTGCCTTCCCTCAGAATGATAGCAATGGACTGAGTACGGAAAAAATGTCATGTTACTTCCTTTCCATTGTACATCATATGATTACATCCAGCTCAATAAATGTTCACATATTTAATAAAAGTGTACTTGGGTACATACCAAGGCAAAAGTGTGCTACAAGAGACCTGTTCTTATGGTAAAAGAACATGTTCTTATGCGTGCAACATAAAAAGAACAACTTTTTCTTGCTTTATTGCCATATAATTAAGTCTAACATCCAATATTTCAATATAAATTCACTAATTCACTAATTATATGTTTGGGTTTTATGCTAGACAATGACCAATAAACAAAACCGTAGCAGTAGAGTACAATTTTATTGGTTTTTGAGCTTTCAGAGCTCTAGCAAGCATTGTAAATGTAGATTTTTTAATATATTTTAGATATTTCTTTTATTCTTGAATTGCTTTATAATAAAGTAAATTATTTAGCAGAGTGTCTAGAGTTTTGAAAACAAATTTTTGAAAACAGCTTTGCCTTCCAGTGTCAAGAGACTTACATAAAGTGTCACTAGAGAGAGTTTTTAAAACACATGTTTTCTTGATTTTTTTTTTTCTGGCATCACACTGAAAAAATGAACAACAACAACAAATCAATGTTAGCTCTTCCCCTTAACAAATCCCGTGGTATTCTCAGGAAATGTGAAAAAAATGCCTAATTGTGTGATCATGTAAGACATCTGAAAGCCTAAATGTGAATGTCATCACATATCTTTCTATTATATGCTAAAATAACAGACTTCTATTTTTATATTTTTTACAATTCTAGATTTTTACAGTGATTGATGACTTACAAGTAGCTATGAGCTATATAATCTTGTGGGGTGGTAGTGTTTATGTTTTTTTCAGAAAGCGAGAGTTATGTGTTGAATTTTTTTCTGAAATTGAACTTAAAAAGAGTGAATGTCTGTTTCAGTTAAAATTCATGATATGCACTAGCTTTAGCTGAAAGGTAAACACAGAGTGAGTTCAACAAGACAACTCAGCACAACACATATAACAATTCACACTTCACAGAATTTATCTTTTTGTAACACAGAGGATAGCTACAATACCACAGTGTTGGCAGTCATGTTAACTGAAAACAATTTACAGATATTCTCTGAGGAACAGGTTATGGAAGTTACATAAGAGATCCTGTTTCAGGTTTCTGCAAACCACATAAGCCTCAGAAAAAGGATCATTAGGAATAAGCAAAGTAGAATCAATAGTACAGTAAACCCTGCAACAAGGTCAATTTTTGTATTTGTAAGAAATGACTCAGAAATCAAAAATAAAATGAAAACTCGAAGGTAATATTTTCTAAATAAAAAATAAATGCCATCTCACATATTTTATAAATATTTCTGTGTTTAGAGATCCTACCATTTTTTAGTGTTTCAAAATTTCCCCAGTCTAGTGGGTCCTAATAAGAAAAAAATAAATAACTCCTGTTATTAATAACAATAAAAACATGGATTTTGGTTCTTTTACATTGAAACCTGTACCTTTTATTATTTGTATGAATTAATAAGCTTTTGTAAAAGTTTCAGTTACTCAGTTGCAGTCCCTGCACACATTACAAATTGATTAACCAAACTACCCACAAATGAAGTAATAACAATGAACAGAGAATAATTTATGAAAGTATATAAAGTAGCAATTTGTGAATCTGAACTGTTCAGGGAAAGGAGGGGAGGGGAGCGGAAAAGGAAAAGGGAAAAAAAAAAGGGAAAAAAAAAAAAAAAGGAAAAGAGAGAAAAGAAAAGAAAAAAAAAGGAAAAAAAAAAAAAAAGAAAGGAAATTCAGTGACATTTGGCTATTTAAGCAAACAATCCACAAACACAGATTACATGAAACTTTATCTGTGCAATTAATAATTCATCCTGTTTTACTTAACAAATATATATATTATATATATTTTTTTTATTAACAGAACTATTAAGTTTTAAAAAAAAGCAAACAATAAACACACAGAAAGGTCTCTGGAGTGTATATTGATTTGATTCACAGAACATGCTGCTAGCAGAGAGGCACTCCAACAGCAGCTGATTCCATGCTTACATTTTTAATGTAAGTTAAAGTTAATTGTATGTAATGATTAATTGTATAAATTGTAAAAAATATTGTATGTGATTGTTAATTGTACATAATGTTAATGTATGTTAATGTTAATTAAGCTATTGGAGGTTACCAGCTGTGACCTTAGATTCTGCTTGGATTTCTGAAAAAAAAAAAAAAAAACACATTTATTTAAAAGCTTATCCCTACAATTACACTATCTTGCATCACACATTAGCTATATGCAGCATTTTCTCATGCAATAGAAGGCCTCCTTTTAATTTAAACTTGCTAGTTAGTTTGAAACAAATTTATATATTTTTTTTATGCATGTTGGACTATTGATTTCATAAATTACTCTCTGAGGATTGGCTAAGCATTCCTTCAATGAAGCAGGAAGGGTGTCTACTTCTATAGTCTTTTAGAGAGATGTTGAATTAAATGTGCTTCAGCAGTGAGGAAGTAGATAATATGATGTTTTTTCAAGAAATAAAAGTTAATCTTCCTCTTGACTTAATATGAAGTCACCTTTTATATTTATATGCATATACTTGTATACAATTTAGTGTATCTGATAACAGATATCTTAACCAATTAACAGATAATCTTGACCTATATGAATTATAGATGCAAGAAGAAAAATAAGCAATCAGTTGATTAATTTCATGTATGATGCATGAAAAGAAATCAGATGTATCTCAGATCTCAGTTTCATCAAAAGACTGGAAATATTTATTTCAGTGACATTTCTATCATATTCACTAACCAGGGGGAGGGGAGGAGGTGCAAGAATGTACTGTATATACTTTTTCTTCAGTTAAGCAAACCTTAATAAAAAGAGACACCGATTTGATTAAAAGCCATCATATTAGTAGTTCTATTATTTATGTCTGTTACTATTAAAGACTGTAATCTATGCTTTTCTTAAAATTATTGTGCTATGCTTCAGCTAACAGCATTGTGAGCTCATAATATAACTTTATTATGTAACCATCTAGAATTATTTCCATGTAAAACTTACTGATCCATCAAAAATGTACTCCTGGAACATACACTGTTTACTGAGTTCGCTGTACTTAGTATGATAATTTTTTTCCACTAACTTTGTGAATCTCTGTGTTTGTACTCTCCAGATAAGGAAAAAAATAAGGGGAAAAAGTGAATTGACTTTAGATCTGAATCAGAAAAGTAAACCCAGTGTATGTCAGAAATCTTCAAAAGGCGTCTTGAAACTACTCAAATAGACCATTTTATGTTCTAGATTTATATAAGTGTTTCATATTTTCCTGTTAAGCAACAGAAAATCATCATCTTTGCAACATGAAGTCTTTGAGCTCCTACCTCAAATTTCTCACTGAGAAAATATTTTATTGTTAAAAAACTTGGGAATGTTAGACTCTTTTCTAATACTTTCCAAAAATGAAAGTATGGGCTTTACTATCATCTACTTACAGGAAAAAATATTCACATGAGAAATATATCATATCAAAGAAAGTACATTGGCTGCCCCACAAAAATCTTTTATATTTCCTGTATTTGACAAAACACAAGAAATTACTAAAGAGACAGATTATATTTATAAGACAAATACAATTGTTGAGTCTTCAAATAAAATCTGAAGAAATTTTATTTTAGGTATTAATGAAATAATAATATAACCTATGAGCTCAGGACTGACAATGTACTTACATGGACCTGAAAATTAATTCACTTCATAGGCCTAACATGAAGTAAATCCATCTTCAAAAGAAAAGTGAATGTGGAGCCGATGGTTCTTGTTAAGCAGTCTTTCTTACCTCTCCATTTTCTGCCTTTTTTCATGATCTTTTCAAAGTTTTTACTTTCCTTTGTTTTTCTTTTCTGCCATGATTCTGGCTGGGATAGATTTAATTTTCTTTGCAGAGGATCATACGATGTTTTTTTTGTTTTGTTTTGTTTGTTTGTTTGTTTGTTTTTAATTAAAATAATCATGAAAACACAATGGTTTTAGTTGTTGCAGCACAGTCCTTACACAGAGCGAAGGACTTCCCTGCTTCTCATGTTGCCCTGCCAACAAGGAGGCTAAGGGTCCACCAGGTGCTGGGAGGAGGCACAGCCAGTACAGCTAACCCAGACTGACCAAAGGGATATTCTGTACTATATGCTCAGCAATCAAAGCTGGGGTAAAGAATGAGGAAGAGTAGGTGGAGATGTTCAGAGTGATATCATTTGTCTTCCAAAGGAACTGTGATGAAACTGTGAGGAACTGAGCTATGATGAGCCCTGCTTCCCTGAAACTGACTGAACTCCTGTCTGCTAATGGGAAGCAGTGAATTAATTTGTTGTTTTGCTTTCCTTGCACATGCAGCTTTTGCTTTACCAAATGAACTGTCTGTTTTATCTCAACCCATGAGTTCTCATTCTTTTACCTTTCCAGCTCTGTCCCTCTTCCCAGCTGGGGAGAGTAAGTTGTGTGATGCTTAGCTGCCTGCCAGGGTTAAACTACAACATTTTCTTTAACTAATCCTGAAGAGTATTATGTTGATCTTACCTTCTTATTGTATTTTTTAAAGTTAAACCAACTAGGTATTCAGCAGCCTACACCTTCGTTACTTTTTGTGTATGCGGCTCACATTTCTTTGAGTTACCTTCTCCAACTTCACATTAAATCTTGAAAAGAGAAACAGTATTTTTCCTGTATTGTTTTATGACAAAGAACATTTGAATGATTTTGGCCTTTAAGTACAACCATAACATTAATATAATTTGCAATAACAAAAAAAAAATTAAGAATATGACCATAGTTTCTCCTTAAACCTTTTTCTCTGCTTCCTCTTTGTAAGCTTCATGTATCGTGTCAAGCAAAATTTATACTATATTCTGCAAGACAAAGATTTACTTATATGAGTAAGATGATGGCAAAGTAAACTACTTCAGTCATTAGTACAGTTGATAAGAAAGAAGCTATTGCTCTGCATTTTAGATGACATGGTATGATGTGTTTAGAAAAACGTAAATAGATGGCCTTCATTATTGCTAGCTGTGTTGGGTCTGTCTGAGCTGGAGTCACCTTTTCCCTGCAGCAGCCCACACAGTGCTGTGCTCTGCACTCGTAGCTGGAACAGCACTGATATCACTCTAGTGTTGTGTCTATTGCTGTGTAGTGCTGGCACAGCATCAGGGCTCCTTCCGAGCACCCAAGAGCCAGCAGGCTGGGGGTGAGCAAGTGATGGGGAGGGGACATTGCCGGGGCAGCTGACCTAAACCAACCAAAGGAATATTCCATAACATCTGATGTCACACTCAGCAATAAAAAGGGGGGCTCTCGTGGCGGAGGGAGCTGTTCCTCCTGAACAACCACTACACGTTTTGAGGCCCTGCTTCCCAGGATGTGGCCAAACATCACTCGTTGATGGGAAGTAGAGAATATTTTTTTTCCCTTCTCTCTGTGCTTCCGCATGGACTTATTGTTTCTTTTGTTTCCTTTTTCTCCCCATTCCCTTTCCCTTTAATTAAACCTTTCTCATCTCAAACCTCGAGTTCTCTGTGTTGTATTTTCTCCCCCTTCCTCTTTGAGGAGAGGGGGAGTGAGAGAGCGGTTGTGGTGGAGCCTAGCTACCCACCTGAGTAAAACCACCACACTAGCATACTAAAATGAAGTTGATAGAAAGAAATAAATAAATAAAACCCTTGGGCTTAAATAGTAATTAATTATGAGTGATTAAATGCATCTTGAATAAATGTCTTCTAACAAGCATAAGCATAACTACAGCTAGGTATTTACGTGTATACATACATAGAAACGTTAATAGATACACCAATACAGATAGATACACACTTCCTTGTAGTAGCAATCTTTTTGTTGTTCAAGACTATAAAGTTCTGTTGGTGTATTTCAGTGAACGTAGGGAAAAAGCTGTTAAAATTTATGGTAAAGTCCATACATATTCTGAAAACTTCAGAACAGAATTCCAGTTCCATTCTAGTAATAACACTGCTCTGTTTAGTGAGTGATATTTTTAGGAAAGGATTGAGGATGGTTCTTCCCTTGAGGAGTCATTGATGAAAAGAGCTGTAGAATTCCTAGTCATTATTACCACTTTAGATTCAGCAGGTAGAATCCATCCCACATAGATAAAAAGTACAAAAGTATTAATTTACTTCTGTGGTTATCTGGGATGTACTGAAAGAGATTTTCAACATTGCTCTGTTTCTGCATAGAAATTTGTACATTTAATTAGATTATTACTGTAAATAACCCACTAAAAACCTCAGCTATTGCAAAGGATAGAACAGCTTAAATAACAGATATTCTACCTTTAGCTCAGTACCCCCTGTATTATTTCTTATTTGCTTCAGCCTTAGCTCCCAGCAAGCAACACGCCTTTATTCTATTAATGTTACATTGTTCCCTAGTTTAATCTTATAAAGAAAATTATACAATCTCTATATACAGTGGATTCAAGCATCTTCTGTATTTTAGGTATTGTTTCTTAGTTTCTACAAAAGCTCACACTTAGCTGACACTCATTACATGGTATATCATTATGTTTCTCTTTAATTACAAAGCAATAGCACTACAAACTGCTATTCACTCTGGAAAGTAGTAGCTTTATCTGAATTCTAAGTCATGACTTCTGTGAATTCAAGACAAAAGAACATATCAAATTTCAAATTCTGTTCAAGAAGCAAAGAGGTCTCAGAAAACATTTAAAGAAAACCCTGTTGAAGGAAGAGGGGGGAGATAATATTAAAATAAAATAATAAAGTAACATTTGGCCATGTCTTGGCAAACAGGGCTTCAATACACAGTGGTTGTTCAGGAGTACAGATGTTCATATCAATAGCAACCCCCCCCCCCCAAACCCCAACCTTATACCCACTTCTCCTTCCACCTTCCCAGCTTTTATTGCCAAGTATTTCATCACACAATGATAAAAGGGAATATCCCTTCGGTCAGTTTAGGTCAGCTGCCCTGGCAATGTCCCCTTCCCACCTCTAGCATAGTTCCAGACTACTGGTTTTGGAGAGTGGTTGGAGAGAGTCTTGATTCTGTGTCAGCACTGCTCAGCAAAAGACAAAATATTAATGTGTGTGATATCCACTCTGTTCTAGCCACAAGTGCAGAGTGCAATACTATATGGGTTACTGAAGGGAAAGTTAAATCTATCCCAACCCAGTACAACCTCCGCCCCTTGTTCCATATCATTTGTGTCACCCTCAGGTTCCACATACTTTATTATATTTGTATCCTCTGATCACTGTCACATCCAACATAAATATGCATACATTCTCATCATCACTATTCCCTGCCCCTTAACAGATACATAGATACTACCTTCACATTCCATGAGCCTCTTCCAAAATGTCAATAAGAACTGGCAATGCCTTAGGTCTTATCTGCCAAGGTGGTTGCGCAGGTCAGGATGTTTAATTTTTGGATGCCAACAACAGCTTATCCTGAGTCATTACTGCACTCACCTGGTTTCTTGAGAAGCTAATCTGTTTTTTGTTCTGCAGTGTCTTCCTACAGCATACAATTCAGATTACAGGTCAGTTTCTCCCAACATTAAATCTCCTTGAGGCACACACTAAATATCCCCATTCTTTCACATCACCCACCAAGTGCACACAGGTCCTGGGGAGAAGACAATCCCAGAAATGTGTTTGCTTTTTCCCAAGGTACAAGCAACCCACAGTGCCTTCCCCAGCTACTTCCCTGCATGCACTGCCAGGGACTTTATCTCTGCTGACGCTGTGTAGCAGTTTTGTTTCAGCAGGACTAAGATGGTTGTCATATTCCCTAGTGTTAACAAGCCAAGTTGCTTCAGCTAAATTTGCATCCCAGTGTTTCCATGCCCCTATGGGCACGTACACAATGTCCACAGCATAGTCTTTAACAGACTATTTTATCTCAACCTTTCCAGAGTCTTGTGTGTGATAGGGAATGTGATACACCCAGTCAATGCCATGCCTATTGGCCCAGGAGGTTACAAGGTTATTTTAGAAGTGACTTGGATTTTTTGACTCGATTCTCTCTGGGGTACCTTGGTGACACAGAACTTGCCTTTCGAAGCCCAAGATGGTGTTTTGGGCAGTAGCATGGTTTACCAGATATGTTTTCAGCCACCCAGTAGCTGCTTCTACCATGGTGAGTAACACATGCTATGGAAGGCTTGTGGTAATTGTCCAGTATAGCCAATTTGCCAGGCCTCACCTTATGGAAATCCTAGCCACTACCCCCTGTTGCAGAGAGACTTTACTCACATGGCTCACATGATCACAGCATGTTTCACACTCATGGGTGATCTGTATAATATCCTTATTGGTCAAGAGCCCATCTGCATATGGAATTTCTCCACAGATATCCCCATGTCTCATGGGCTCATAGAGCTACAAACAATTCACCCTTATGTTCCCAGTCCAGGTCCACCTGAGCCACTTCAATTTTTGAAGCCCAGTCCACCCACTAATTATTCTGATGTTCTTCAGTGACACAATTCATGGGCACATGAGCACCTACATGACGTACTTTTACATCATTGTTTTCCACTTGGGTAGTGAAGTCTTGCCACAATGCAGCAGTCCAGATGGTTTTAGCTCTGTGCTGCCAGTTGCTCTGCTTCCATTGCTGTGGTCACTGCCACAGAGTGTTTGCCACCATCCATGAATCTAAGGATATAAAACATGCCTGATTGAAAACTTTGATGGGGAATAAAATAGCTGCTTGTTAATTATAACCCCTTGAAAATGTTACTATTTTTTAATATTATTTTTATATTGTACTGAAAGCGTTCAGAAGACTTTCTCACTTGAATTACATTTCTACTAGCATTAACAATATCTATAGTAAGAACTTTATTTGAGAGACAAATTGTGTTTGTACTTGTGTCTTCCTTCATTAATTTTTCAGTGTTTTGTCAAGCCATTATAAACCATGCTGAAATTCTGTTTTCTGCTGCAGTCTCTGAGGACAAAACTAGTGAGAAACAGACCTATAATCAAGCCCAAGAAGAATCAGGTGAAGACACACTTTTCACCATTTTATTTGAGTTTCTAGAAACCTTCTTTTTGGTGTTGGAGGAAACATGTACACTCATCCCCTCTACAGCTTGATACACAGAAAACTTAATGATTCAGCAACAGTTGCTGCTTTTTGGCAAATGTTGTTTTTGTACTCAGTAGAGATGTTAGACAGGAGATTTTTAAAAATACATTCCACAATGAAACAAAACCACGTCATTCAAAATGTGTGGCAATGAGAAACTACAACATAAATTGAACTCTGTGGCATCCAGTGGTTCAGTGATTAAAAAGCTCACAGGTTACTCAGAGGTTCAAAAGCCAGCCCTGCTTTCATGCAGGAGCTGGGAGCAAAGACCCAAGTATCACATCTTTTCTGATAATGATAAGAAAACATAATTATCTACCACTGGATTTTTTTTCTCTGATTTTCATTTCTTTTCTGACTTCTCATGAGTTCTTTCCCAAATACAATACAGTTGAAAGCCTGTCATTATACATACAATTTTACTTACTGTTGACCATCATTTCCTGTTGGAAATGTTTCTCATTCATTCTTCTTCATGGTAAAAAAGAACTAAATGATCTTTCATTACAGGTAAGTATGGCTGTTATCTAATACAAGTATACAACTATTACCTTATTCAGTATATACAGCATTGTTGCAGAAAGAAATTAAGAAAAATGGATTGTCATGATGAAGCTGAGTCAGAGTAAAGTGACCGACAAAGGGTTTTCAATGCAGTGTTCATCTTTCTGATGTGAAAGATATGACTTTCTGATGTACTAGATGTAGAACTTCAAATTGTTGTACCCTATCTGGCAAAATGAGTTTATGATTGATGTTTTGATGTTTCCTTTGGTAAACAGAAAAACGCATTAAAAGGTTCAATGAATTTATAAACACTGTTCAGGTTGAGATGATAGTTTGGAAGAGTCCTAATTTTTTCCTTAGATGCATATTTAACCAAAACAATATATTGTCCACTCAAATGTAATAGTTTGGACTCTAACTAGCATCTATATGTTAATGTTAAAACACTGTCACACATACTTGGTTGTTGCTTTATGCAACGTGTATATGTAAAACAGAAGGAATTCATTTTTTGATTGTAATCTGATTTATTAATCACATACTACATATTTTAAATGTATTAATTTGTATTCTATTTAGGACAAGAATGCTATAACCAATTATAAATATAAATTATTTTGAACCTTTAAGATACTTATTAAAGAACTTTTTTTTTTTTTTTTAATTTTATTTTTAAAGAAGGCTTATTTATATAGAATATAAAAAATATCAGCCAGTTACAGCCTAGCTTCTTTGGCCACCTTCCTGGGATCATGTTACTAGTTAACTTATCTATCAAATTTAAGATGTTTAACTAGCATAAATCAGTATGACACCATTTTACCTTAAAGACCTACATTTCTTTCTATCTTATGAAACTTTGAAGTAAGTAATAATTAACAGTCTACTACTGAAAAGATAGATTGTTATGCACTTGATATGAAGAAACTACAGGCCAAACCTATGTACCTATGGTAAAATAAATCTTATTAGTGTCATTTTAGATGGCAAAGTCTGTCAGTTAAGAAAGAATAAAAATGTACTCACACAAAACAAACAAAAACTCAAATGAAAACAGGGTAATAGTATTTTATTTTAGTTAATGCAGAATAACTTTGTATTGAGCAAGTGAATTGTGAAATTCCATTTACATGGAGTAAACTTTTATATGAAAAATACTCATCTGTACAATACATTGTAGAAATTCTACATTATAAAAGACAGCTTGAGCATAACTAGCTAGTTCCTAGCACTTTTAATTTTCTACATATTCTGCTCCATTAAATTTTCATCTGATGTGCAATACATGTTCATTCTGACAATTTTGCATAGAAAGGTCATTCTCCTTTCATTTTTAGTCACAACTGTGTTATGGTACACAAAAATGTATTTAGTTTTGGCCTGGTTTAAGACTCCTGAACATCATAATTCGGTCCAGAAAAATCCAGCTGAATTCTGAGCCTGCATCTGTAATATATCTGAGTGAACACCAATGTCATAGGAATAATTGTTTCTGTTACTTTTATTTTTTATACATATGCTCTGGTAAATTATTCAGTAATAACTATCTCTCATTAAAATCTATGCTTAAGAACTGCAAGTACTGGATAATTTGATTTTTTATTACACATAAATGTTTTTAGTATTTTTCTGTTTTATAAAGTTCTCCCTAATGAGCATCAGCCTCACACTTGGAAAAATAGATGAATAAATGAATAAATAAATAAATAAATAAATAAAAGATGCAATGCTCTAAGTTTTACAATGTTAGCTTCAGGCATTTAAAGCAGAAGGTTTTTCCTTAGGTCCCTTGTGGAAGCCTTTTTCCTTCTTCATTCTTTTTCTTAAAACCATTTGGAGAGATTTTAGCCTTGATGAAAATAATGATAGTCAAGGAAAGAGAGTTTCTTCTATGATTAGAGCAACTATACAAAGACTTAAAAAATAATGTAGATTTTAAAGTGCTGAAATTTCCCCGTGAATTTTCTCCTCATTTCATATGTCAGTGTTTAACTGTCTAAATGTTGCTCATGTAAAGTTCCCCTGTTATATATATATATATTTTTTTCCCCATTTTATGGAAGTAAAAAGACCATTGCTTATTTGGACTCCATTTACACATCTAGTGTTATCAACTTTAAATTAATTGAGGGATTTATGGTAGCCTTGAATTTGGAATTTCCTTTCAATTTTCTATCAACCATGGGGATGCTCCTCAACAGCCAGATGAACTTGAGCCAGCAGTGTGCCCTGGTGGCCAAGAAGGCCAATGGCATCGTGGCCTGCATCAGAAATAGTGTGACCAGCAGGGCTAGGGAGGTGATTGTCCCTCTGTACTAAGCACTGCTGAGACAGTGTTCAGTTTTGGACCCCTCAGAACAAGAAGGATATTGAGTTGCTGGAAGATGTTCAGAGAAAAGCAAATAAGCCAGTGAAAGAACTACTAAAGAAGACATTTCAGGAGTAGCTGATGGAACTGAGGTTGTTTAGTCTGGAGAAAAGAAAGCTAAGGGGAGACTTCGTAGCTTTCTACAACCACCTGAAAGGAGGTTGTAACAAGAAGGGTGTGACTCTCTTTTCTCGAGTGATAGGCAATAGGACAAGAGGAAACAGCCTCAAGTTGTGCCTGCAGAGTATTTGATTAGTTATCAGGAGGAATTTATTTCAGGGACGGGATTGTTAAGCATTGGATAGGAAAGTGGTAGTGTCACCATCCCTGGAGGTATTTAAGAGATGTGTGGATGCAACACTTAGGGACTGGTGGATTTGGCAGTGTTAGGTGATGGTTGGACTTGATGATCTTAAGGGTCTTTTCCAACCAAAATGAGAATATGATTATATCATATACCCTAAAGTGCATCACTAACCTCTTCGACACTGTTCCTGTGGTCATGGAAAAAGTCAATTAATTTCTTGCTCAAAGGCAAGCAAGGATCAAATCAAAGAAAGAATGCATTAACAAATCAAAACCGTCCTCTGGAATTTAATCTCATCTTCAGATTATTATTTATTTTTTTTCTGGAAAATAGTACAATCAGTCAGAAGCTCAAAAGCACATGCTGTTCAGTGAGGACAGTAACAAGTTATTGCAATCTTTCTGTGATTCAGATCTCTTAATTTCATCACATGAATTTATAAGAGTAAAGAAATCTTTGTCCTACTAGTGTCCCCCCAATTAGCTATATTATTAATACATTAATAGATCCAAACCAAATTTCAACTTTTTACACCAAACACAGAACTCTTTATTCCACTTTTCTTCATTTCTTCTTCTACCAGAATTTTACCTGAGGAAAGTAAAATAAAAATAAAAATCCCTAAACCTGGTCCTTTATAACAATTGATCTTATACCAGCTCAGTTTAATAAACAAAACACTCAGGTGCTATGTTGTAAATACCTATAACACATATTCCTGAGCTCGCTCTTATTAAATATTTTTATTAGTGTTTTCTTCTGTGCTGTCTCACTGTCTATTCTGAGTGCTGCACAGCATGTGCTAATATTTGAGGGATCAGTGGCTGTGGAGGTGTAAGATCAGTGTGAGATTAGTGTGCAAGTGCATGCATCTGTTTGGTAATAAACTTCAAACTGGACTGGCCAGCAAGTAGGGGGAGATTTGCACAGCAGGTAAGGGGCCTAGGGTCTGGCCATGGCTGGACTGAGAGGACGAACAGATGTGCAAGGGATCTGTGACTCTGTGTGTTTGTAAATCTACAGACTGAGGTTTTGTGTGACTTTTCACCTCAGTACTGATCACAGAATTACAGAATGGTACAGGTTGAAAGGGACTTCTTGAGGTCATCTGATCCATTCCCCACACTCAAGAAACTTTGAGTAGGTTGCCCAGGACCATGTCCAGGCAGCTTTTGAATATCTTCCAGGATGAGGACTCCGTAGTCTCTCTGGGCAACCTCTTCCAGTGCTCGGTCACCCACACAGTAAAGTGCTTAGACAGAACCTTGTGTTACAGTTTGTGCCCACTGCCTCTTGTCCTGGTACCAATGAAAAGAACACAGTTCCATCCTCCTTGTGCCCTGCATTCAGGTATTTAATCACATTTATAAGACACCCTCCCCACCCCCCACCCTCCCCCCAAGCCTTCTCTTCTCTAGGCCTGATCAGCCAGAAAAAAAGAACACGACTGGGCTATTTTATGTGAGTGCTGTTGGTATTCATGAGGCTGCTGTTAAAGGCAGTATCCTGTCTGTGTTGGTCTGCATGGCTGTCTGTGTTAATGTTCTCTGTGTGTGTGTGTGCTCAAAACATTTTCATTTTTACTACCTTTGAATTAGATATGTGTAGTGGTTTAACCCGGCTGGCAGCTAAACACCACACAGCCATTCGCTCACCCTCCCCCCTCCTTCTCTGGGATGGGGGAGAGAAACAGGAAAGTAAAGCCTGTGAGTTGAGATAAAGACAGTTTATTAAGACAGGATAATAATAATAATAATAGTAACAATAATAATAATAACAACAATGATAATAATACTACTAATAATAATGTGTACAAACAAGTGATGCACAATGCAATTGCTCACCACCTGCTGACCGATGCCCAGCCTAACCCCGAGCAGTCCGGTCCCTCTCCCCCAACTAGCCACCCCTATATATTGTTTAGCATGACGTCAGATGGTATGGAATACCCCTTTGGCTAGTTTGGGTCACCTGTCCTGGGTCTGTCCCCTCCCAGCTCTTACTGCACCCCCAGCCTGCCTGTTGGCAGGACAGAGCAAGAAGCTGAGACATCCTTGACTTGGTGTAAGCACTGTTCTGCAACAATTAAAACATCGGGGTATTATCAGCACTCTTCTCATCTTAAGCCAAAACAGCATTCCACCAGCTACTAGGAAGAAAATCAACTCTGTCCTAACTGAAACCAGGACAATATGTTAGTTTTGCTTTAATTTGCTTTGAATTGCTTTTGCATATATCCATTAAAAATACAACACAGTGTTATTTTCAGCTGTTTGACTCATTATGTTCAGCTGTTTGATTAATCTTTTTTTCACGGGAACATAGTATCTGATGGATCAGAGACATATCTGATGGATCAGAGATCCATTTTATCTAATTTTCACACACTGTTCAATGCTAGGTGTTTCAGTGGCAAGCTATGAAAGCTGTCAGGCTGAATAGTTTTGTTAACAAAATAATTTTTTGAAAAGTATGTAATTATGGATCTAGGATTCTCTAAGGACTGGTGAGAATGGAGGTATCAGCTTTGAGCAGGGAACAAGAAGAGCGCCCTTCTGAGAAAGCAAGTATGAACAAGCTGAACAGCTACTGCATCAGTAAATGTTACCAGCAAGAAAGTGTTTCTAGGTCCTTGCTGACAGCACAGGGGAGAGGTGATAGCAGCAATGAGGAGTCCACTTGTCTGGAAGAGAGGAAGAGAAGGGGACACCCTCGCAACTGAAAGGATCCAGAGATGGAAGTAATATCTGTGGAAGAGGATGTGGCTGAAGGGATAAAACACTGTTCCTTCTCTGATGGCCAGTGCTTTAAAATTAAACTTAAAGGCAAATATAGCTGAATATAAGTTTGGATGTCTGGAATGAATGGTTCTTATTAAAAACCTCAGGAGTAGAGTGCTTGTCAGAATTTGAGAGGGTCATGAGAATGCTCAATACAAGAGACAAAGTATGTGAAAAGTATGGACACCAATCAAAGGAGATAAGCATGCTTTTTTACCTTGAGAGGGCCATGAATGAATAACCATCCAATGATTTAAGAGGTTGTTTTAGGAGAATAGAAACCTGTGTCTAATCCTAGTCAGTATAACATAAAAATCTTACTGAACAGATATTAGAGAAAGCAACATTTAGTATGTCCCAACTTTTTTGTTATATTCAGAAATATTTCCTCTTCTCTAATCATTTTTTTGTATTCTGTATTCAAAACCTGTTTCCACTAAATTGTATATATAATGAAAACAAATGGACATAAGGACCAATATAATCAGCTAATGTGACATTGCATCATCCTACCTATATCATGTAAGTAACATCTTTATTCAGCAGCTGAGGAAATTTTTAAACAAGGTGTATTTGCCTTTATATGCACTTTATTTTGGTTATTTTTTCAGGTTACATAAATATTTATTATATTATGAATTAATTACATAGAAAAATTATATCGAGTCTATATGGCATATATATATATAAATTTCAATTTATTTTCCATCTTATTCCAGACTTATACCAACATTTTATTGTGATGAAAGCAAATGAACTATTTTGACTACCCTTTCAAATATTCTACCTAATTTCCAACATATTTTCTTGAAATAACTCTGAAATATCTACACTTAAATTGAACCTGCTCTATTTAATGATTGTACAGCTAGTAAAGGTTCTTTTATACTCAGGTGAGTTCATTCTCATTTTCTCAACATATTCAATACTTAAGGATCTCATTATTTTTTCACTTGTAGCCCCTTAGTGTTTCTAGTGCAAATCTGATTTCTCATTTACTATAAAATGCTTTGATGCCACTTATTGTCTCTATATATACCTTTGCCATAGACTATTAGGATTCAGAGAAGAAACTACTTGCTTGTAAATGCAACAACTTTCTTTAAAAGGCAAATAGACAGATATATATCCACTCACACATTCAGTAAGACAATAAACTACTCATTTTTCCTTGTTTTTATAATAATGACAAAGACATACATGGATATACACTATGCTTGAAATAAAAAAATGTAGATGGTGACTGTTTAGGAAAGATAGTTTACACCTTTTTAGGAAACTGGAAATCTTAAAACTGTAAAAATACATCAGAAGAAAAATAAAACAACATAAGCTGATGATAAAGGTTTTTTATATGTAGGAAATTGTTAGAGTATGGAAAATTTTTAAAACTGTGTCTATGGATGTTAATACTATACTTATCTTTTTTTTTTATTATTATTATTATTATTCTTGATAACTGAAATTGGAGGAATCAAGACAACAGTTCATTTGGTGCATTCAACAGTTCATCTAGTGCATTCCTGAGAATGGGTAATGTTACACATTTTACATTTTCAAAGACTTATAGAGTCATAGAATGGTTTGGGTCAGAAGGGACCTTAAAGACCATCTAGTTCCAACCCCCATGCCATGGGCGGGGGGTCCACCACTGTAGTGGGTTTACGTGGCAAGGTTTTGGTAGCAGGGAGCCATAGGGGTGGTTTCTGTGAGAAAGATCTAGAAGCTGCCCCATGTTTTGGAAGGGCCCCATTGTTTTCCAGATCCGAGCCAATAAGCGATGTTGTTTTGCGCCTCTGTGAGAGCATATTTAAGACAGGGAAAAAACGCTGCGCCACACAGCAGCCGGGAGAGTCAAGGGAGTGAGAGAACAGCCTTGCACCAAGGTCAGTGTAGAGGGAGGGGGAGAGGTGCTCCAGGCGCCGGAGCAGAAGTCCCCTGCGGCCTGTGGTGAGGACCATGGTGAAGCAGGATGTCCCCCTGCAGCCCATGGAGTACCACGGTGGAGCAGGATTCCACGCTGCAGCCCGTGGAAGAGACCACGGTGGAGCAGGTGGTCCTGCACCGACGGAGGCTGCCGCCTGTGGAAGACCCCTGCCGGAGCAGATTCCAGGCCGGACCTGTAGCCCGTGGAGAGGAGACCACGCAGGAGCAGGTGACCTGGCAGGAGCTGCTGCCCGTAGGGGAGCCAGGTTGGAGCAGTTTTCTCCTGAGGGATGGACCCCGTGGTACGGACCCATATCTGGAGCAGTTCTGAAAGAGCTGCTGCCTGTGGGAAGCCCACGTCGGATCAGTTCATCAAGGACTGCATCCCGTGGGTGGGACCCCACAGCACAGGGGACGAGAGTGACCGAGAAGGAGCGGCAGAGAAGAAGTGCTGTAGACTGACCATAACCCCCATTCCCCGTTCCCCTGCGCCGCTCGGGGGGAGGAGGTGGAAGAGGGTGGATGGGGGGGGAAGGTGCTTTTGTTTTTTTTTTTCCCTTTGTTTTCTCACTTCTCTCGCTTGTTAGTTGTAGGCAATAAATCTTACTATCTCCTTATGCCAAGTCTGTTTTGCCCGTTACAATAATTATTGCGTGATTTTCTCGTCCTTATCTCAATCCTTGAGTTCTTTTCACATATTTTCTCCCCATTCCTCTTTGAGGAGGGGGAGTGAGAGAGCGGCTGTGGTGGAGCTCGGCTGCCCACTCGAGCGGAACCACGACAACCACACCTTCCAGGTTCCTCACAAACCAGGTTCCTCACTAAACCAGGTTCCTCACAGCTCCTTCCAACCTAGCCATGAACACTTCAAGGGATGGGGCATCCACAAATTCTCTGGGTAATGTGTTCCACTGTCTCATCACCCTCTGAGTAAAGAATTTCTTCCTTATATCTAATCTAAATCTACCCTCTTTTAGTTTAAAGCCATTCCCCATTGTCCTAATACTACATTCCCAGGGTAGTCAAAATAGTCCCTCTCCAGGTTTCTTACAGATTACATTTAGGTACTGGAATGCTGCTATAAGGTCTCTCTAGAAAGAGATTAAAAAAATAATCATCAAAGAATAGTTTTACAATTAAATGTAGTGTACATACCATGCCAACAAATTCTGCTACTTTCATGTTGCTAAAGTACCCATCAATAGTATAAACAAAAAGTAGCATATCTGAGAGTATCAAGCTAAGTAAACTATAGATGCACAGTGCTTCAAAACAGAGCCCACCATCATCTTCATTCATCTTCATCACAATAATTAATAACAAAAGACCAAGACCAACAGTTTTTGGAAAAAAAGAATAAAAGCATACAGCACCAGCCATGTGAACCCAATTCTCACCCTAGAAAATCTGCTTAATTTAGAAGCAGAAGAAAAACACTAGAAATCGGGGACTACCTCAGAAATAGAGTGGAAAACTTAAATTAGTAGTTCTAATTTATGAAAAAATCTTAATCAGCAAAATAATACCTGGAGGTAACAATGTTTGCCATAGAGTTACATTAGGGTGAGTATTTTTACTGCAGATATTTGCACCATTAGGACAATTAACTGTGACAGGTTTGCCGCTCTCAGTTTCCTTGTGGTTTTATTCCATATGCTTCACAATCAAAACACTCCAACCCACTTAAATAAATTGCAAATGATATGACAGGTTGCTACAACAGATTTGTTTTTTCCCCCATCCAGTATGGACATATACAGTATATGCAATGTGTGGAACTGGAGGCCAAATCTTACTGTGATGGTGGTAAAGCTGCTGCAGCTACATGCCTCCATGTCCAACCAGTAGTGAGGCTAGACACAAACAAGCCTGTATGTGTATGGTCAGTCACACACATTAGAGTCAGAATCAGAGCACTCACATAAACACACAGAGCACCAGTGGCCTCTACCTGCTCCTCTCTCTTGCTGAGCAGGATGGAGGTCCTCTAGTGAAAATATATATACGCTTAAGTACAAGGTGGATCCCTGGGCAGCTGTGTTCAGATGTTCAGTGTGCCTAGTTGCTGCCTCTGGATCCCAGTTTTTCCAGGTGCTGAAGCCCAGACATATAATCCCTGAGGCCACAGCCCCACTCCGGCTGCTGGAACAGACATGTTTCCCCCTTCCCTCTCCTCCTCTCCTCAAAAAGAGCATCTGGGCAAAGGGCGTGGCCAGAAAAGTGTACCAACCAGCAAATTGTTGACAAGTGACTTGTTCGTCCCTTCTGGACGAACGATGAGCTCCTGGCCAAACTCAAGCAGGACTACAGAAAGTGTAAGCAAGGACAGATAGCCTGGGAGAAATGTAGAGAAATCATCCAAGCAACCAGGGATCAGGCTAGGAAAGACTAAGCCCTTTTAGAATTAAATTTGGCCAGGGACATCAAGGGCAACAATAAAGGCTTCTTTAGATACATCAGGGATAAAAGGAAGATTAGGGAAATTGTGGGCCCTCTCCAGAAGGTAATGGGAGACCTGGCCACCTTGGATACAGAGAAGGCTGAGGTACTCCATGACTTTATTGCCCCCGTTTTCATCAGCAAGAGCTCTAGCCACATAGCTCAGGCCACAGAAGGCAATGTCAGGGACTAGGAGAATGAAGAACTGCCCACTATAGGAGAAAATCAGGTTCAAGACCATCTAAAGAACCTGAAGGGGTGCAGAAGTCCATAGGACCTGATGAGATGCATCCATGCATCCTGAGGGAACTAGGAGATGTAGTTGCTAAGCCATTGTCCATTATATCTGAGAAGTCATGGAAGTCCAGTGAAGTTCCCACTGCCTGGAAGAGGGGAAACATAACCCCCTTTTTTAAAAAGGGAATAAAGGAAGACCTGGTGAACTACAGAACGGTCAGTCTCTGCTCTGTTCCTGGCAAGATCATGGAACAGATCCTTCTGGAAACTATGCTAAATCACATGAAAAGTAAGGAGGTGACTGGTGACAGCCATCATGGCTTTATTAGGGGCAGATCGTACCTCACAAATGTGGTGGCCTTCTATGACAGGGTTACAGCACTGATGGATAGGGGAAGAGCAACTGACATCATCTGACTTGTGCCTCTTGACGCTGTCCCCCATGATATCCTTGTCTCTAAGTTGGAGAGACATGGATTCATGGATGGACCACTCAGTGGAAATTGGCTGGATGGTTGTACTCAAGGAGTTGTAGTCAACAGCTCAATGTCCAAGTGAAGAGTGGTGTTGGTGACAAGTGGTGTTCCTCAGGAGACAGTATTGGGACTGGTGCTGTTTAATATCTTTGTCAGCAGTTTGGATGGTGAGATAGAGTGTAACCTCAGCAAGTTAGCCAATGACACCAAGCTGTGTGGTGCAGCCAACATGCTGGAAGGAAGGGATGCCATCCAGGTGGACCTGGACAAGCTTGAAAGATGGGCCTGTGAGGACCTCATTAAGTTAAACAAGGCCAAATGCAAGGTCCTGCACCGGGGTCAGGGCAATCCCAAGCACAAATACAGGCTGCGTGGAGAATGGATTGAGACCAGCTCTGAGGAGAAGGACCTAGGGGCATTGGTGGGTGAGAAGCTCAACATGAGCTGGCAATGTGCGCTTGCAGCCCAGAAAGCCAAACGTATCTTGGGCCATATCAAAAGAAGTGTGGACATCAGGTCAGGGGAGATGATTCTCCCCACCTACAATGCTCTCTTGAGACCCCACCTGAAGTACTGCATTCAGTTCTGGGGCCCCCACCAGCACAAGAAGGAAATGGACATATTAGAACAAGTCCAGAGGATGTCCATTAAGATAATCAAAGGGTTGGAACACTTCTTCTATGAAGACAGGCTGAGGGAGTTGGAGTTGTTCAGCCTAGAGAGAAAAAAAAAAAAGAAAAAAAAAAAGCTTTGGGGAGGGAGACCTTATAGCAGCCTTCCAGTACTTAAAGGGGGCCTGCAGGAAAGCTGGAGGGGGACTCTGTCAGTGAGTGTAGTGACAGGACAAGGAGCAATGGTTTTAAACTAAAAGAGGGTAGATTTAGATTAGATATAAGAAATAAATTCTTTATTCAGAGGCACTGGAATGGAATGGCCAGAAAAGCTGTGGATGCCTTAGAACACATAGAAGTGTTCAAGGCTGGGGTGGTTGGGTCTTTGAGCAACCTGGTTTAGTGGAAGGTGCCCCTTCCTATGGTGGGGGGTTGCAATTAGTTGATCTTTAAGGTCCCTTACAATGCAGCATTCTAAGATTCTATGATTCTTTCCTTTTATATCTCCATTTTTGCACATTTTTTCCTCCCCAAACCACCTCAGTCCATCCCTTTCCCTATCATTGGTTTCTGCCTTAAACATCTCATACTTTATGTCTTGCACACACAGGATGCTTTGCACTAGCATCCCATAATGTGCCACATCACTCAGGGCAGGGACCACTCAGTCTGCGTGGTACCCTGTAGAGCTCCCCACATGAACACATAGTGTTGGGTCTCTCCTGGCCTGTATGTCTGATGCTTTTCTGTGACAGTGCTGGGGAGGCCAGGCAGGGACTCGTGTCTCTGACTGGGGCACTGGGGATCCCCTTCTGCCTCTGTAATCTTCTCTGTGTGTGGGAGAGAAGGAGTCTTCAGCGTATACTCTAACACAGGTCAGCTCAGATCTCTTTTTCAGGCTGCACAAAAATTATAGCATCATCACATCACTATTCATCACTTTTAGATCATCATTCTCCAAGTTATTTGTGATGCCTCTATAGAAAAAGAAGTAAGGGACAGAGCTGGTTGTGAAATGCTCTTCAAAATCAGCACCGATATACTCTTTCTATAATACCGCACTTGGCTAAACAGACAAAGGGATTCAAACATTATAAATCATTTGAAAGTGGAGTACAGAGTGAAATAGATAGGAAAAGGGTCTAGCTATGTTCACGCATACCAAATATCTAGCTGAAACAAAATAGCCTGAAACTAGCTCAATAATCTTTCCACCCACTTTCTTTAACCTCCTCCATGCACACTCTCCCTCAGTCTTTGATCAATGTCTGACAGTAAATGCTATGACCAAAAGTCTGAAATATCTTATTAGGACACCTTGAACACTGATACACATTAATAATGGAGTCATGAATCAAAATTAAGTATCTAAGTTGTGATACTTGTTTATCAGATACATTTAAGTTCCATTTTTGCCTCTCTTTTCTTCACAATTAAAAAATGCAAACACTTGCCACCAAAATCTCCCAACCTATCTATGCCTTTATAACTTTCACATACAATATATAAAAGCCATCAGTATACTTCTTTAGTTTAGTATCCAGAAATATTTCTTCAAATCTGGTTACCAAATCTTTCTGTAATGTCATCTGCTTCTGAACTCATAACTGTTTATTAAGGAATATATGACATGTAGTTAGAATGACAAGTTTTTTTTTTTTTCTAGGTATGAATGAGTTATAAAATATGTTAATCGTTTTCAATCTGAGATTGTAGCCAAGATTATTGATATTTTAGAGGTTTACTTTTTCTACAGTTTAGTGCATAGAATTCCTGCTCAAGCCAAGGAAAATTCTTCATAAAGAATAAGAACAACCAAAGGCCTTCAAGATTTACTCTCATGGAGATGTTGGAGGATTTATGTATTTAACTCCTGTAAGTATCATGAAGAATAATTAATTATTAATTTTATATTTGTAGTGCTTATTTTCCCTACCATTCCAAAAACCACACGATGTCATTAAAACATTAAACATTAAACAATGCAGCATATAATACAGATTAAAAGTAATATAAATTATTCATATTAAAAGGTCATATTAAACAAAATCTGATATGCAGTAGAAACCTTATTCTCATAAAGTATTATTTTTATCCCCTGGCTAATAATTAGATGTTTAAGATAAGTAGATGTGAAAATCTGCATTCACCAGTGAGGACGCAGTTCAGATTTGCTCAGTGAAGAACCACAGTATATACATTGGATCTGATTATCACTGACTTACAGTTAAGTAACTGAAATGCTTAATGTACCTTTGCTATGTCTCAATCTAATGCAAACAGGACAACAAAATTCAGAAGGATGTTTCAATCTTCCCTAAAGTTATCTTCCTCACCAGCTCACCCAACTTTCTACCCACACAATCCTCTTAAAAAAAAAAAAAATAAAATAAAATAAAATAAAATAAAATAAAATAAAATAAAATAAAATAAAATAAAATAAAATAAAATACACATTGTTTTTATTCCTACTTTATCACCTAACTACCCCTTCCTGATTTCTTTTCTTTGCATACTGCAGTAGTACTATTATGACTGAAGGATAATACTTTATGCATCTCTAGACAATTCTCTTTTGTTTATTACTTCAGTGACTTCAGCAGCAATTTCCTACTACACTTTTTTTCCCCATTATTTACCTCTTCTCTCTTTTATTCTACTGACACTATGCACTGCTATTTGGTGTTATGGAATTTGGGACTTTTAAAAGTCTATGTAGTCCTGAATGAGAGTTGGAAATCTTTCTTTATGTATTAACTAAATAATTGTATTTGGTACAACAATCACAATAAATGTCTCTTCTAAACTTTAACTTTTCTACAGTCTCTTGGTAAGCTTTCACTGTACAATGTTGCACTGAATCGCTTGCATGCATGAGGGTGTTTGGAGCTACTTATGTATCTCAACAAAGCAGTGCACTGAACAGAATAAACAATGTAATCTTTGGTCATGTAACACAGGTCCTCAACTGCCAGATCTAATGGGTAATACAGCTAGAGTTCAGATACCCATTTCAATGTATGCCAGTAGATTTGATTTCTAAGGAGATGGGAATTGAGATCTAAATTCTGCATAAGATGACTGTACCACAGCCTGGTCTCACTGCACTTACCATGTCATTCCACTTGAGTAAACAAGTCAGTCACTTCTGAATTTCATATACCTTATAGGATTTCCAAATCAACAAATTCAAACTCTGCTGACCAGATGGAAGAACATTAGAGCAACGACAGCTTTTGCTGAGAATGTCAGTTATCTAAATCACAAACAAACACAACTACACACCAAGATCATCTTGACTAATCATGACTGACACAATAAAAATTAATTTAGTCAGTAAGATATGCAAAGTCTTATAGAGGTAGATCAAAGATGATTCCTTGAATTTCACTTGAAAACTAAGTGTTACATAGCACTATATCTAAGTCAGGAAATGTTGCATAAAATAGAATTGCATTCTCTGTCATGTCTATAAACAGATTTCAGATGTGGTCTCTAGTAAAATGTAAGGAATATTTAATAGGAAGATAACAAAATAACAGTTAATTGTGATAATGAAATGTGACCTCTATCTCCCTGTGAACATTGCATCTGAGATTTTTTTTTTATTATTACTATTATTATTGTTATTATTAATTTAGGAATGTAAATGGAAATTCTTGAGTATTGTTAGTATCCAATTATCTTGAACAGAGCTATTCTGTTCCAGAGCCAGCTTAGAACCTGATTTATGAAAACTTAAGCTAAAAAGCAATTAGGAGGAGTATTATGACCCTTTTTGCTTTCCAGCTATTTCCATCAGATGCTTTACTGCATCTCTGTTTGAGTTGCATTACACTTCATCTTTATCCTATGGCTATACCACATACTGTGAATATGTCTGTAACATCAGTACACCACATTATCCCAACATTTGTGGAATAATCCTCCCTCACTCCCATCCACACTTCATTCTCAGTTTCACATGTAAAACTTTTATCCTCTGATTAAGCAGAAGTAAGGAGTGAAGTGCCACCTACCTGGTAACAGAACAATGTCCTCTTTGAGAATTCCTTTAAAGGACTCCCAGCATGTTGAAAAGCACATGTGAGAAAAAATGGAAGTTTGGGAGTATATTTGTAATACCCTCCCACTATTTAAAGGTAAGAGAAGAATGTTAGGACTTACAGACAGACTAGCAGGCTGATCAGGATCATAGTTAGGGCTAACAGAATCATATCTGGAAGTACAACCACATAACCTAAGGTATAGGAATTTAGAAAATTCTGTGTTCTGAGTTAGATCAGGATGTTAAAAATGTTTGTGTGGTATGAGTGAATGAGATCTATATTCTAAATCAAGTAAACACTTTTAAATATCACTGCCTATGTGCTTTAAGCATGCATACATATGGTGTCTGTGCTTGCAAGCATTTGTGTATCATATTATTCATAGTGTTATTTGTCACAGAAGACCCAGTACATTTCTAAAAGCAAAGCAATCAATCTACCTACAATTAGAGTGAAGTTACTTGGGAGTAAAATGTAGGAGTTATTTAACAAAATACAGCTACTTTACACAAAAGTATATGGCAGGGAATGAAGAAAAACAAATCCAGTTGAAAATGTAGGAGGAATTTGTAATGTAATTATCTAAACTTAAAATGCATCTGCTTTGGCAAAGTGAACAGGGAGCTGTAAAAGGGGGAAATGTGAATAACAATTGTAGTATACTCTTCCATGAAACTATTTTGGTGTATTTATTTCTTAGAGATTCTGAGATGTGCCTGCTATAGATACCATAACTAAGGCATCGCAGCATCATTTAGCTTACTAAGCATCTAGCAATAACAGCACAAAGGAACACCATCACTGTAAGGACTCCAATGCACATTTTCCACAAGTGGTACTGATATTCATGTGCCTGACAGGTCAGAAATTTAAGTATCTGCCCATTTCTGATTTCAGCACATTTTATAATTCTTGGGAGTATTTAATCATAGTGATTGACTTAATGGTCCTTGCCAAGTCACTTTCATCCTTGACTGGTACCCAAATGATCAATAAGCTTGACCATGCCAAAAGAAGGGGGGAAAGAGAGAAAGCAGGAGAGAAAGGGAGAGAAGGGGGTAGTAGAAAGGAAGGGAGGAAGGGAGGAAGAGGATCGGGAAGGGGAAAGGCAGTAGGTGAAGGAGAGGAACGCTATACATGTATGAAATGTAGTATAATCCACAACCTTAACCCAGAATTATTATTATAAGGTTATGGGAGGCTAGGATTTAACAACAAAACAACCACAATAAGAATGCAGCACTACAATGCGCAAAGTTTTGTTGTTTTTTCCTGTTTTTTTTTTTTTGTTTGTTTGTTTTTTTTCCTATAAAGAAATTCAAATCAATCCCTAGCATTATTACATCAAATATGTCTTTGCCTTAGGAGCTTAACTCCTATTTTTTAAATGCACCCAACTTACCTGGAAACCTAAGGATCTTTCAAATTAGTAGGAATTTAGCTACAAAAATCTCCTGGGAATCCTATTTTTAACTAGATGGGTTTATTTGTTCATTCTTAACATGTAACTGATTAGGCAAAATTTTGTTTTCAGAAGTAATGAAGATATCTCAGAGCTTAAATCTTACTGGAAGTCAAATAGACATGAGCTCTAACAGTATGTCTCCTAAATAAGTTAGGTACTGAAGTAATGAGCAATGCAATGCCTGCATTAAAAATATCAATATCTATTTCTTCAATATCTATTCAATATCTATTTCTTATCCCCTACAACTGACAAAGCGTTTACCTCAAACAGATTTGATCTGGAAAGTGTTCTTGGGGAAATAAAGACAGAATTTTATTGAAAGCATATACAAAAGCTAAATACTGGAATTGAGCTGATCTGGGCTATTCTGAAAGCACAATTCTCTCTTCAGTTTTGAAACACTTGG